>NC_135308.1:114115372-114425872 GCF_048772815.1 Callospermophilus lateralis
TGGATTTTTATGAAAAGAACAGTGAAGAATTTATGACAGCCTTCTTAGGAATTCAGAGGCTTTCCTCGATAGTAACTGACATGACTTTAAAGTATAACAAAAGAACATAGATTTTCCAAATCGTACTTATGAAAGAGAGTCCATTTTGTATCCCAATTTTATTCACCTTTTCTGAATAGTCACAACATTAATCTACTGGAGATAATCTAGTTAGTATATTTTAAATTCCATTTATTTTTTCTATTAATATGCATGTGTTACACTTGTATATAATACAGAATTTCCAGTGTTGTTTTAAAGGACATAGTTTAGAAAATGAGAAGCATGACCTATAATTTCAAATGAAGTTAGGACAAATTCATATTTTTTAAAATAATACAGTTTTCCACTTTGTTCTTAAGAAATTAATGATATTCTAATTGATGCAGAAACTCCAGCACAACTATTATTTCTTTCTTTATGATTTCATGTACTTTTGAACCACTATAAAGTCCACTTGGAGCCATCTGGTTAGTTTTATGCACAGTTAAAATGGAGGCAGGAAGTAATTTCATTCCCCATACTTGTGGGGCTAGAGACTTGTAGTTCAATGCTAAAAGAATATTTTTCAACTTAATTTTAATCAATTGTAAATTTTTAGTTGTTCTTCCCAGTATAGTGTCTGGATAATATATTGGTCTTTGAATATTGTTACAAATTAACAGACCAAGGCTCCCAGAACTTGGGAGCCTCCCTCATGGAAACCAGCATATGCCTAACTGGCCATTGTCAGTGAATTCTAAAATTACAAAACATTTTCACACCTTCTCTAACAGGATGGAACTGCTAATAGGATCATTTCAGAAGTATCTTCTGATTAGTCTAAAACAAGCAGGACACATAAATCCCTCCCTTTACATTCCTTCAATCTATAGGTTTACACAATATTATTACAGAATGACTCTACAATTTCCATTCTTCCCTCCTTCCACATCACAAATGAAACAAAATAAATGCAGTATAAAATTATACATTCTGTAATAACTTAGAAAAAAGTACATAAATGTTTAAGGCTTTTAAATATTTATAAGACGTTCCCATAGAACCAAAAAATCACAATGTTAAAAGACTATGAAAATGTGGACAGAATACTGGCCTATGAAATTGTTCAAATGGAACAATTGTAAGCAAATATTTATAAATTTCTGACCAAGGAAAATGAACAATTTATTCTATCAACAGACTGAACAAATATGTAAGCATTCAAACAGTCATTGGGATCAAGCAAGAGACAATCTTTTAAAATGAGATAGAAAAAGGACATTTGAAAAAAAGTTTAGAAGAAGTCTAAGTGAATAACGTTCAAGCTAAGAATCAGAAACGCACATGCATCCCTGGTGAGTTTTTGAATCTGAGGGCTACATAATACCTTGACAGTTCACTGCTGATTTCTGTAAAGGGAAAAAGTAAACAAAAAGAAAGAAAAAGCCCACTTTAAGGGAAAAAAAAAATAGAGTGCTCTAGAAGTAATACAAACTATTGTATAATGAAGATGATGATCCAGTTCTAACTACTAGCTATTTAACTGACAGAGAGCTGCAGTAGTGGGTTAGCCTTGGGGTAACATGTCAGCTTGTCTATACATTCTTACATGATTGATGTACTCAGATTACTATTACTTGCCAACAATAATTATTATCGATGGATATATATTTCCATTCCTTTAACAAAAGCAACCTTAAGATGTTAAAACACATAGGCTTTTAGAGCTCCAAGATTAGGATACAAAGAAAATTGTCTCAGTCTATGCCATGCCAGAGAAGTTCTCAAAGGAAGTGTCATCAAAGCTGTGTACAGTCCCATTTGCCAGTGAACAAAGGACCCAGGAACACATCCATGACAGAAGGACAGTGTGCTTGGGAGACAGCTTTCAGAAACAAGAAAAGCAGTCACAGCTGGACCCAGGACCCCAAAAGGTGACTGTGACGTCACACTGTAAACACCCACTCTCCACCAGCTCTGCAGACAGCAACTTCAAATTCCCTTAGCAACTTTACAAGTGGAGTGCAGTTCAAATCTGAAGTCTTTATGATATAGAAGTCCATGTTTGACATTTTTAAAGTCTTGATCTCAAGAAGAGGCTGGTAACGAGCCATAGAATCCCTTGGAAATAGACTCTGAAGCCCTTCTTCTGAGCAGTATAAAAATCTTCAAGATCACCTCAAGAGTTAAATTTCTATGCATATGTTCAATGTAATCAGCCTGGAGGGTCACTTGATTTATCCTTGGTTAATGGGTTACCTACAAATGAAGGAGAAAATATAATCAACATTTCAAAATATAGCTATAATCTTAAACACAATTAGTAATCAATAGGTAACTCTAATATTTGCTATATCAAATATATTGCTGAATTTTAGAGGATTACATTTTCAGATATTTCTGACTTATATAACAGTACACTAATTTTTTCTTGTTATCATTTCACAATATTTTCAGAGTTACTTTCACAGTTATTTGAAGGACTTTAACTGTGACCAGAATAATCTCAACTGGTAATGACATTCTTCTCAGAACATAGAATGATTCTGAAATCCCTGTCCTTTGCATAGGTTTGTTGGATATAACCCAAGATCTAAACACATCATACCAACCCTCAGTGAACAAAAGTGTTGTTCACTGGAAAATAATCAGATCATGGTCTCAAGAGAGTCCATGGGAATTGGCTCTATAATATTCACTCTTGAAATGGTTTAAAAATTGGGGACCTATTTCACTCAATTATGTGTCAGAAAATCACCTATTTGTGAGAACAAAAATATTTTGGAAGAATGAAGAATAGTACAGTGATTTATGAAATTTTAAAAGTACTCAGAAACTCTCATAATATTGATTAGCATAGTAGTACTAATGTTATTTTAAATATTAGGAAGATTTACAGTGAATTTTTGTATCAAGGAAATCCAAAGAACATTTGTATCCAGGAAAAAATAGTAACAGAGTATCTGATAACATACATTATATACACATACACAATTAGACAGATATACAGAGACAGAATCCTACTGTGTTAATGAATTTCTAACTCTACCCTAGCAATAGGCAGTATGTTCAAAAACATTACCTAATATTCTTTTGTAGTAATGGTTATAAAAAAAAATTGAATTTTTAAAATTACTGCAGACACTTTAGTTTTAAGTGACATAGGTACTTGTTCTTGATAAATCTTTTACTAAAAGGTTGGGTTTTATTTATTTTCTTTTGTTGTTTTCTCATCAGCTGTGAAAAAAGAAAATATTAAACTATATCAGAATTCTGGCCAGTGCCATGCCATGGCTGGTCTCAAATTATACTACAGAAAGGAGATGTAAAATTCAGAAGTGTTTTCTGTGCATGAAGGCAGCCCTCTTGCTTAGGTCTCTGTGGCCAACTAACATTACTAAAGGAGTCTTGGTCTGCATCTTTGATGCATCTTATTCTCATGAATAAGATGGCTGCACAGAGCAACCATGGAAGAAAATGAACTGAGGGATGGAGGTTGCAAATATGAAGGACCTGATGACTTTTAGGGATTCTGGGAACAGGAAAATCAGGTGCAGGGAAGTAACCTCATGATCAATTTGTCTGCCATACTTTGGCCACTAGACATAAGAAGTATGAGGACCTCATACGGAGAGTCAGTGCAAGAAGAAGGTAGGAAGGAAATCCTACCATTTCTACAGGCATTATATCACAGGCAACTGATGGAGACCATTGATCATTGTCATATAATTTTCATGATAAATTTTCTCCTTACACTTGATTTAACACAATCTCTGATTTCCATTGGCTGAGATTCACCTGATTTTTCTGACAATTCTCTTCTTAGTAAAAAAAAAATTTGAAACTTAACATGGGGACTATATTTCCAAAAGAAGTGCTGAAATAACAGGAAAAGGAATAAAGAGATTAAGAGAAAACAAAGAGCTTAGCCTTAACAGGGGTACAGGGTAAGGCAACTGAAATAACATGGTGGAATGAACTGTAGGAACCTGGTGCATGACTGCAGGAAAACAAGTGGCATGTTATCTTGAGCCATAACAAGCCCCAGTTCTAAGTGATGTATTGTGTTATGGTACACAGACTTACATCTTCATTCCAAGCTAAATATTTGATCCTGTGGGTTTACATAAAGCTGAGAAGAGAGTCTCTCAATAATTTTTATGGCAGAGCTTTGTCTTCATATGATTTTGACAAAACACAGCCAAGTTTACAGCGCAACACCAAAGACTCATGTAACTAAAACAACCTTATCCCCATCTCTAGAGAATAGGCATTCACACACACACAAACCTATAAAAACATAAAAGTGTGTAACATACACTATGCTACATAGTATATAATGCATATTATGTATATGTTCCTGTACTCACAAATACAGGAATATCATAAGTACACATTTTATGAAGCTATGTTTCTATCAGATAAAATTGCTAAGAGAAAAAACCCCAAATTTCAACATGGCTAAAAATAAGTTATTTTCTAAATAAGCATGGGCTGAAGCATAATTGAAATTACTTTTTCTGACACTCAAGCTACACACAATGTTCCTAGATTATAAACCTTAAGAATATCCTAGCATATTTTATGAGATAAAGAATAGAGCATAAATCATTTCTAATATCAGATGAAAGTGGACAATCTGATTCAGATTTTTTTATTCATTCATTTATTTATTTATTTTGCAGTGCTCAGGATAGATAGAGCCCCAGGACACCTGAGTTATATCCCCAGACTTTTAAAATTTTTTAAATTTTATGATAGGGTCTCACTAAGTTGCCCAGGCTGGCCTAGAATTTGCCATCCTCCTGCCTCAGCCTCACAAATTGCTGGGATCACAGGCTTACTTTTTAAATTTTAATCAGAGAACACATTACAGTTTGACATGCAGAGGTCTAGATTTAGGCCAGAGTGGCAATAACTGTAATCACATTGGATGTTACATGCAACCACTGTCACCCTCAGTTTATCTATATGTAAAAGGGAGAAAATCTTGTTAATCTCACAGTGTTGGTGTGATGATCAAATATTGCTAGCTCTGTCAACCCTGAAGATCTATGAAATGAAAATTTTAGATATGAGTTTTTTTAAATGCATAAATCATAAATAAGCCACTAAAAGTCTAATGAAACATTCACACTGTCAGACATTTAGTCAAATTAGAGGACTGCACTGAAGGACTCCAACAAAGGCTAGCTAATGACTCTCCCTTTCAACATAGTATAAGACGAACATGTATGAACACATGTCAGCACTCTCCCTGACAACCTCCAGGTTTATATCAAGTAGAATGGCAAATCCTAAAATATATGGGACATGTATTTTGAAATATATAAAATATATTTTAATATATTTAAAAATGCATAGAAAATTATTCTGAATATAATCATTAAGTCACCTAAATGCAAAAATCCAAATAGTACTTTAAAATGAAATTATTATCTAAAATTAAACAAAAAAAATCAACCATTTAAGAATTATATGCTCATTAAATAAGTAAAGCTAAATAATTCAAGTTTAAATTGAATGTAAAACTAAATTCCATTTTGCCCTGTGTGGACTATAAAGTAGAACATCCCAGTATATAAGAGCTGCTTAAACAAGCAATCCAGCACTTCAAAAAGTAGAAGTGATCAATTTTTGCCTGTATTTGTTCATTTTGGTCATTCCTTAATTCACAGATCATTTTAATTATGAACCTTCTGAACTCCTTCCTAACTTGAACATTTGCCATATTTTTAGAACTTAAGTATTACTCTTTTCACTCAAGTTGTATTTTTTAAAAGAGGCCACAACAGTGGAAGCTTTACCTTTTATAGAGGATTTTCAGCAAGTTTTCAGTAACTAAAAGCAGGAGATTGCAATAAAATCAGTTTTACAGGACGGGAAATGACAGTTGCTACCCATGAATGCACACTCTCTTGTTCTGAGGGCAATAGATATAAAATACTGCAGGACGGAAAGAAATGGTTCTGCCATCGTTATGGTTACACCTGGAGCTTCCTGTGCTATAATCACTATCTCAGTACATTTGCCTTTCTATGGGTAATATTTCACAGAGCTGTTCTTTTTTATGTAAATCTTATTTGTGTGTCCTGCACACCAGCCAGTTTGACATTTGCAACTACTGGAGCACTGAACACATGCAAAACCCACAGAGAAAAATAATCTTAACAATAGCTTGCTTCTCCAGTCACAAGCACAAAAATATCCTGGTAATGATCCACCAGAAGAAGAAGCTAATCTGCTAACATGGAACAAAAAGTGCAATTTTTCAAGAACAAAGCATCTACTTAATCCAATCCAACAAATCTAGGATAGGATCCAGATTGCATTCATCAGAAATTCATGTTAAAATCATGTCTTAATGTATTCACTAATTTAGACTAATAAAATAAACCAGGTAAACAAACAACATACATGGCATTTGTTAAACTTGAAATGAAGCAAAGTCAATAATGTTATTCTGTTTCTGTTTTATAACACAAGCATTATAAAATGTCCTCTACCTATCTCCAAGTTAAAGTTAGAATGCTAAAAGGAAATTCAAGAAACTATTTGTCCCAAAGTATAAAAGGTGCGTTTGCAAAATTTAAAAAATCTTTATGTTTCTAAAGTTCAAATTACCTTTTTTTTTTTCTGTTGGTATTCTGCTTGCTGGGTTATCCATGGGAGTCACCTAACTATGGTAAGAGACATAATGCCAAAAAGCCTACGCAGGCCACCTGTGTTCAAGTTCATATTCTATCACTTTCTAATACTACAAGTTTGAATAAATTAAACTCCTGAACTTTTGTGTCTTCATGTCAAAATGAGAATATTATTACTTTACGCCACACATTTGTTATTTTGACTAAATCAAATAATCTTTGTGGAGTACTTGACCCGGTAAATGCATTTTAAATACTGACAGGTGGTAACAGTGGTAATTCTCAAACAAGATACAAAAAGTGATATATATAACTCCTATGGAAAGGTGGTATTCTTATCTACAAATACTGACTTAAAATTAATTTTCTGCTTCATATAGTCACTCATGTTGCAATTATTTCTTCTTATAATCTTATTAATAATCAAAGTCATGCATCAAAAATGTTATTGTTTTTTAGAGAGTTAGATTGTAGTTTAGAGAGTTAGGTAGAAAGCCATGGTTCAACGTTTGTGCCTTGACATCAGGTTGCCTGGGGTCAGTGGTCAGATCTGCTGCTGACTTCATGATCCCAGTAAAGCAACAGTACTAGCATCTGCACCATAGGGCTGAGAAATGTTAGATCAAGTTCTGAGAACAGTGCCTTGCAAATGAATACTTAAGAAGCACGATACATGTTAGCTATTAGTATTCTAATACGTATAATTTTTAGGCATCTGAATGCACTGAACTCACAGTTTTTGCCCCTGATTATTTCTGAACATATGTTACTAGTCTTCTCAGATACATAATTCCATTCTGTCTCTTTGTCTTTCAGATGGGCCAGATGCCATCAGCCTTTGCATGCAAGTCATATATTTAGGATCAAGCTTTAAAAATCAAAGGTTGTCATGATCATGCCAAAATGAAATGCAGATCTTTAAATTTCCTTCTTTGTCGTTGATGGTTCCTCTGACCTAGTTTTTCTTTGAGTTCTATCCTATATCCCCCCCCCATTTTTTTCATCTCAGTTGTTATGTTTGCCATCTACAAAAATTTGTGAGATCATTGTCAAAACTCCACAGCATCAGTGTTAATCCTATGCTATATTAGCTTAATTTACAAAATAATATTTTCTCTTCTCTTATGTGGTCATTAAAATCTTGTTCTGAGGATCTGCTGAGCAGCATTATATTCTAGAGAATATACTATTGTCACATACACAGAATTTAATAGAAGAGGCAATGTTTTCTGAACATTGCAGTCAACTTCATATAAAAGAGTTAAATCTTCACTAAATACCCATGTTATTAGAAAAACGTGTATGTTTGAACTAATAAACATTATTTAAACAGCTAGAAAGCAAGGAAACGTGGCAACAGTTCTGAGAGGAGGCAGAAGGTTTCAAAGCAGTCTATGTCCAACCTTCACAGTATAGCTGCCTAATAATATCCCACATAGACACAATTTCAAACTAACATTCCAATAAATTTAACTATTCGATCAAGTTGTAAAAGGAAGAATAGAATACCTTCTTCATAATCCTAAGTGCTGATTCAAATGAACTTTTCCTTTCCTGGAGTAGAATGTATTTTCACCGCCAATGTATTTTTAAAATGTAGCTCTTACAAGTACCAGAATTAAGCTCTTGCTTCACTTTTTGTGTACAAAGTGTGCAATTAAAACATCATTACACTGCAGTAGCAGGTTTTCTCATTTAAGCCAGAGAAAAGCTATTGTGAGGTTGGTCGTAACTATACATGAATGCACTTGTCAAGTGAGCTTCTTTCTAATTCCCTTCCAGCCTTCCACTACTAAGATTTTTCCTAAGATGCACTGATTCCCTAAAACTTGGACCTGAACGCCTAAACTCAACAGGGGTATAAGCACTCCATAGACTTCATTTTATTTAAAAGACCTATTCATTATATTAGAATGCAGAACTACTGAGTGCTTACCACAAATACAACATCTGTCAGTGGCTTTGAGCTTCCTGTCCTGTGCAAATAAAGATCTCGACTGGAAAGGAATCTTTTGAACAGATGGACCTGCACTATTTATTGGAACTTTGAAAGCTGTACAGTATGCTTGCCATGAACTCTCCTACATGACTCAGGGAAGCAGATGACACTTTGCACTACCATTTATGCACATCCCTCTGCTCAGAAACGGATCAACTGGTTGTCTCTGTATGGCACCCACTGTTAACCAAGCAAAATACTCTCTGCTTTTTCATTGGGTAGCTAATAAGTTGCTTGGGGATGTTCTTGAATGTGTTAAGACTTTCCTTCTCCTTCCCCTGGACCCCCAGCAGACACATTTTCTGTGTGTTCCAGATGGAAAACCACACACAAAAAAATTAAAAATTAAAAAAAAACCCAATAACACAATAACATAATGCTTAAGGCAATAGCATACAGGATTTGGAGAACTTTCTTGGAAACATCCAAAAATTTCTTACAAAGGAAAAATAATTATTTTAAATGCCTTAAAGCCAGGCATGGTGACACATACCTGGAATCCCAGTGACTCTGGAGGCTAAGGCAAGAGGATCCTAAGTTTGAGGCCAGCCTCAGCAATGCAGCAAGCCTCTGACTCAAAATGAAGTATAAAAAGAACTGGGGATGTGGCTCAGTAGTAAAGCAACCCTGGTTGAATCCTCTGAATCACTAAATAAATAAATAATATATGCCTCAAGAAAATATGAGTATATTTTTAAAGATATTATGTCCACATGCCAGCATAGTTTACATATTCTTAGAGACAATTGAGATTTTTAACTCAATTGGAATTTCTCTCATTTGCAAAGGAATAATTTGAATTGATAGTTTTAGTCTGCTTTCTGCAGTAAAGCTTTATTTTAAATTTAAATCTGGTCAAAAATCACACTTCCCAAGGATCTTAGCTTTGCTACATCTAAGGGAGAGTAGAAAAAATATGCAACATGAGGAAAAATTAAGAAGGGCTAAAACATGGAAGAAATTCTTTCTAGTGGCTTAGAGATTATTAAAAGAGCATTTTCTCTTAATTTCCTGGTTGGTGTAAATGACAAATAAAAATGGCTCTTGGTAACAATCTTTCCTTGAGATACATGTCTGAATGAAGAATATGTTCCTGTTGCTTTGAAAGGGACTAGATGTAACTTGAGGTAGGACAAAGCCTGAACCAGCAGTTTTTGAGAACATGTCAAAAACAGCACATTTCTCTCTCCTTTCCACCCTATCTTCTTCCCTATAATTAAATTTAGTGCTGATCATTTCACATGTGGAAAATCTTTAAAATAAAAATATTCCCTTTCTGCATGTTGTAGAAATATATAATCCATGTTCTGAAGGACAGGGCAGCACAGAAAGTGATGTCTAATGTAGAGGGTATTGTGACTTTTTTCCTTATTTACCAGCTGTAATCCTCCTTGGGTTTTTCTAATAATATAATCACAATTCAGTAGTCTCAAATTTCCAAATTTCTACCTAAGCAATCCCAGGTAGTTAAATCTAGTTGTTACTCGTAATTGCTTAGGTGCAGGTATGACCTAATGTTCAATATGGAGCAATGCCAATATATAAAGAATGGCCCATTAGGTAAGAATGAAGTCTGGCTTTAGTTTATGAAGATTAAGTGAAAGCATGATGGCTCAGTACATTTTGTGCTAATTTCCAATTAACAGCCAGAGGTTAAGGAATACACACAGGCTTTTATATCATCCATTTTCTATCTTGGAAAAGCAATACTGCAAAGCCACAATATTGGGTTCATCAATTATAACATATTGGCCCTTGGTGAAAAAAAATTGTCCAGCGTATGGACCTTGTATCACTTCAAAGAATGATGCCTCTCTCCCACTTTATTATAAAAACAAATTATTGTCTTTCCTTGTTGACCACTGAAGTAGTCCTTTGTCCTCTGACCTCTACAGTTATACCAAGTACATCATCAGAGGCACCTGAAATGCTAATGGTAACTATAAGAGAGATTAGGTCACAGTTAACCCTATTACCATGGTGTACACACCTGCTGCTCTGTGAGAAATAAACCAAGACAGGAGCTCATTTCTGGAGTTGTTTTGAATCTTTACTTCTCAAGGAAACTTCTGCCCCTTCCTTAGCATCCGACCAAGACTAGGATTCGCCACAACTAGTGCTCCAACGTGGAGCCAAAATATTTTTGAATGTGGAAAAATAAAAAATTGTCATCAGGCACAGCAGAAACCTTCTCTTTCTACTTCTCCATTCGAACTTGAAGAGTTTTACACGTTTGCCTAAGGAACAAACACATGTCAGGCACTCCACTGTTCAGTCTTTTATCACAGGAAGCAAGCTTGGGAGAAAGGGAACATTTCAACAAGCACAGGGACACCAAGGAAATAACTTTCTGTACCTCCAAAAAAGCTCACGGTAGGGATGGAGCTGCATCTCTCTTAGAAGATTATAAACTCCTAGTTTTTTTTTTTTTTTTAATTAAGAGACACATATTTATAAATGGGCTCTAAAATAATTTTTTACAAGAAATTGAAACAAACATGGTAAGAATTCTCATGAATATTTTGAGAAACATTCTGAACAAACGAAAGAAAAAAGTTCGTTAACATCAGGTGAGAAGGTTACACTGAAATCAGCAGGTAGTCATTTTTACATAAAAGTATAAAAGAATTATAGAAGCAATAGTACGTAGTAATATTCAATTAGAATTCAAATATTTAATATTTGTAGTCATAACCATTCCAGGCTTGTCAGAACACCCAGGCCTACAGTAACGTATGATTAGCTGAGGCATGAACTTGAATCACACACACTTAAAGGCAGGTAAATGGGACTGGGTCATTTGACTGACACCTGGGTCTAACCATCCACGGATATTCACTTTTTAAGCCAACTTTTCAGTTCTTGACTCATTATCAATTCTGTAACTCTAGTTAACTGTGAATGGGATCATGACATGTTTCAGTTGTAATTTATAACATTTTATAGATAAAGACTTTAAAAAGTTTTTTATATTTTCTCTCTTTCCCAAAGTACTCCAAAGTTGAGAAAACATATTTTAAATTTCAAATATTTGAATAGCAATTTAGAATTTGAAACAAGTTCTGAATAGCAATAATATATACTCAAAAATCATATGGAGGAGTTGTTAGTAATTAAAATCAGATAATAGATGGTTATTATTCATGGCATGAATCAAAAGTAAAGCAAAAACACTCCCTACATAAATTTGAGCGGTCTGGATAGTTAAAAATAATAAAGAACTTGGGGCATGGTGGTACACGCCTGTAATCCCAGCAGCTCTGGAGGCTGAGACTGAGGCAGGAAAATCATGAGTTCAAAGCCAGCCTCAGCAAAAGTGAGGCACTAAGCAACTCAGTGAAACTCTGTCTCTAAATAAAACACAAAATAGGGCTGGATGTGGCTCAGTGGTTGTGTGTCCTTGAGTTCAATCCCCGGTACTCCCCCACCAACCACCAAAAGAAAGTAATAGTGGAGAAAAAACAAATCATGCCATAATAGAAAATTATATTTTATCATTTGGAAAAGATTTGGAGTCCTGAGTAATAAAGCCAGATCCCCCTCCCCAATCACTGCTAACCTTCACCTTTCCCTGCCTAACCAGAAAATGTAAGATTAAAACACTGGTCTGAGGAAAAGTAGAACTTTCATGTTAGAGTCCCCCTTGAGTTTAGTTGAATTTAGTTGAATTTAACCAGTTTCTAGGCACTATCATTATCAAGGCCTTTATTCTATCTCATTGGTACAATTGAAATAATGTCTGGTTGTCTCCGTAACTTGTCTTGTCCCTCATAGTTCCTTCTCCTCTCTGTCACCATCATTTTGAAAGGATAATTTACAAATTCATCTTACGACAGAAAAGAAATCTAAATTCCTGCCCATGATATATATAGTCTTTTATTATTAGACTCCAACCAACCCAGCTCTATCTCCCCTTCTTCCCAAAGGCTGCACAGAAGCACATGTGCTTAACTCCAGCCATGACATACTATATACTATATGGGATGTGCCCATTTGTTTTCATATCTTCATGACAATTTAGCTTTGCCTGAACTACACTTGTTCCAATTCCCAGAGATGTTACCATATCATGATTCTTCCAGTTAGAACTTTGTTCATAACATATTTTAAGACATATTTCATCACATTATGATTATTCATTAAACTGTTTGTCTCACCAAACCATGAGGTATTGCAGAAAAAACACTAGCATACATTTTGTTTCTTCAGTACAAAGGAGCACATAAATGATGTGTAATGAGAGGTTAAAACAGTAGATGAATGAATAGTAGATGGACAGAAAATCAATAAATGAATGAATGAGTGAAGGAAGTATATACGGAGAAAAGTAAATTTAGAAGTAGGGAAATAGAACTGGTATTTAGATTCTCTATAAACAGCAAGAAAAATGATTAGGTGACCCAAAAAGTCAGTTCCTTCACTTTTAATTTTTCTACGATTAGTCCCAGGACTATGCGGTTTCAGAAATCGAAGTTATAGATATGTATGGGTCCTGACATTCAACTTCACATTTCTACCTCAGATATTTAAATTTATTCTCACTTGGAAAAGGTCTGATTTTTAAAACAAAATTAATTCATGAAAATAATAATGCAAGAAGATAATAGCAATCTGTGATGCTTTAATTGGTATTAGACTAACCACTAGGGATGTGGAAAATGTCCAAATGGATACATCAAGGTTGATGCTGGCACAGTCATTACAGTTCATATTTCAGTTAGAAATTATATCATTATTTTTGAAGCATTTCTCTCTTGCATAATTTCCACAATGCTGCTTAACAGTGTCAGGAAATTTTTTCTCATGAATGTTTTGTGGTGACAATTATCCTACACCTAAGAATTTTATGCTCACTTGACATCAAATATGGTGGTATAATTGAAATGGTATCGTATTTCCTATAATGGAACACAGTGAACAAATACCAAAATGATTGATTCACCACCACTCCTAGTATTGTGCATGCAATCACACACACATATACACACAGAGAATACAACCATCTCTATTTGTTTATAATTCAGGATCCCTGACCTAACTTGCTACCTTTCCCCTCTACCCCTCAAATGTAGACTGGTATTTTATTTTTAGTTATCTATTTATCTATCTACTTATTATCTATTTATTTAGTATATTTTTAGTTATAGATGGACAAAATACCTTTATTGTATTTATTTATTTTTATGTGGTACTGAGGATCAAACTCAGGGCCTCACACATGTTAGGCAAGCACTCTACCACTGAGACACGACCCCAGTCCAAGCCTGTATTTTAAAAAGAAAAGTTGACTAGGATGTCAATGATGGCTGGTCATTGGATTCCTCCAGGAAACTTTGAGCCTCCTCATCCTACTTTGGCTTCCATTTCTCATATCAGAGTTGCCAGCATCAAAAGGTTTCTTAGTTTACACCATTTTTTTCCTATAAAAGCCTCAGGATTATACTATAAGTAGTTTCCATTTACTATTATAACTATTATTAGTTTCTGAACTAAGTACTATTATCCTCAGTTTACAGTGGAGGAAATTGAAGCTCAGATAAATTAAGTGAAATTTTCCAAAGATGTCTGAAAGTAGTAAGAGATAATCTGGGAGTGTGATTCCCATTCTAGGTTTACAACCCCGTGAAACAGGTCATGTGTTTCAGGCTTCCCTATTCATCTATTTGACTATTATTTATGAATCACATACTAAGTGGCAGGCACTGTGCCAGGTGTAAAAAAAAAAAAAAAAGTAAACTAAAACCATTGCCCCTATGGAACTATCTAGAAAAACAAATAGCATACATAATTAGGATTATTTAGTTATTTTAGCCCACCCCAAGAGAAAAATAAACTCACGAGGAAGAGAGGCATGTTTGAGATGGGAATGCATATCAGCTAGTATAGACGAGGAAGATTTGCTGAGAAATTGAAGTTTCAGCAAAGACCTACAGAGATAAGAGTCAATCAAACTGGTAGCTGGGGAAGAGCATTTTAGATAGAGGGAAAAGCATATGCAAATGCCCTGAGACAAGAAAAGTGGTGAGGCAGCAGTGGAGTAAGCAAAGGGAGAACATCACATAACAAATGTGATTATGCATCTATTTATACTCCTATGTTGCTTGCGAAGGATAATCAGAAGGTAAAAGCAGAGAAGTCCCTTGGTTACACAGTCCAATGAGAAGGAACTACAAAGAAGTTACCAGTAACACATAGAGCTTTACAACCTTTTCCCTCAAAAAGCCTCATTCCTGGAAATTGAAACTGGATAAAGCTTGGAAGGACAGGGGAGACCACATAGACATCTTTTTATAAGCCTGGAAGCCACTGTTCTTTCTGTCCAAACAGTGATGGCTTTCAACCTTTAAGGAAAGGGAGGGTAGTGAGTGATATTGTGTGCAGAAGGGGTTGCTCAGGATAGGAAGCAATAGAAGTTTTTCCTGGTAAATGTCTGCAGGTAACCAATGGAGAATCTGAATGCATAATTTCTATTCACTTAAAATCTAGCTAGAATGAAGATTTCCTAGTATAGAAAACTATGATGGAACAAGAAGGCTTCTCAACCTTTCACTCTAGTACCATAGCATTTGGCTTATCCTATATACAAAGAGTACTGAAATCTTGAAATCTTTAACCTTTTTGGTTGTTCTTTGTTAAAATAAAATTCAAGAGAAATATGAGTTCAGTTATGAGAAAAAGTTACCATCTCTTGGTTTTTTGGGGGAAAGGAAGAGGTGGAAGAATAATCTAAACTGATACCTTAGGCAGAGGGAAAGGGATATTTTGGGTCCAATACCATGCATGGAAATCTAGTTTGAAATGTGTAGAAGAGAAAAAGACAAAAAATATTTGGTCCATTTAGACTTTCTCTACCCAAATATTTTTTCCTATGATGTGGAGGCCAGGTTGCCTGGGTTTAAAAATTTAGATGCTCCGTAACTTTGGTAACCTCTTTATTCCTAAACTTCCTCTTCTGCAAAATGAGGATAATTATTAAATCTCTCTCATGGGATTGTTAGGATTAAATGAGTTCATATGTGTAAAGTACTTTGAATATTACTTCACCATAGTGAGAACTACATATATTTTTACTAATTCTAGCGAAAATGGAAGTGGTATCTAAGTAATGACATTAGACGAAAGTCACTTATCATGTGGCTTCTCCTGAGGAATTTAACTTTTTATCATCAGGAAATGTTCCTATTTAGCAATAATTTTGCCACACATTTTGGTATTAATATTATATTAACTTTCTTTAGTGTTTGCATATATGTATGTTTTCTTTTCTTTTCCATTTTTCCTTGAAGTTCAGATAAATCTCTGTTCAGCAGCATATATTTGTGTTTTGATCTTTTGGTCTACATTGACAATCTTTCTTTTAATTGGATAACTTAGCCCACGTGCAATTGACATAATCACTGATATATTTGGGTGAAATTCTACCATCACCGGAGTGCTTTCTAGTTATTCCACTCGTTCTAGATTCCTTTTTACTCTCTTCTTTTGCTTTCTTTTGTATTGACTGTTTTTATTAGCCTGTTATTTCTTCATTGGCTTGAAACTCACACATAAGCCTTCTACAGTTCTTTCATGGTTAACTTAGTGCCATGACTCTCCAGTTTGATCGTTCATTATTGTGTCTTACTTTTGATGGGATTTGTTCCCGTGGCCTTGTCTTCATGTTTGTCTGGTTGTTTTCATTGTGTGTTAGACATCATATGTGAAAAGCTGTGGACCTATTGTGAGACTGGGATTGGGAATCTTCCCTCAGAGAGGAATCACTTTTACTTTTGCCAAGTACATCCTAATAATCCCTGTTTACTTCCATCCAATTTCAGGTATTAAAAATGCTTCAGACTGAGTCCAGGGAGGGCTTTTCTCCAAATGTTTTCTAACTTCAGAATGTAGCAGGTTGGGTTTCCATGAAAAACCAGGGCTCTCTTCCTGGTGATTTTCGACCTGCTATACAGTCTCCT
This sequence comes from Callospermophilus lateralis, assembly GCF_048772815.1. Classification (NCBI taxonomy): domain Eukaryota; kingdom Metazoa; phylum Chordata; class Mammalia; order Rodentia; family Sciuridae; genus Callospermophilus; species Callospermophilus lateralis. The sequence goes on from NC_135308.1 coordinate 114,131,995, forward strand.
GGAACCTGCAAGGCTACTGATGAACTTCTATTCTTTATGCCACTCCTTCTAACATTGAGAATGGCCTCTGTGTGTTGACCCAGAACTGGACTAGTATCTCTTGGTCTTCATCTTCCCCTATATTCTGGACTGGTAATTTTACTTCCTCATTAGTTTTCCAATGCCTCAATGCATAGTGTTTATAATTTATTTGGTCTAATTTGTGGGAATGGGGGAAAATAATTTGAAGATTTTTACCTGATACATATATTAGTAAAATAAAAAGTCAATGTAGATGGGTTCAATTTCACTTGGTGTTGAATATTATCCACAAGCTTATGTAATATGTGAAATTTATCTTTGGCATTCTTCCACCTGTATAACCCTTCTGTGTTATAATTATGTTTAGACTGAGTCTAAACTTGCTTTCCTATAATGCTTAAAATAGAATTAACTGATGCTTATAGACGGAGTGACTATATCTTCCAATTTGCCTGGAATCAAATCAGGGATAGTCCTGATTTCCAACTATTTTTCTGACTTCCTGTTAGATTTGTCCTGGAAATGTGACCTAGTATGGACAATAAATTGTATTATCTGCCACATAGAGCAATCACCCTTATCATGAATATTTGAAATTTTAGTAAATAACCCTTGAATATTGAAGTCTTCAAACTGTGAATAAATGACTTTCTGATGCAAAAATTCTAACCATGATAATAGACCAAAAAGGAGCATACTTTAAAGCATAAAATATTTCTGAAACCTATTAAATCACATCAAGTTGCTAATAAATGTTTAAGGTTGGTACCTCACAGGGTTCCCAGATAGAGCACTGCAATAACTTCTTCAACATTCCCATCATAAAGATGAGACATGAAGATTGTAATGTGAAAGATTGACTCATATTCTCAATGAGTATTGCAGTCCAGAGCCCCCAACTCTAAGAATCCCACGGAAGTGTGGCACATACTATAACCTTTGAAACAAAAAATTTGTTATAACAAGGAAGTCAAGTAGTTTTTTATGAAATGTAGCCCTATTTTAAAACATTGTGATTCTGTGATTTTGTGTCAGCTAATATCCTTTTAAGTTTCTTGATTTTTTTTGTTATTTTCCCAATTTTATCATGATAAAAAATCTATTATAATAGACTTTCACCAATTTCTCCTAAAATTGAAAAATGAGAATTATATATGGACTATAATTTCCCCCCAGTTCTTTTTTCCCTTTCTTTACCATGAGTAATTAAAAGTTTACTAAGAAGTAAAGTGTCCTATACATGCTGAATGTTCATTTGCTGGTGATCGTGATGATGATAAAGACAATAATGATGGATATAGATTTCAGAGTATCAGGCAGGCAATAAATATGAGGTAATGATCAAAAACACAGAATGAAGAATATCATTTAGTCATGGGGTTATTCTGACTTGGCTATTTATTTGTGGCCATATATAGTAAAATTACTGGTCCAGAATCTAGGGGAAGATGAAGACCAGGAGATACTAGTCCAGTTCTGTGTCAACACACAGAGGCTATTTTCAATGTTAAAAGGAGTGGCACACTGGTTTTTCATGAAATTTAATTATATAATAAGAGTTAACCATAAATGAATTCCTGGCTTTTTAATAACTATAATTGTCATTTATAAAGCTATGTACTTCCCATACAAAGCACAAGACCAATCCTGCATTGTTTTCAAATGTTATGCTACAGTCAGGAAAATTATAAAGATGGTATTTTATGCACATAATGTCTAATATAATTTTTTATCTCCTAAGAGCAAAAATTTACATATTACATTTGGTTGAAATGTACTGAGGTTTAAAAAAATCACTTAGCTTTTATTTGTTATTCCATAAATAGGGATTATAGGTCTCTGCTAATTGGTGAATATCTATAAACACTTTCTACATCAGTTTTTACTTGGTGTTTTGTGATTTAATAAGAACATTAATGTTCTATTAGTAATATAAATGTGTAAGGGTGGTTCAGCATTCAGTAAAACAATCTTTTACTGTTCCCACAACCACTCAGGCCAACCTCATCTTAAATTGCTACAGGCACACAAGTAACAAACTTAAGAGTAAAACAAAAAGCACAACCCCCCAAAAAACCTAGAATATAGATATAGAATAACACTCTTTTCTTTCTAGTTAACAAAACATTTTAATTACAAAGATACAATTTTTTGTGAGGTGCCTTTGAACTGTATTTGAAAATAGTAGCTGAGTGAAGATCAATAATTGCAATGGTCAGAAAAAAAAATGCTCCTTTCACTTTGTAGCCCCAGTAAGTCCTCAAGAGTTATGGTTGGAAAAGCAATGTATTGTGGCTATAAAGAAGCTACTGTTCGTGTTCTTTCAGCACACATCTGGGAAGACCACCTTTATCATTAATTAGTACAATAGGTTTCCACCTGCCCCATCTATGTAATTGGAACAACCAACTCTGTGATCATTACAAACATCAGAATCTACTTAGTATACCTCCAAGGGTTTCTTTCTAGGATAAGTTTTTGTGGCTCTAGTAAAGGGAAACAGGGGCAGAAAGAACAGCCTCCACTGATTCTGTGCTTTCTCTTTAACACCCTTGTTTAAATAAGAATGGGAGTAGTAAAGGACATCTTGAGATATTTCCACATTAGTATTTATTTGACAAGACTCACTACTGTGAAATAATAATGCTCACATTTGAGTTATGTGAAAACTGGCCTATTTTATTAGCCTATTAACAACTTACTTGATTTATGTATTTTATTTTAAAAGCACATAAACTCTAACACTCGGCCAGGAACTATTTTAAATACTTTATAATGTTACAAATGTTAAGGCACCCAAGGAATTATGTGGTAGGTACATTATTGTCCCCCTCACAGATGTAGTGAAGAACATAGATATAAAGTAACTCCCCTGGTCCACCAGCTAATAACTGCAGAGTTAGGATGTGAACCAAGTAATCAGACTCGAGAAACTGGGTTCTTAATCATTATAACACCCTTGAAGCTTTTTTTCAGCAGAGCATACCAGCCATCTTTCACTGAGATAAATGGTATCCATCAGCAATAGACAGATGATAGATAGATAGATAGATAGATAGATAGATAGATAGATAGATAGATAGATTACAAGCTCTGGGAAATGTATCCACTGTGAATTCCACTGTGAATTTCTAAAGCAAAGCTGACAGAATTCTTACAGCCACCCTGGAATCTTCAGTAACCGAGAGGAATTTTTTCATACAAAAGTCCTATTAAGTCAACATCACTATGACACCCCATCAAGGACTAAGATATACTTTCTGACACATTAAGTTAAATAAGTAGGCATGGAGGCCCAGAATGCTTCTGTGAGTACAATTTTTAGCTCTGTTGTACGCAGTGTGAGAAAAATGAGGTTATTTTCCTTGCTATAATAACATAGTAACTAATAATATATCTGACCATGTCTGCCTTTTAGCCTTGGTTCTGTATAAGGAGGACCCAGAGTTGACACCCCAAAGCCACCTGTGATGGAGGGATAGCCTGAGTGAAATGTAAACCTTGGATGTTTTACATTACTGAGATTTGAAGGCTGTTTTTGTTATGTTTCCTGCTGAGCCCAGTTTGACTAATACAGAGTCTATCTCATTATATCACAAGTGAGAACTTCTATAGGGCAACAACGGAATCTTACCTATGTATTCCCCAAGATTTAGTAGAGGGACTGACATATAATAGGCCTTCAGGAATGTTTAATAAATAGAAAAAAAATCTATTTACTCTCTTCAGAACACCATCAAAAGGAAGTACAATACCTGAAATCCTAGAAAACATATGCAAACAGCTTGGAATATTCTAGAACTCAGAAATTCCAAATCAAAATAATTAATTTAAAATGGGTCAAAGGGTGTTATTATGTGAATGTCTACAATGGAATCATTGTATTACATTTATAGATAAATTTTGTAATGACGTTCCACTAAGCAAATTCAACAGTTAGCCCAAGAATAATAATGTTCCTTAATTCACATACAATGCCTTTCTAGTCTCCACAGATTTTTATGTTACTTTAACATTGGCACCTGGGTATAACCCTGCATATTGTAACTGATTTGAGAGGACCTTGTTTCATAAGCTACCTAAGACATTTCTCTTTGTTTTCATCTTATTACATAAATATGTCCAAATGAGTATTTCTTGATGGACAGTATCTTTTCCCCCATGAAAGCTGCCAACTTCTCACAGAATGCATGCTTCCAAAACCATTACCTTTCCATCTTACTTCTACCCATGGAAATGCCTGAGTCATAATGCTGGATGCAGATCTTTGACTCACATTGTAATTATATATGGAAGATTATCCATACATAGATACACAAAAGCTGTTTGTTATTTTTTGTTTGTTTGTTTGCTAGTTCTTTGGTACTAGGATTGAATCTAGGGGCAATTAACCATTAAACCACACCCCCAGGTCTTTTTATTTTTTGAGACAGGGTGTAGTGAAGTTACATAGGGCCTCACTAAGCTGTTAAGGTTGGTCATGAACTGATGATCCTCCTGCCTCAGCCTCCAAGTTTTGGGGATTATAGGTGTACATCACCACACCTGGCTATAAAAGCTGTTTTAAAGATGCATAAGACATCTAAGAATATCAGTTATGTATGCATTGACATTTCAAGAACACATGATGTAGGCAGGTCAATATTAGTCAAACTATTCTGGGAAAATTATGCAGGAACTATATTTATGGTATAATGATTACATGGCACCTAGAGGGTTTACACTTCTTATGAAAAAAAATCTATTTAATTGGAGGGTGTACACACTTTGAAATCAGACAGATTTGGGTTTGACTTACCATTTGTTCTCTTGGGCCTTCAACTGACTGGATGAGGGACACACACATTGGGAAGGGTAGTCCACCAATATTAGTAAATGTCATCCAAAAGACACCCTTACAGAAATAACTTGAATCAAATATTTGGTCACTATGACCCAGTCGAGTTGACATACATAATCAACCATCACATTTGACTTCCTGACTTTGTGAATTTCAACTCCTATACTTCACTGACATGTGAATAAACAAGATCTGATGACTCAGAACCAACTAAAATACTTCTGGAGCTCCTTCCTTGTGAAGTTTGCAAGAGATATTCTTTCAATGTTCCATTCTCCCTGAAGAATTGGTGAAAAGGTAGTGGGAGTCATTTTGAATAGAGATCAGTCTACCTCTGTGGCTTTTGGCTTGTGGACCTCCCATTATGTACTAGATAAAAAGAAAGGAACTGCCCTGAAGAATCAAGTAGGCCTATTCTGAAGCAAACGATATGCAACATCATGGAAGAGTGAAGAAAAAAGATGTAAATGTCTATAAGACCCCACAGGGGTGACACAAACTAAACTATAAATAAAAACAAGGCGACAGCACTAATATACCAGCATGCTCTCAGCAATTTCACTGAGTAGCACTTCAAAAGAGACAAACAAACTATGCAACCATTCATCGTGAGATAGAGTGGGTGTATACTGGTGAGGCAAGGAGGGGCTGAAAAAACAGCAGTGCAGAAGAAGTGGGAGGATGGCTTGAGATATATACCATTGCAAAGCGACTTTCAGTGGCTATCACGGAGGAATTAAAAATTACCTGATGCACCCTGAATATCTGATTCTTTCAGTCATTTAGTAACATCAGAAAGAATGAATCCTTAGATTCTACCAGTACTACTGAAAATAATTCTATCACAACCTGTAGGTTTTTAGCCTGTATATACGTACACTTTTCATTCACGTTATAAGTATCTTTCCCTTTGGTATCATACACTGATGAGGTAGAATTTTACAGAACAGTGTTTCCTTAGACCACTATATGGGTGAAATGTGAATTTGTCAGAAATCAGCAACCACATCAATGATTACAGCAGCACAATTCACAATAGGCAAGCTATGGAACCAACCTAAGTTCCCTTTGACAGGTAAATGAATAAAGAAAATGTGGTATATATACACAATGGAATATTACTCAGCCATAATAAAGAAGAATAAAGTTCTGGAATTTGCCAGTAAATGGATGGAACTGGAGAAAAATTCCAGAATCATCTATTTCTCATATATTTCTCATATATTTCTTATTTCACTTAGCATAAAGTATCATGCTAAGTGAAATGATCCAGTCCCCAAAAGCCAAAGCTAGAATATTTTTTATGATATACAGAAGCTAATCCAAAAGAAGGGAAGGTGGTTTAAAAAAAGAATAGAAGAGAGATCAGGGGAGTAGACAAAGGGTAACGAAGGGAAGGGAGAAGAGATGGGATAGGGAAAGACAGTGGAATGAACCTAACTTTCCTATGTACGTATATGACCATACCACAGTGAATCTCACCATCATGTACAATGACTAAAAAAGAAACACAATAATTTAAAAAGAAAACTATTACTAAATAGTAGAAGGATCAGTAGAGTAGAAAGAAAGAGAACCAGAGCAGGAAGAAGAGGAGAGAAGGGGAAGTAGTAGGGACTGAATTAGAAAAAATTATATTCCATGCTTTTATAAGTATGTCAAAATGGATCCTGTGGTTATGTATACCTAAAAAGAACCAATAAAAAATAAATAAACATTACAATTAACAGCTTTTATTATCAACTTCATTCTTAAGGGAATTTATTTACAACCCATCTAAGACATTCTCAAAGCTATAATCTGGAGGCAGGTGGTGCACATCAGCATTACATATGAAGGGTTGCTTTCAATAAGTTCATTTCCTTGGTGAAACATAATTTCAAACAATGGTTGACTGTCTGGATAAACATTTAGTAATCTCAAAAATCGATCATATGTTGTAATTGAAGTTGGGAGTTAAGATTTCTTTTCTTTTTTGGGGGTGGAGTTAAGATTTCTAATCATGATACTTGTTAAGGTCTTCTGACTATCAGCCAAAGTATCTGTTAAGAATATTCAATTTTATTCTCTCAAGATAGAATAAAAGCATCTCAGTATATAAATCCTAGAGACAGGCTGACCAAATCAGCTCTCCACAAAATTACTCAAACAGCTCTTTCAAATACAGGATAGTTTAAAGTGGAGATTTAAAGCAGATATTGCATTCAATTATTTGCAAGCATCTTCTGAAAATGAATTTGCACTGCCTGGTATTACCTTGTCTCTCTCTCTCTTTCTCTCTCTCTCTTTCTCTCTCTCTCTTTCTCTCCCTCTTTCTCATCCTGGTCCTCCATATTTTCTTTAACAGGATCAGGAAAAGAATAGAAAATGCAAGGTAAGGGTAAAATATGTTTGTCACCAGAAAAGAATAAGCAATAAAAGGTAAAGGTGAAATAGCCAACAGTAAGCAGAACCTCAACAAAACCACCCGTTATTGATTTGGAGCTAATGTCTCCATAAATCATGGGAAGTCAGCAATGCCACTTCATAGCAGCAAAATGCCATAACAGAGGAGCACAGGAACATAAGACATGGCAACAGCTAAATAATTCCCATCTTCAATAAGTTCAATATTAAACATTATAATAAGTGCAATTCCCTGGTTTTGTATACAGTATAAAGATTTATGATTCTTTGTTTTAACTGGAAACTTGAATTTTATATATTAGATCCCATTTCAACTAGGATGGCTAAGTGTGCTATAACCAATTTGTGTGCTTGTAAAATCCTTAAGATCTCTTACGTGTATTACAAGTTCAAAATATTAACAAATATGTGCAATGTTATAATGTTCCAATATTCTTCTTTTCTAAAGAGAATCTTAAATTATTTTCAACTTATTTATAGTTATTGCTGTGGCCTCAAACTTTTATATTTTCATACACAAAATCTTTTCCTCATTCCTCATTCTTCTTTTCTCCCTTCCCCTCTCATATTTATCTATGAATATTATACCTGGTAGAGAATCTAAGATAACCAATTAATAAAGTATTTAATCATTTACAGTGCTGAATTTTCTCTATAAATAGTTCATCAATAGGAAAAGAGTCTAGTTAAGAAAAATTTTTATTGAATTTTCTTTTTGTTCTCTTATGATGGTCTAATATGGAATACAAAGGTAGAAAACAAATCAATATTGACATCATAGAATGTAACATTTGATTGTGTCTAGATACCATATACTAAGGAGACGAGCCAGAATAAATTGCCTTTGAATGACATCATATCATAATGTTATTCTTGAGTTTTAGGAAAGTTATGGGCCATGCAATATTAGACTGCAAATATGCCTGTCCAAACCTCTGTCTTACCTTTCTGTACCTAACAATGACTTACTGACTTTCGATCCAATTCACTGTGAGTTCTTGGACAGCAAAGAGTCATTTTTTAAAATGCAAAGTCCCAAACTCAAGCACAATATCTAGCACACAGTCACATGGCAGACATTCAATTTATCTCTATGCAATGAACTGATGAATGAGCAGACAAGTTCCTCTTAAATGGAATTTTCTCATTCTGCTAGAGATTAATATTTATTCTTAATTTTAAAGGGCATTCTGTCTAAATGAATGTATACTCCACAGCGTGTACAATGTATTAATAATGATGTCATCCCAATAGGAGACACATTTTAATATTACGATGGAGAAAATAGTTATTAGTCTAATGAACAATGAATTTCCAGTATTTGTTGTAAATCTCACATTCAGAAAGATGTTTAGAGTCTGGTTGTGGACTGATCTCTCTTGGTTTTTCTCTTATCCTTCTGTCTACACCTCATGTTTCATAGCAGGTACCTTTAGCACATTACCTATTAAAATATCTTTGATAGTCTTCTTGTTCTACACATTGCTTCAGGGAGAACATCCTTAATTATTTTAATACCATTTAGGAAATAATGATTTCCAGATTTCCATCTTTATCCCTAGGTCTATATATCAAAATTATCGCTACCTCATAGTCTCTTGGTCAGTTATTATCACCAAATTAGTGATGTTAGAAATACATGAGAAATAGATAATTCTGGAATTTTTCTTTTTACTCATTGTTACCTTCAAATCATTGCCGAGTCTTCCTGATTCTACTTCTCACCTCTCCACACTCACAGTATCATTACTTTCCCATCTCATTTCAGGCCCATTGTCTTATATCTTCCTCAATTTTGTTGACCATTAAAACCAGACAGACTATCTAAAAGAGAAATCAAATTTTTCTCCTCTTCTAATTATTTAAGGTTATCCAATGGTCCACCACTGAGTAGAGAATAAGACTGCTATTTAAAGGCCTTCAAGAAACACACTTAGCCTGCCAGGATTCCCCTCCAGGGAGCCCCTTTCACCCACTTCCTCTCATCCATATTCCTACCTCACCCCACAACTGGTTTCAGTCCAATGAACAAGATGTCTTCTTCACTGGGAAGGAGTCCCGGGGAGTGGGGGAGAAAGGGGAAGGTGAGAGAGGGTGGAAGGGGGGTGGACATGGTCAATGCATGATATAGGCCTGCCTGGAAGGAAGGCCACTGAAAGACTGAAGAAGTCATTCAGTGGCCTCAGCTACATGTGTCATATTGAAAACCATTAATCTATACAATTATCATGTTGTAAGTTTAAAAAAGACTTGATCATCTGTACTTCCCTGCCTATGTATAAGCTGTTCTTTGTATTGATATGATGACTCAATCAACTCTAAATTTCTACTTATCCTTTGAGTGACAAATTGATGACATCCAAAATAAGTATTTTTCAAGGCAGTCCATCCAGCGTCATCTAGAGCTAACACTGAGGAAGTCATTCAGTGGCCTCAGTTGTATTCCTTGTAGTCACAGGAAACAAATCTTCATTTTTCTTTTGTATGCTATATCCTCAAATAATTTAAAATATGTTTCTCTTTGTCTTTCTATTCTCTAAGGTAAATATCCACAAAATCCATTACCTAAGCCTTTTTCTAGCACACTAAAAGTTGGTGTTGAGAACTTTATTGAGTACCCCCAGAAGAGGTCTGGACATTGTAAAGCTGAACTAGGCTCTTCACATTAGCACAACTCACAGCCAGGTTTCCACAATTCAGAGGCAGAAAGACCAGCTATGAACTGTCCATCAGGGAATTAGCATTCGCTGTCTTCCTAGAGAGACATGGGAATCTGGCCACAGCCCCACCACTAGCCAAAAAGTGTAGGGAATTTAGACCTTATTGGAAAATTGTCTTTTGTTTCTAATTTACATCTTTACCCAATTCTCCATATTAAGAAATTTAAATTGGGTTCTGAAATCACTGATTAAGTATTCTAATTCCACTGGAAATATGTAAGGGATGGTGGAGGATACATAACAATGGGAGAATAAACAGGTATGTGTGTTATTCAAACATATATTCTTTGTATTTTAATTGTTGTTTTTTACATGACAGCATATTTTGAAATATTATACATACATAGAATAAGTATAACTTCATCCAATTAGGATTGCATTATTGTGGTTGTACATGATGTGGAGTTACATTGATCATGTATTTACATATGAGGATAGAAAAGATATGCCTAATTCATTCTACTGTCTTTGCTATTACCATCTCCCCTCCCTTCCCTTCATTTCTCTTTGTCTATCCAATGAATTTTCAATCTTCCCCTCCCTTGTGTGGGTTAGCATCAACATATCAGTGAGAACATTCTGCCTTTGGTTTTTTGGACTGGCTTATTTAACTTACCATATTCTCCAGTTCCATCCATTTACTGGTAAATGCCATAATTTCATTCTTCTTTATAGCTGAGTAATATCCCATTATGTGTGTGTGTGTGTGTGTGTGTGTATGTGTGTATGTGTGTATATATATATCACATTTTCTTTGTCCATTCATCTGTTGTAGGACACCTAGGTTACTTCCATCATTGAGCTGCTATAAACATAAAGTGGTTATGTAATGGTAGCATGCTGATTTTAAGTCCTTTGGGTATATGTCAAAGAGTGGGATAAGTTGGTGAAGTGGTGGGCCCATATAAAGCTTTCTGCATACTGCTTTCCATAGTGGTTGCATTAACTTGCAGTTCTACCAGCAATGCATTTCCTACATCCTCACCAACATTTTGCTACTTGTATTCTTGAAAATTACCATTCTGACTGGAATTAGATGGAATCTCAGTATAGTTTTGATTTACATTTCTCTAATTGCTAGAGATGTTGAACATTTTTTCATATATTTGTTGATTAATTGGATTTCTTCTTCTGTGAAGTGTCTGTTCAGTTCCTTAGCCTATTGTTTGTTTGTTTGTTTGTTTGTTTGTTTTTTGAGGTCTTTGTATATCCTGGAGGTTAGTGCTCTGTCTGAGGTGCTGGTAGTAAAGATTTTCTCCCATTCTGTAGGCTCTCTGTTCATGTTCTTGATTGTTTCTTTGCTGGGAAGAAGTTTTTTAGTTTGATACCATCCCATTTATTTATTCTTGATTTTATTTCTTGCACTTTAGGAGACTCATTGAGGAAGTCTGTTCCTAAGCCTACATGGTGAAATGTTGGACCTCCTTACTTTTTTTTTTCTAGGAGGCACAAGGTCTCTGGATTAATGCCTAAGACCTTGATCAACTTTGAGCTGAGTTTTGTACAAGGTGAGAGAGTTCAGTTTCATTCTACTACATATGGATTTCCAGTTTTCCCAGAACCATTTGTTGAAGAGGCTATTTTTCTCCAACACATTTATGGCACCTTTGTCTAGTATGAGATAACTATATTTACATGGGTTTGACTCAACATCTTCTAATTTGTTCCATTGGTCTTCATGTCTGTTTTTGTGCCAATACCATGATGTTTTTGTCACTATAGCTCTGTAATATAATTTAAGGTCTGGTATTGTGATGTCTCCTGCTTCACTTTTCTTGCTAAGGATTGCTTTGGCTATTCTGGGCCTTTTATTTTTTCAAACAAATTTCATGAGTGCCTTTTCTTTCTATATGAAGAATGTCATTGGGATTTTAATAGGAATAGTATTAAATCTGTATAACGCGTTTAGTAGTATAGCCATTTTGACAATATTAATTCTGCCTATCCAAGAACATGGGAGATCTTTTCATCTTCTAAGGTCTTCTTGTATTTATTTCTTTAGTGTTCTGTAGTTTTCATTATAGAGGTCTTTCACCTCTTTTATTAGATTGATTCCCCCCCCTTTTTTTTTGGTGAGGCTATTGTGAATGGGATAGTTTTTTCTGATTTCTTTTTCAGCTGATTTGTCATTGGTATATAGGAATGTAACTGATTTATGAGTGTTAATTTTATATCCTGCTATTTTGCTGAATTCATTTATGAATTCTAGAAGCTTTCCGGTGGAGATATTTGGGTCTTCTAAATATAAAAATACAAAATCATGTCATCAGCAATAGGGATGAGCTCTTCTTTTCCTATTTGTATTCTTTAATTTCTTTCTTTTGTCTAATTTCTCTGGCTAGGGTTTTCAGGACTATGTTAAATACAAGTGGGGAAAGAGGGCATCTCTGTCTTTTTCCAGTTTCATAGCGGGAATGCTTTCAATTTTTCTCCATTTGAATGAGACTGGCCTTCGATTTAGCAAATATAAATTTTACAATGTTCAGGTATGTTCCTACTATTCCTAGTTTTTCTAGCATTTTAAGAAGTAGATGCTCAATTTGGATGTTGAATTTTGTCAAATGCTTTTCTTGCATCCATTGAGATAATCATGTGGTTCCTGTCCTTAAGTCTATTGATATGATGGATTACATTTATTTATTTCCAAATTATTTAGTCTCCAAGTGTTAGAGTAGCTTCTATTTTTTATTTTATCATTGATTTATAATTTAATTCCATTATGATCTGATGAAATGCAAGGTGTAACCTCCATTTTATTGTGTTTGCTAAGAGTTACTTTGTGGCCTAGACTATGGTCTATTTTAGAGAAGGATCCATGTGCCACTGAGAAGAAAGTGTATTCAGTTATTAATGGATAAAATATTCTATATATGTTTGTTAAGTCTAAATTATTAATTGTATTTGTTAGTTCTGTACCTTCCTTATTTAGTTTTTTGAAGATCTATCAAGTGATGAGAGAGACATGTTAAAGTCACCCAGTATTATTGTGTTTTGGTCTATTTGATTCTTGAAATTGTGAAGGGCTTGTTTGACGTACATGGGTGTTCTATGTGTATTTGCAGCAAAAATATTCATGATTATTATGTCTTATTGATGTATAATTTCCTTCAACATTATGGAATGTTCTTCTTTGTCCCTTCTGATTAACTTTGGCTTGAAGTTCACTTTATCTGATATGAGGATAGAGACCCTTGCTTGTTTACAAGATCCATGTGAATGATAAGTTTTTTCCCCATCCTTTTACCTACCGTATATGGATGTCTTTGCCTATGAGGTGAGTCTCTAGAAGACAGCATATTGTTGGGTCTTGGTTTTTAATCCAATCTGCCAGTATGTGTATTTTGATTGATGAATTTAAGCCATTTACATTCAATGTTATATTGGGAAATGATTTTTATTCCCTGTCATTTTGATTTATTTTTAGTTTTTAATTTGAATTAGTTTCTCATTTGATTGACTTTTCCTTTAATATAGGTCCTCCCTTTGCTGGTTTTCACTTTTATTTTTTATTTATTCTTCATGAATTATTTTGCTGAGAATGTCCTGTAGTGCAGGCTTTCTAGTTGTGAACCTTTTAACTTTTGTTTATCATGGAAGGTTCTTATTTCATCTTCAATCTGGAGTTTCATTTTGTAGGGTATAGTATAGTATAGGGTATAGTATATATACTATATATAGTATAGGGTATAGTAATTTTGTTTGGAATCCATTTTCTTGCAGAGCTTGGTATATGTTATTCCGTGACCTCTTAGTTTGAAGGGTCTGGGTTGAGAAATCAGCTAAGATCTGTATTGCTTTCCTTCTAAAAGTAATCTCCTTTGTCTCTGGAATCCTTTAAAATGCTATCCTTATTCTGTGTGGGGGGCATTTTCATGATATGTGACTTGGTGTGGTCTGTTGTAATTTTGTATATTTGGGGTCCTGTAAGCTTCCTGTATTTTGTTTTCTACTTCATTCTTAAGGTTTGGGAAATTTTCTGATATTACTTCATTGAAAAGTTTGTATATTCCATTGGTTTATATCTTCAAGCCTTCATCTATCCTGATAAATCTTAAGTTTGGTCTTTTCATGATATTCCATATTTCTTAGAAGTTTTATTCATGTTTTCTTAACATCTTTTCTCCATGGTCAGCTTTATTTTCTATGTTATATATTTTGTCTTCATTGACTGAAATTCTGTCTTCCAATTGGTATAGTTTTCTGGTGATACCTTCCAATGAATTTTTAATTTGGTTTATTGATTCCTTTATTTCAAGAATTTCTGCTTGGTGGTTCTTCCTCCTCCTCCTCCTCCTCCTCCTCCTCATCCTCATCCTTCTTCTTTCTTCTTCTTCCTTCTTCTTCTTTTCAGAATCTATCTCTTAATTGTAGTGATTTTTTGCTTCCTATATTTTCTTTCTTAATCTTCTTTCACCAAGCAGATCCATTTAACCATGAACATTCTAAACTCTTTCTCTGTCATTTCTTCCACTGTGGTCTAGATGAAATCTGTTATTGACTTATATTGGTTTGTTTGAGGTGATTTGTTCCCTTGCTTTTTCACATTGTTTGTATGTCTACCTATTTGACAGTATCGTTTTGAGACAGTCGAATCTCTACCCTGTGGACTTATAGGGACTTTGAAGGTTTCCAGTACCTTAAAGGGGAGACAGATAATAACCACCACCAAAGCAAACAATTACAGCAACAATCCAAATGGTTCTTGCTTTTGTATCTACTATGTTAATTGTCATAATAAACAGAGATAATATGTCCAGTTATTTCCCACAGTCAATATAACCAGTTTACATATGAATTTACAATTTTAAGTTGTGACCAGGGATAGAAATAAAGTAGTGTAGGATGTAATGTTTTTGTAGAGGAGGGATAACAAAAGTAGAAAATAAAAGATGAGTGATAGATCAGTAAAGTTGCTTGTTAGCAGAGAAAAAGAGAATCAAGGGAAACAGATAAGTGAGAGAAAAAGTATATAGAATAAAATTTTTAAATTATTAGTAAAAGTAAAGTAAAAGAGTACATGAACAAAACTTCTATATTCTAATTAAATATCTTAGTCCTCAAATTATTGATCTACAAGAAATAATTGCTTTAGAAAAATGTTAGGAATGAGAAACAAACAAATAAAACTTCAAAAAAGCAAACAAAAAATAAGAATTAAAAACTAAAGACAGGTCTGAAAATGTACAATCCATGATCATATATAATCCATTCAATGTATAATCCATTCAAATCACAATTAAGCAGGGAATAGACAAAAATTAAAAAGTAAAAAATTTTTAAAATAATACAAATAAAATAAAGAACACAATCTTGCTGAAAATTTAAAGAATTGTTTCTGCTGGAGTGAGAAATATTCTTCTCAGGTGTGATAGTTGGGTTTGCTGGAGTGATGGGAGATGCCACAGGCAGGACCCTTGCGTTTAGGCTTTGTTATCTTCCAATCTCTTCCTTGAATTGATCTGAAGATTTTAAATTAGTGCACCTCCCTGGCTGAGCAGATACTGGGCCACGCTGGAAGACTGTCCCCCTGGAAAAACCCTGGGTTTCATTCATGCAGTGGAGGGGTCAATTCTTGCTCCCCTCTGACCCGTGTGAACTGCCTTTTCAGGACTCTAGGGTTCAGTCTCCAAACCCTATGAATTCCTCCCTGTCCTTCTGAATTCTCAGCCTGAAAGGTCTTTCCAGCAGTTCTTTCAAGGAGCCCATCTTACAAGTGGCTTTTATGGAGGGGCGAGGGGAAGCCAGGTGTGTTTTCCCAACTAATTTTTCCCTGTAAAAACCCTGCTCCACTTTTGATTTTCTTCTGGTCTCTTAGACACACACTGTGACATGTGCTGTAGGTTTGTCAACCCTATTCTTTGGCCCAGGTACAGCCATTGGTTTCCCAGCTGCCATTTCTTTGTGCTGGTAGCCAGGGGAAGAGGAGAGATGTGTTTTCCTCCCTTTCCCCTCCTCACAGTATTGTTGCAAGACACCCTTCAGATTAGTCCTGCATTGACTTTGAACTCTGATCTTTCCTAATCTACACATACCTCAGACCTCCCCAGATTGGGGATTCCTTTAACTGAAATATCATTCCACAATTTTAGAGCAGGAGAGATCTCATCCGCGGGTGCTGCTGCCAGCAGCAGCCCTGGGGATCTCTTTTATTTTGTTCTATCCAACCATCTGATTCCCCTATCTGTCTTGAATGCCCAGAGTTATTTCCCAGAAAAGATCCTTCTCTCACCTTGTTGAGAAGCTGTGTGTCTGATATCTTAGTTTCACACCACAGAGTGACCAGGAAAGTGACCTTCTCTAATATGCCATTTTGACCAAACAAACATATATTTTTAAATAGGAGAGTTATTAACCCACATAAGGGGGGGAAGCCTAGAAATCCCACTAAATATGGTTTGTTAAACATCCTCCCCTATTCTATAAGTCCTACGGGTGCTATTATTTTATAAAGGAACTCTTAGATAACCAAAAACAGTTGAAACTGTTGCCTCTCCTCTGGTAAGAGACAGAGATACTGCTCACTTCATTTAATGCACAAGACATAGCCCTGGCCTCAAGCTATACTTCACAATTGCTAACAAAATTCTATGGTTCCCCAACTAGATTCTATTACAATTAACTATAAAATTACAAACACATTATTTTGAGTGACATCTACAAATAAACACCCTACAAATAAACAAACAATGCTCAAATACTATAGAAGCATCTAAATATCACAGGAATTTCAGAGCACAGGTATGCTGCTTATTTCTCATTTTAATTATGAAAATGGAAGCCAAGTTTTAGAAATATAGCCCTATCGATATGTTTTCTAAAGTCTTTGCATTAATTTCCAATAATTCTCTAAATACTAAAGGCTGACACTCTGGCCCTATTAAATGATTGTTAATTAAGTAAGAGGCTCTTAAGTTTAAAACACCACATTTAAAATGTTACCTTGTACTAATGCTTCCTGGATACCTACCTGGTGTCCTATCTACCTTAGACTCAATGTCTAATTGAGGGGAAAAAAATCTTTGATATGTTAATACATTTCTGTTCAAATCTCTTTAGTAAAATCTTAATTTTGCTCTAGTGATTACATAGTTTCTAAAGTGTTTGTTTCCAATCTCCATTTCTTTTGTAGTTTTCAATATTATGAGATATGAATTTCACTCATTCCGTGTCTGCATTTCTCATTACTATAGTAAAAAAAGATTTCAAGTACTTTTAAGAAATATGATATTCAAGGTGTCATACTGTACTTAATTCTCCATTAAGTTAAATGGCCTTGGATTAGTGGATAATAATCCCACAGTTCTCTTCATCTCATCTAATGGCAACTCCCTCATTCTGTCTTGAGGATCAAAACTGAAATCAATTGTGAAATGTCCCTTACTGCTTTTTTAACCCTAAATTCTAACTCTTGCCTTGTTCATTCATCCAGCCTCGAGGACCATTGCTATCGAAGTGGCATCATTTTTCTCCACTGAAAAGTCTTAACTGGGCTTCTCCAGAAATTTTCACCATGGCTGATTTTAGGACTGTCAGCAAGAGTCTCTGCAAAAGAGTTCAATGTAAACTTCTTATTTTCATGTCTCCCTGTTTTACTTGCCTACTGGCCAGAAAGAAATCAGCACTCCAGGGCTGGACATCCCCTTACTAGATTTTCACAAACATATCCAGTATAGTAGTTTGTAGAAATGTGCAAAGAAGGCCTCTGGCCTTGAGCTGGGCTTCACAGAGATGTCTACATTTTTAAGGTAAGTTACCAACTGGGCTCCATGGTAACAGCTGGCAGGAGAGGAAAGAAAGGGAAGAAGAAGCTCTCCCCTTCTCAGGTGTTGTCCTTGAAGGGGTAACTTGCCCAGAACAGTGAAAGAAAAAAAGCTGCTTTTATGTGAACTTCTTCAGACTTTGAAATTCTGAGACCCTCCCCTTGTACACTGGGTATAAAACTCTGTAACTATCTGAACTCGGGGTTCAGGGGATTGATTGATTACAGCAAAAGCTGTGCCCTCCGAACCTGGCTGCAGCCAAATAAAACTGTTTCCTGCTATCTTTGGTGCCTTCCCTCATCTGTCCCTACAATGCTATATCTTGAATACGATTTTCTTAGAATAACACTCTTCTCAGGTACTTTTCACTTCCCTCTATAAGGAAGACCTGTCCTCCAAATAGACAGGTGGCTCACCCCTCACCTACTGCAAGACTCCAAAGTGAAGCAGACCTGCTTCATTTCCCATCCCTGATTTTTTTTTTCTGAGACATATCACCATCTCACACACAACATACACATATATATATTTTCATATATATATTATATATATAATAAAATACATATACTATGTGTATTTATATATAGTATGCACATATTTATATATGTATTTGTATGATATATATAATATCTATATTTTTTATAGTTTTAAGAAATTTTTACCCCCAAAACATTGAAAACATATTTAACATTAAGATGTGAAATGCAAACAGATTCGAAAACTGATTATTCTATAATTCATATGCCAATTCTATGAGTTGGCAGTGGCTGTTAGTTCCATGGAACAGACACAGGAAAACAATCAAATACCATTCCCTAAAGTAGTATCTTTCAAACTGAAGGTCGAAACATATTAGCAATGATAAAATCAATTTATGGGGTCGATATTGGAAGATAGGAAGGAAGGACAGAAGGAAGAGAAAGAGGGAAGGGGAAAGAGAAGGAAGAAGGAAATAAAACCCAAATGTCAGAGCAGAACTTTTTAGTGTGGAATGTACAAGCATGTGTATTACATGTGTGCTAGATTACTATACATATCAATGTCTATCTATTTCTACATAGAAATAGATAGAGATAGATAGATATTGATATTTCTAGTAGATAGATACATAGAAATAGTCACATAGATAGATAGATTAATAGATAGATAGAGAGTTTTTTTCTCATATGGTATGAAAAATTCCAAAGATGTACCCCTAAGATTAACATTCTTTGGTACTCAAACAAGCACTAATCTAAATACTAATATGAAAGAACGCTATAGATATAATTAAGGCTTCTAATCAGCTGACCTTCAAAGAGGGAGATTAGTCTGGATTACCTAGGTGAACCCAGTAAAATTATCTGAGCCCTTAAAAACAGAAGAGAAAGTCCAAAGAACTGGTCAGTGATACAGCAGAAGAAGACAAGGGAGAGAGAAGGCAAGAGAAAGATCAGTCAGGTTCAAAGTCTAAGGAGGACTTCATATGCCATTGTTGCTTTGAGGTGAGGTAGGAAATGCCACCAGAAAGTCAGGCACCCTGGAGGAAGTGTGAGGTTTCCCAAGACAGACATGCCAGTCCTGCATCTACAAGAACCAAGTTCTGACCTGACCTTGAATAAGCTTAAGAATACATTCTCTGGAGAGCTTGCAGAAACAAACAGCCCTGTTGTGAAAAGGCGAAACACTCCCCTTGATTTGACCTTGTGGAACCCAGAGCAGAGATCCTGCTGTGCCATCCTGTTCCCTGACATCTGACCTACAGATAATTAGTGGATGTTGTAGTAAGCCATTAAACCTATGGTAATTTGCTATGGTAGAAATACAAAACTAACAAACTCTAGTAGAATATAGGCCATGAGGGCAGGGATTCTCATTAATTTTGTTTAATTTTAATGAATCCCTGGTATACTGACTTTTGTTTAATTTTTTGTTGTTGTTGTTTTAGTGCCTATGTCTAAAACTTAAAACAGCACCTGAAAATAGTAGACAATAAAGACTTTGGGGATGAATTAAGATACTCAATGTATATACTCTTTCCCACAAAACCTATATTTTTCATAGTCTTGAAATTCTTACCCCAAACATTAAAAACATATTTAACATTAAAATGTGATAGGTGAACAGATCCAAAAACTGATTATTCTATAATTCATATGTCTATGAGTCAGCAGTGGCTCTTAGTTCCATGGAACAAACACAGGAAAACAATATACCATTCCCTAAAGTAGTATCTTTCAAACTGAAGGTCAAAACATATTAGCAATGATAAAATCAATTTATGGGGTTGATGTTGGAAGGTAGGAAGGAAGGACAGAAGGAAGAGAAAGAGGGAAGGGGAAAGAGAAGGAAGAAGGAAATAAAACCCCAATGTCAGAGCAGAACTTTAATTGTAATGAGGCATGTGCAAGCATGTGTGTTACATGTGTGCTAGATCACAAGGTAAGATGCATTCTTACTGTGGCTACCATAAAAGTAATTTGAAAGCAAGGGCCCTAAAGGTCATTACACTCTGTGCTGTGAACCACAGTGCAATTTAGGGCCTGACTGGAAGTGAGATGAAGATAAATGAATGGGGATGTGCCCGCTAAGAAAGGGCTGAACAAGAAAGAACTGCACTGTTATGAAACTGTACTTACATTTTTTTTTTAAATATATAGTTTTTTATTTATCTTATTTAGTTATCGGCAGGCACAATATCTTTGTTTGTATGTGGTGCTGAGGATCGAACCCGGGCCACACGCATGCCAGGTGAGCGTGCTACCGCTTGAGCCACATCCCCAGCCCTGTACTTACATTTTTGAGGCAAAACTGAACATTAGAATTGAAGAATTCAAGCAAATTATACAAACCTTCAGATAAAGAAATAAATGAAATCTTTTCCTCTAAGGAGTTTTTCCTTTGCCCTGGGTCTCAAAGAACACGAGTGGACACTGTTCAGAACCAGATAAATAGAGCACAGCCCCTGCGCCTTGGTGCAAAAGCCAGTAGCATATGTAAGGGAGGACTCCAGGCTTTAATCAGCAAAGCATCACAACGTGCTGTTTCTTTTCCGCCTTACAGGAAAAGAATTAAAAACCTAATACTCATCTGTCTTCTGCGATTAGCCAGGTATTAGTGCCATATAAATTTAGCTGGAGAGGAAGTTAGAAATCTCCTTGGCACTCAGAACCAAAGCATAAATGTTGGTTAGAAGAACTTGAAATTGAACCTAGTTCAACATCTTCCTTTATTTATTTATTTATGCATATATACTTAGTTTTATTGTATATACTTAATTTTATTTTTTTAAAATTTTTTGCAGAAGAGGAAGCTAAACAATGGTCTTATGCTATTTCATTATTTTAACATTACTCTTGAATTCTATTTACCATTGAGTGCAAGGTTTAATGTCAGTGGGCTGCAGATGGATAAAAGAGAATAATAATACAACATACACTATTCATTTTCCTCCTCAAGTGCATACTCCTCGTGGGCAGGGTTTATGCCATACATCTCTGAATTTTCTTTAGTGTCTGCTGTGGTCAGGAAAATAAAATAAGCTAATATCTGCAATGCTCTTAGCAGAGTGAGTTACACATGGTAAGAGAGAAGTACTTTTGCAGTTGCTTTTGTTGTTTTAGTTATGAGTACTATAATCATAGAATGCCATACATAAGAAATTCTTCCTACTATTGATTGTCTCTGCACTATACAAAAAAATAAAACCAGAATCATATTTTATACACTTAAATTCCTTTTATTTGAAGGGACTTTAAAAAATCAGAGAGTTCTTATCCACTTAAGGCATTTGAAGTAAATGAATGAAGACATAATAATTCCAATCAGCGAAAAAATATCCAGAAAATACTTTCTTAATCATATGAAAAGTCAGTAGACCAGGGATTCATGATTCACAAAGATAATCTTTCTAATGACAGTATAAAGTCTTTTATAAAGTAAAGTGCATTTTTTCCCTGGGTAAGAATCAGACACAAGAGCTATGGCAACGACTGAAGTTTGGAACTTGGTGTCCATACCAATTGGGAAGGGCTATAAATCCTAAAAGCAGAATGCAACCCCCTTGCATCTTCCACAGACAAAGAACTGAACAAACATTGAAACATGAAAAGAAATGAACCGCAGTCTATTTTTTTTTCTGGTGATTCTGACAATGTTAAAGATTTTTTTTTCTCATATCTTACAAGCTCTATGGCACCTTTCCCCCCTGCTACTTTTCTATTGTATAATTAGCATATAATTATGTGCTCTTTCACACTGGAAAGCCTACTCTTTTATTAATGACTTGAAGAAAGTCTTCATTATTTATCTTTGAAAGTGAGTTTAAAATAAAAGGCATAAATGACTTTCCCTTTCTTTTTTTTTTAACTTAGAAATCTTAAAAAAGTATTACAGATCTTTATGAATGTCAGAGATAGTCCTAAATTTTCCACCTTAACAATGAGAACAGGAAACAAATGTTGCATCTTCTTATTCTCTTCCATTAAATATTTGGGGTTTTGAAGAACAAAATATTGACGTTACAAAAAGGGCTGTCTATTCCTTGCCTTTCCTCCTTTTTAGCACAGAAAATGGGTCAGAACAAAAAAGCTTCCTAAATTTAGTTCAAAGACAGAAGGAGGATATAATTCACATTTGTAGTAAGTATGATGTAGGTTCCAAATCACTCTTAGATGAGCTCACTCAGCCCCAGATTTGTAGTCAGTTCTGGAAGGTACCTCACATCTCTGCGGAGGCCACACAAGCCTCACTGCTGTTTTGGCTGACTGCTTTTTTTCTAACATTAGGCTTACTGGAGCACTCCAGATTGGATATGGGCAATTATAAGGGAGGGTGTGCATTATTGCAAATTTTAATCATTTTTCAAGCCATTTTGCTTGCAGCAATGATCCCCTATGACCAACATATCTTACATAAGAAACACAAATAGTTTTTGGCTGAGAGCAGCTCTTGAGTTACTTTGTAACCTATTGCTGCTTAACTTCTGGACTTGGCGGTTAGCGGGTAGGACCTTTCCAAATTAGGGTTCTAACTATTTCTAGACACAAGGGAGCCACAGCTACCATATTCAACACTGGCAAGTAGATAATAATACCAATGATTAAAATATTCTTCTCAATAATATCATTTCTATGTAAGCACAGAGGAAATTACCTCTACCACGCTCCCTACAGGCAAGATACTATTGTGTCAAGGGCTATTTCAAGAATACTTCTTATCCCCTATACTTTTGGTACCATTTCAGTGGGGATGGCACAGCAGTAATGACCTTATTACCTTAGAAACTCTGCTTTTCTTTGTAGCATCAGGAAAATTTGTTCAAACTATTTTTTTTGTGATCCGAACTAACACTTATAATTACACATCTTTGCCTAGCCATTTGGAAGGCTATGATGTTAATTGGAGTTGTTTATGCATCTCCATTTTTTTCCCAGCAATATTTTTTCTAATGAAGGGGAAGAAAGGATAATCATAATTAACTTTGATTTTACTCAAGATTCTTTCAAGTCTCCTTATCTTCTATTATAAATGATGGTATCTCTTTTTAAAATGGGAGTCACAGGGTTTTAGAATCATTAGTGATATTTAAGGTAATTTAATCCAAACATCTACTGTTGCATGAATCCTCTCTGTAATATCTTAAGTGAAGTCCTACATTATTTGCTGTTTTGGGGGGCAAAAGAGATGAAAGAAAGATAGGAAGTGTCACACAGTATGCCCAGGACAATATATAAGCAAAACAGGGTCCGGATGTGGCTCCACATTTCCCTATTCATTGTCCTCAGTCTCCTATCCATATAGTTTCATTTCATTGGAAAGAACTTTGTGAAGCGAAGACTCCATTATAATTTTGGATCATTGAGAATATAGCCAACAGGGAGTGAAACAGCTCTTGTAAAAATCTTCTCTATGAGATTTTGGATCACATGGTCTTGACCTTTTTGTTTCAATGATCCAGAAAGTTAAAGATATTTTTAAAGGTCTACCTAATACAAAAGAGACTTTTATTGCTATTACTTAAGAATAAGTTAAATCATAAGTACAAAATACAGGTTAAGCAAATAGGTTTTGGAATGTGGTTGTATGGTTTAAGCTCTGATGTCCCAATAATTAGCTTTATGATCTTGAGAAGTCACTTAACTTTTTAAAGTTTTGGTTTACTCATCTGTATAAAGGAGATAAAAATATTATCTCCTTCACTGAGCCATTAAGAGGAGTAAATGAACAAATTCATTTAAAGCACTTTGTTCAGTATATATCATATGTTTTAAGTATTCAATAAATGTTAGCTTCCCCTTGTTCACTGAAGTAATAAAAACATAGAATTTGGTTCAAGAGATCTTGCCATTTTTTCATTTTTGTTGCAGAATCTCAAATCTTCAGTGAATTTCAATGACCTTTATTTTAGACTTAGACCTAACAATGTTAAGGGAAGAGAAAATAATTTCATAATATAAACACCTTACAAGGAAATTTATTTCAAAAATGTTTTTAATTAATTAGTTTTAATTATATATTTTGCTAACTCACTGAATAAAAATTATTCTAACTTACTGATCATGCACTTAATGAATTTTGGAAAAATGTGGCAACATTTAACAAGTTAAAGTCAAAAATAACTTGACAAAGTATGATTATTTTTTGTGCTACTTGAAACTTGATCTTTTCGTTTTTGTTATACCTGATCATCATGCATTGAAAACACTACTTGACTGACTAAAATATATCTGAATGAGATTATAAAATAATCTCTTTAATATGTCCAGACAAGGTTTAAAAACTGACATGTCAAACAATATCACAAATAAACCAATCTTTAGATTTATGCTACTCCTTATTTTTCCAGTATAACAAAACTTTATTTACTCTACAAAAAAAAAAAAAATTCAAATTCAGATTCTGCCAGTCCAGAATAACCATGTGACTCATTAACAAATCAAAGAATAAAGTGATTGTTCACTCCTTTCCTATTCCTCAACATCAGTCATTGCAAAGCTGAAATGCATCCCTGTTTTAGGAATATTCTTTGTACTTTGGCCCTGATTGTGAAACTTTTTTCAGTAACCAGTACAATGATTGCAATGATTCTTCCTATACATCAGAAGAATTAGGATTGGGGTCACCTTCCCTACATTTAACATGCATCCTCAAGGGGTTCACATTCCTGGCAGTATCTCATGAGGAAACAGTGTTTATTTATCTGATGGCATGAGAGTTGATGGTAATATATAGAAGATGTCATTCATAAATAAAAATGTACTATGAAAAAAAATGAATTAAGGAAAAAATGGAAACACATTATGCAAAACCACACTTTCTCATTCTATAACTACCACTTGCAGATGCTACTGCACAAGCCCCATTCTCTATTGATTCAGAGATATTTCACTTTTGCCATGCTGGATTTCCACTTACCCTAGTTGTTTTCACTTTATTCCCAGAAGAACAGCTCCATCCTTTCCGATCTGGAAGAACTTTACACTCCTCTCCCTCCAAACATGGCTGCATATGACACCACCATTTCTGTTCCACTATAGATGCTACAACAGAGAGAAAAATTGACTCCATGTTTTCTATTAAGGACTCTTAGAATAGTCTGGATGCACACTTAAATAGAGACAAAAGCCACTGATCTAACTAAAAAATATTTAGCAAAATTTTATAAAGAATTTTCCTTTAAATTTTTTACTATGATAAGCATATTGAACTAAGATTTACAGTTTTAACAAATTTCTAAGTGAACAATACAATGGTGTTAGCTATAACCACAATGTTAGAGGTATTTCATGTGAAAATAAAGGCTTTATGAAAACAAATATATTGATAATAAAACTATGTGGGGATATGTCCATGTACCGATTTATACAAACAGTAGAAAATGAACACATGACCAGTTTAAAATCAATGTAATATTTCCTATCAATAGGATGAAAATCTGGAGATTGTTAAATGGAGTTAAACACATTTTTCTTATTTTTATCATGAGCACCAATCTCATCACAATGAATACATCACCTAACAAATTACTGTTTATGGTAACATTGATTAAATGGACCCATAGATTTATATTATGCTATAATTAGGCAAATCCTAAAAGAACTAATATTTTCATGCATCTTCACAAAATCAATATTTTTGTGAATTCTATCCACAACCAAACATTCACTCATGTATATGGTGTTAACTTTTTCCATTCTTAAGAACAATTTATTATAGATTTAGGAATCTATGCTGTTAAATAATCTATTTTCATCTTGCCTTTCCCAATTAATTTTTACACGTCCATTCCTTTATCATCCACCAAGAAATCAATATTTCATGATATCAAAATAAGAAATATGTTGACTTAACGGAACCTCATTATAATCCTTCTATAGCAGAACTGCATAAAATCTTATATCTCCAGCTAAAGGTTTTTAGATTCCAAAATGTCTCCTAAATAACTTCACTTCAGCCATGTAATTCATAGTGTGATCCCCCAGGATTGACTCCAGGTGACAACATTATAGTTGGTTCCAGTACCAAGCAGTCCCCACTACACTCCCACAATGAGCAACGGAAGAAGTCGCACCATCCACACAAGACGGAGCCGCTCGTGTGGTGCCTGCCACCTGCCCGGGGAAGCAGGAGCACTTGACTGTCTGTGATCGTTCTTCTATCTTGTTCTTATTACAGCATCTGTGGAGTGCCACCACCTCGCAAGTTCCCGTTTTAACATGGTGAGCTGCGCAAACAAAAACAAAAGATAGAACAACGTTGAGGAAGCTTTGGAGACTTCCCTCCCTCCTTTTTAATTAGAAGTACATTAAATATAGCTCTATAAGGGATCCACCATGCATGAAACTAGGAAAACAATGATGCTAACTCCATAACGCAGATTTGATTTCTTTTCTAAATGTGGTGAGACCATTTCTGTCAGTAAATGCTCGGTGAAGCAGGAACAATTAGTGACCAAATTAGAATGAGCTGTTAAAACAGTCTAAAATATAGAGGCTATATATGGTACTATCAAAAGTATATTAATTTGCAAATGACTTTTTTCACATATTTTTTTCAACGTATTAATCAAGTTAAAGTAAACCCCTGGACAAAGTACCCTACAGTAGAGCTTAATCCAGCCCCCTTCTCAAAACAGTTGAGTGCTGATAATAGTTATGCTCTTCTTCAGAGGTAGAGTGTGAAGCCAGGCAAAGAATATTCTCAGGAAACAGGAGGCAGAGTGTGAGTACCATATCCTTAGCATTCTTCTGCAGAGTTTCCCTGGAAATGAACTAAGAGGGTGATTCGTGAAATTACCACCATTTTCCTAGAAGCCCAGTCAGTCTCAGGACCTAGATTTCTTTCCTTGTCATTTTGCTTGAGTGACAACTACCTCCAAATGGCACCAACTGTAGCCAGAAATTGGATGGATTACATCTATCAGCCAGCCACCTAGAACCCAGTCCCCTAAGCTGTCAGCATCCTATAACTATTTTGTTAACCTCCAAGTGAGGCTACTGAACTTTCAGGGTGACTGAATTTTTAGGGCCTCACTTGTCACATTCTGATAGGGTTTTTGTTTGTCTTTATCATTATTATTTTCCCCACATTTCTTCTTCAAAGTATTAATCCTTCTGGAAAATGATAAAGCATAAATTTCTTTGGCTAAAAGTAACAACTTAACAAATGTAAAAGCTTAAAATCAAATATTCATTGGAAGATTATGGTTTCAAAAATTTTAAAACTGTGATTGACATAAAAACAGAAATTTAAATAGAAAAGAAGGAAATCTGAAGTTGTTTAAAGTTATAAAAATATTGAAACCCATTATAAATGAGATCAGCACAGTATGCATTATATTAACTTTGCTCTTGAAAATGAGAGGAACCAATGTATAGTAGCTCAGGTTAGAGAGCTTATATTTTACTAAGAGAGGGCAAATCACACACATATCAGTTACCTCTCATTCTTCCATCTGAGATCAAAAAACTCAGGTGTGACACACAGCTTTGACACGTTATGGTTTAGATGTGGTGTCTCCCAAAATCTCACTTGTAAGACAATGCAAGAAAGTTCAGAGGAGAAATGACTGGGTTGTAAAAATCTTAAGTCAATCAGTGAATTGATCCCATGATAGGGATTAATGAGAGGTCACTGAAGTGGTAGGGTGTGGATGTAGGAAATGGGAATTGGGGCATGGTTTGGGGGTATGTATTTGTATCTGGCAAGTGGAGTCTCTCTCTGCTTTCTGATCGTCATGTGAGCTGCTTCCCTCTGCCACACATTTCCACCATGATGTGCTGCCTCACTTCGACCCCTGAGGAATGGAGCCGGCCTTCTATGGACTAAGACCTCTGAAATTGTGAGCCTTCAAATAAACTTTTTCTTCTTTAAAATTGTTCTGTTCATATCTTTGAGTCACAGTAGTGAAAAAGGTGACTAAAACCACACATAACACTCAAGAGTGCATTTAAGAGGTAGATACTATTTTCAAAGTTACAAATATTTTTCTGCCACTGTTCTTATGAGGATGGTCTCTATATTTGATTCAAACACAAATCTATGACTTTGAAAGCTAAAAAATTAAGAGCTAGACTTCTATTATTATCAAATGTGCTCTAGAAAATATGTTTTAGTTAACGATAAGTCAGTTCATTTCAATTTCCTGAGTACTTTACATCATACAAGTTGTAGTGCCTCTACACTGCACTCTACTTAGTCACATTGTAAAGGAGTGAATACCACAAAGTAGTACTGGAGATGTAGCAATGACATAGGAGAGACATAGACTCTCCCTGGCCTTGAAAAGCTTCTATTCCTAGGAAAGAAAACAAGTATAACCACATAAATTAGTGATTAAGTAAGTTAATGTTTGATTTTTAAGATTTTTTAAAAATATGTTTGAGATGATTACCCAGAAAGGGAGTGTGTGAGTACATATATATATGGGTGGGGGGGAGGGAGACAGTCTCAGGGAAGATCTCTCTGAGGAGATAGTCAGTTGACTCTTGAGAAGGAGGTATCCATTATGAAGATCTAAGTCAGGAATAACATTCCAAACAGAAGGAGCAGAAAATCTCAAGACCCTGAAATAGGAAAAAGTGTGACATGTTCCCAGGGCAGCAAGGTAGCCAGTGTAGCTGAATGTGCAATGATTGAGAGCACATGCTAAACCTCCTCTGACCTCTCCCCTGGGAAAAGAGGCATCTTTGCAGCACCAAGGATATGTTACCATCTTCATTGAAGGGAGATTTTCTTATATATTAGAAAAGGAAGGAAGGAAGGAAAACTTTGCATCTGGTTTCTCCTTAATGCCATCACCGACATTCATGTCTACCTTGTCTGACAAGGAA
Organism: Callospermophilus lateralis; assembly: GCF_048772815.1. NCBI lineage: Eukaryota > Metazoa > Chordata > Mammalia > Rodentia > Sciuridae > Callospermophilus > Callospermophilus lateralis. Next base: position 114,161,054 of record NC_135308.1, read on the forward strand.
AATAGTAAGATAAAGTACCTATGGTAAGTGCTTTTTGCCACATAGTTCTGTTTCCCTCCCTTCTGGACACAAGGTACTTTTGTACTTCTCCATCCCATTGACTCTAGATGTGGGATTGTGACTTACTTGGCCCAATGAAATGAAAGCTAAAGGACCATGAGGTATTTATGAGAGGGAGCAAAGGTCAACAGTTCTCTATGTAATATGCTTTTAAAAAGCTAGTTTACTTAAGAACTGATGTGTTTTTCTCCCCGAGCCAAAGTGACCCATGATGTCCATGCAAGTAGAGAGTACAGCAACTTGAATCCCCAGAGTTAAAGACATGAACAGAGTCTCCCCTATGAAGACTCACCACGAGGATCAAGTAAGAAAGAAACTGATACTGTTATACACCTCTAAAATTTGGGAGTTTGTTATTGCCACAAATCTAGCCTACCTTGCCTACCTCCCCAGATCCCCAATTGTTAAGTAGTAGGGTGTACTTCTCCAAATTTGTTAGCTGGATAATAAGTCAATGAAGTTCCCTATCTCAAAATCTGGATCATTGTAGTTTATTTGAGCCCAATGCAGTATAAAGACTAAAAAGACATTGCTAAAATACTTAGATATTAATATAATTTGAGGCGTTGTAAGGAATTATCCTACAGTGTGGTAATTACATTGGCTCAGTTGGGTATGTCAGAACTCTGGAGAAGAGTGGGCTTCTTTCTTCTTTGAAGATAAATGAGGTGAAATGTGGCGTGGTACAACGATGAGAAGATAATGTGGTAGAATATAATATGGTAGCAACATTGGGAAGAAGAAATATGTCTCCCCTCAGAGAATATGACACTAAATGTTATGAGATTAACTGTAGAGGTAACCAGGAAGAACAAGTCAGAGTCTGACAGATACTGGACTCTCCTGCCCTGTCCTTTCTCCTCACAGCTTATGAATACAATGTGCAGAAACACAGGTTGAGTTTCCTGAAGAGAAATGGGACTTTGTGAAAATTACTCTTGCCCTTTGTTCTTCTTATTAAACTGAGGTGTAAACCTTTTTTTGTGGGGAAAAAGAGAGAGAGAACTAATTTTTTAAAAATCTCCACAGATGGTAGATAGATGAAGACCCCTTATGCTCAAAGAATTTGAAAAAATAGGTAGCAAAAACATCAACTGTTCAATATTTGCATATATGTCTATAAATATGCCACGTAAAGTGAGATATCCCAAACAAGGAAAACAAACGTAGCAGAATTTGGTTCACCTGAGCATGGTATATGTGCATAAATATGTATGTATGTAAATACGTAGTTTCCTTATCTGTCTGCTGGGTATTTTAATTTCCTATTACGATAACAAGATTCTTGTAGACAAAGACTAATTTTTCATGTAAACTTCTCAGTATGTGGTATGTGTTTAATAAATGGTAAACAAGCAATTTAAGAAGGTAAAAACTAATTCCTGTGGTTTTCCTGTAAAAGGTTAATGAGATGGTAGGAAATTCAAGCTAGAATTCTCTATATAGATTCAGACAAAGCTCATGATAAACTAATCTAATCAAATATTAGGGCTTTCCACATTAACCAAATAGGCTTCACAGAAGATCATTTAGCATCATGTTAAAATGATGCAAGACCCCCTGGAGAAGATTTAAATGAAAAAGAACAAACAACCCATTTTCTTCATGTCACAATTCCCAAGTCTGTCTCTCTCTCTCCCTCTCCACACACACAAAAAAACTTTTTGATATTTTTCCTCCTTGGATATGATGCAGAAACACAATTGTGTTGCTTCTAACTTTTACAAAATGCCAACACAGACATATAGCTCTCATTAAATTCTCATGAAATGGGGACAGCAAGTCTTAGCCAGCTCTAACTCTTGCCTCTCAAGGTGATGACCCTTATGTCTCACTTCAACCATGGGACTGCTGTCCCTAGAGTGCCCCCAAAACATGACCTTAGAATCAGACCTTAAGATTCCCAACTGTTATGCAAAACTATTATGACGGGTGTATTCTGGCATGAAATCCCATAAGACATTTTACCAAAACTTTTGTTTCCAACTTCTTGTTTATAGACTAATAGAAACTTCCAGAGGAAAACCAAATTAAATGGCATTTAGTTTATATATATGAATATATTTTTAAAAATTATATATAACAAGTAACATTCAGTCAATAATATATACATAGTATGCCACATTTGATTTATTACCTGTGAAACAACCATAGGGGCATGTAAGACTGGAAGACGCTGCACCACACGACACAGATCACCAAAGAAGTTTCCACTTTAATACAAAAGGCTGTGTGTTTATATAGGTCTAAGGAGAGGTCGCAGGGCTGAGGTAGATAACAGGTCGTCCGTTTATTGGCAAGCTCTTCCATATGTCAGTTCCCGAGCCCAAGAAGTTAATTCTAATTGGGGCTAAGGCTTCCAACCAGCAGGGTTTGAACATTGGTGCAGGTGGGAAGGTTTCGTGCCAGTGAAAGAAACAAAGAGGAGAAGGAGGGTCGTTAGACGCCATGCTGGGGTTTTTCTCTGGGGTGCGGCTACCGTTATGTTTTCCCAACAGTGCATAGGTATGAAAAATGGGTTTTTAGCAAAATAACATTTATACGTATCACAGATTTTGAGTAGTGGTTTCTGGTCTTATGTTAATAGTCATTAGCAAACAACAAGAGATACCACATTCTATATAAAAAATAATTCACATACTATAGAAAAAAATTATGGAATAATGGTAATTGCTAATATTTTAAAATATTTATCATGGGCCATTATTTCACTTTATCACCACAAAAACTGCTAAAGAAGACATGGATACAGGTCCGGGAACTACCTGAGTCCAAACCTAACTTGACTTATGTTCTACTTGAGTGAACCTTCAGATGAATTAATTTACTTTCAAAGAATTCATTTGCTCATTTCCAAGATGATTCCTTAGAGTACTCGTGAAGACCAAATGTGAAACTGCTTTAAAATTATAAAGCATTACTTAAATGTTAATTATCTTTACTTTTACTATTAGCATAAATAATGCATGTCAAAGTGGCATAGCAAACATATAACTACAAAGATGTGACTGTTAGGGACAGTTAGTGTATTTTATGGAAGTTCTAATTTCATATTTCAAAAACTCTCTCTACATATACTTAATTGTGTTGATGTAAGATGTATGTAAAAAAAAAATTCAATCTGACACTTAAGCCACAGAAGAGAGTAAATTTAGTATCCAGTTGTGAATTTGTTCCTACCCATTTCCTCTCCATTAGATTTCAGTTCTTATTTGTATTCTGATTTGTCTCATTGATTCTGAAATTTTGTTTGTCTTCATATACTCCTATTTAATAGTTTTACTCGGCTTGACTAGCTCCCTGGAGATTCAGTATTACACCTTCTAAGCATAAATAAAGCATCACCTACATGCACCAATAGTCATCTGAAATACAAGCTAGTTAGTGAATTTGGGTTGCTGTAAATCACTTTGAATGGAAAAAAAAATGTGCTGAAACAAAAACTTTTGAGACAGCTAATTTCTCACTTTTATTCATTAGATGAGAAAGTGGGGCATATTTTTAGACTTTCATGTGAAGCAATCTAATTAAAAGAAACGGTCATTTAAATAGCCGAATGAAATTTCAGAAGTTCCCATAATGTAGGAAGTCAGGATGATCAGGTCAGGGAGGAAACAGCAGAGCAGAGTGACAATGACATTTTTACACATCTTGTTTTCTAAAACGGTACCACTATTTTTATACAGAATAAAATGAAATACAATTATTGAGAGGAAAATGATTTTAACTAAAGAATATCCCTAAATTTTCCTTTTAAAGGTGTGGGGTCTATTAACAACTGCAAACTCTCAAACAGAGAATGTTCCCAGTCACTTTTAAGAGGAAGGCAAAGAAAAGAGGGAAATTCGCTCCTGTGAGAATGTTTAGATTTATTGCCCCTTGGCTCAATCTCAAACATCTTCCACATCCACATTTTTAGTAAAAACTGAGGTTGAGAAAGGTGAACTGAAAAGAAAAGTGGTCCTTTTAAAAACTGTTGATCAACTTAAACTGTAAGGACTCCCCGGAAAAAAAGCTATTAGACCAATCAAATCCATTTCTCTGGAAATAGGAACTGAAAACTACGTAACTGTCATGTGGAAATGGACACGTGAGCTGAAGGTCGTCAGGTCATCAGGCATCAGGAGTCAAGAAAGGCAGGGAGAGCTCCCTGGGAGGATGAGGGGTGGGTCTCAGGAAGAGAAGAGACCAGAGGTAAGACAGCAGGCAGGCCAATGAGATGCCTTGATGTCTGCCCTTCCTAGAAAGTTTTTCCTGGGTTCCTTTAAATATGTTATAGAATATATTTTGATGATCTCCTTTTCTTCCTGAGGTAACATACCTCTTTATCTTGATCCAAAAATGTGTCTAGAAAATTTATTTCTTAAAAAAATTATAATTAACAAAAACTAATCATGATCTAGAAGTATTCTTCATCTTCTCTATTAAGAGGGAAATCTCTGGCTTCAAAAGAGGATTCAGGAAAATCTAAATCCAATAGTCATATTTGCTAGTGTAAACTCATAGTGAAAACTGATATTTCAAATAATGACCCTAAAGCCATCTAAAATTATAATCAAGGAAAAACAGTCCATTAATATGTACGTACACATATAATATTATATATTTACATTATTTTTGTAATGACCAGGGTTAAAAAGATTCTCCACTAAATCCTAAATTACAAAAAAATATATATAAATAATTAGAACATCCCCAATTCCCAAGCACTATAAGAATCATATTGTTCTTTATGATTAATAACATCCCTATAGCTGTTTCCAGGAAGCAGGGCAGTGCAGCCTGAGGCTTCTTGGGGAAATGACACAATGAATAGAAAGAACAGTGGAAAGAAAAACAGAGGACCTGGGCTCGTGTGTGCAGTTCTCTGTCCCTGAAGAGTGCACAACAGGTAAGTTATTTAGGTCTCTAGGTCTCTTTCTTTATCTGCAGTATGAAGAAATCAGACTATATTTAGAGGTAATTTAGTGTTAAAGGTTCCTTCCAATTCAAAAATTCTGTAAGTTTATGAAATGATTAAGTTTCATTATAATGAAGAAATCTATTAGACCTATCAGAAAATGAAAGTCAAAGCATAGAAGATATTTTCAATATCTTCAAACTAACACAAATTAATCTCATTAAGTCACTGAATTTAATGAGAAACTGAGAAAGGAGTTTCTGAAATTTATATTTTGGATGTATTTCTTAACAGTATGAGGTCATGAATCTTCCTGACTACATGGTATAAAGTTCACTATAATGTCAACCTGCATCCTTGCATTGCTTATGTAAGAAAAACAGCTTGGTTAATGTATTTCCAAGGTAAAGATGAAGTTCAAAAGGTAATATAACACAGTGGTTTTCCTGATGTTTTTAAGTCAGATGGTCTAGGTTGAAGGAAGTTCCAATTTTCAAAGAGATGGCCTTTGTAGGTATGAAACTCCTAGGTTCACACACCAGATTTCATTTTCTGGTCTCCCTGCAATGAGGTATGGGTGCTATATATGGATGGAATGGGTACAGAAGTGAGCTGTACTTTTGACCAGGCCTGTAAAATCTCCCATTCAGATTGAGATCAGTGCTGAGGTAACCTTGGAAACCATGTGGACAAGATAGCAAAGCCACCCAACAGCATACATCCCTGAATGATGATGTAGAGGAGTGGCCCACACCCTGCTACCAACTGGATTTCACATGAGCAGGATGTAAGCTAAGCTACACTAAGCTAATGATTTTGAGGTTTATCCATTGCAATAGCAACTTTTAGTTTAGCTAAAATCCAATAATATTCCTATTAATGGACTTAGGAAGGAGTTGGATAAAGGACTTCACCCAAGTCCTTCTTAGAAAAATGACACAGGAAACAGATGTGATTTGAGAAAATTATTATATCTTTATAAGCCTCAGCTCCTCATCTGTAAGATGGGATTTATTATATTAACTACCATCAAGGATTGAAATGAGGATTAACTGAGTCAACACTCATAACAATACTTAGAGCTAATAAAAACTTAGTGATAATTAGTATGAAATAAGAAGATCCAAATGAATGTATTTTAAAAATTCAGATATCTAAGAGAGATGCATAGATTTTTAGAGACTTAAAAAATACCTTGCCATTTTACAAAATGAAAATTTTTGCTTAAAAGATATAAACCTTGGGGCTGGGGCTGGGGCTCAGTTCAATGGTAGAGTGCTTGCCTAGCATGTATGAGGCACTGGGTTTGATCTCAGCACTGAATATAAATAAATAAAAATAAAGATCCATCAACAACTACAAATATATATATATATATATATATATATATATATATATATATATATATATTTTCCCAAATCACAAAGCTAGAGAGTAAAGGATATATAGTAGAATTTGGCTCTCTTAATTTCTAGTTCAATATCATCTTCATTTCCTATTGCCCACATCTGTTTGGTCACCAGATGCCTTTGACATTGCCTCCTGTACATGTACACCTCCTTATCTTCACTCTCTCCTCTTCAACTTCACTCCTGACCCAGTCTGTGAATCCTTAGCATATTTTCCTTGCATAACCATAAAAGTCACCTTACTGGACTCTTTCTTTGCTAGCATGTTTCCTTACACACTTGTGTTATATGCACACACACATGCATGCACACACACCTTACCATGTTAGATCTTTCTAAAAATAAATGCATCGTATAGAAGCATTTTTTAGTTTTTTATTTTCCATAGAATAATTTCTAACTCCGTGGATACTACAAGTGTCCTCCCATCAGCCCAGTTCTGACTTTTCCAGCCTCACTTTCCCAAACACTTGTTTCCATCTATACTGAAGCCACACAAATTATTTTCAGAATCATATGCATAGGAAACCTTCATCTCTGTATCTTTGCTTAGGCCACTTCTCTCCTTTCATGAATACTTGCTTCCTTTTTAGTCTCAGAAAATTCCTCTCCCAACTTTCAAGATTCAGAGTATCATATCACCCTCTCTATGAAAGCATTAATTAAGCCCTCAGGTAGAACTGAACCACTCCCTGCCCTGATACACACTTTCTCACCTATTCTGTAACAACTGTAACAGTTTTCTATAGGTACTTTATTTTTTTTATTTTTTGCAATGCTGGAGATCAAACCCAGTAGTTGAGCATGTTAGATAAGCATTCTATCACTGAACTACCAGTAACACACCCCTATATTTACATTTTATATCTTTGTTTCTTCTTAGAAATTTTTAAGGCCCAAATCTACTATTTTAATCTCTGAATCCCAACTTGAGGCACATTTTGAGATGCATAAAATCATTATGTGTGATAAATAAATAAATGATTTACTACAAGGAGAGGGGGGAAAAAACAATGAATTTAATAATTTCTTCCAGATCAGGCTTTGATGAACTTATTGGAAGTTATAAAAACACTTGACATTGCAATTTTGTGGATATGTGTTTACATGTGCTTAATTGGTTACAATGGAGAGCCACATGGGGTTTCAGGAGGAGATTCACTCAATATGCCCTGAACTGGGAGAACAGAAGCTCCACTTCTGTATCCAGCACTGTCACAAAATGACTGTCTAATCTTTGGCAAGTTGGTTAATGCCCCTAAAGTCACAATTTATCTATAAAATAAGGAAGTTGAATATAGATGACAGTAGAATATTTAAAATCATATAGTAAAGGAAAATTTGGGATGTCAGTTAAAAGCATGTGTATGTCAAGGAAGGAACTTGCAATGGCATGGATGACTGTCTGCTCAGGAGAAAAGCAGTGTGGCATCAGACTCAGCTCCAGGAGGAGCTTGCCTTTGGTCCCAAGTCAGTCAGAAAAATTCTTTGAGAAATCGCTTTACTTGTGTGGACTTTAGTTTCCTTAACAACAAAATCAGAAATATCTCTGAGTGTTTCAATTCCTAGATTTATTATATGGTGTGCAATGAATTTTAGAAAGTGATTATCCCCTGAAAGAAGGCTGAATTTCTATTGTTCTGTATGTATCATTTGGCAGATTCATAACTCCATACCCTTCTATATACTAAGAGATTTTCTACATCTGGTGTGGTCTTTGAAGCCGGTAAGAGACCAGTAATATAAGGAATTGGTATTAGTCGAGAATGAACAAAATCTTTGCCTTCCAATTACAATCCAACAGGATCTTTTCTCACACATGGAAGGTTTGCTTTGTTCCCAGTGATTGACGTGAAAAGCAAATTTAGGTTATCTTTTCTCTACACTTGAGCAACTTCAATAAGAAACATCCAGGTTCTGAGTGTCACTCTAGATCAAAGGATATAAATCCTTAGTCAGATTATTAAGAAAGACTAGATGAGGCTTCTTTTAGTGTTTAGAAGAAAAAAATGGTAGAGGCTTGTTGAAAAATGATATTCTGCACTCTTCATTCACTGAGCAAGGATTTTATACTGTCATATCAATTAAGCTTTATTTGTTGTTATTGATAGCTTCTGAAAATATCCTCTTAAATATGGCTTCAGGATTCATTTAGAAAGCAAACTTCAAATTAGGATAGAGAAGCAGAAAGAGTAGAAGGATCCCTGGTCGGCAGGTACGAAAATGTGTGCTCTCATCTGCAATCCACCACTGACTGAGACACTGTCAGCTCCTTTACAGGTTGGGGATTCATCCAGTACCAGTTAAGTGCCAGGCATGTGCTATATCCTGGATTATATGGTCAAGAGAACACTGTCCCTGCTTTTAAGGAGTTTAGAAACTAGAAGAGGGAAAGAGTCACGTGCACAAAATGTAAAATAACCCATGAAAGAATTGATAAGCTGGACTTCATTAAAGTTAAAAATTTCTACTCTGCAAAAGATATTGTCAAGAGAATAAAAATATAACCACAGCCTGGGAGAAAATTCTTGCAAAAGATTAATGACTGTTATCCAAAATATACAAAGGATTTTTTAAAATTCAACAAAAAAATACAACCCAATTAAAAAGTGATTCAAAGATCTTAGCAGATACCTCACCAAAGGAGATACACAAATGGCAAATAAGCATAAGAAAAGATGTTCTACATTATAAGTCATCATGGAAATACAAATTAAAACAACTTCACTGTGAACCTAAAACTCAGCTTTAAAAAAGTAAAGTGTCTTTTAAGAAACAAACAACAAAAAAGCAACATAAAATGATAAAAGAGTCATGATGAAAATAGTCATGGAGTGTACTAAGATCAAGAAGGTGTCTACCACCATTCCCAGCTGCACATGCCTTTAGAATGACTAAATACAGAATACTAACAACCAAAATTCTGGCAAGGATATGGAGCAGACCCTCCCCTTTGTTACTGAAAATGTGAAGTGATAGAACCTTTTTGAAAGACAATTTGGCAGTTACCTACAAATCAACCAAACTCTGATCATATGATCCATTGATGGCACTCCTTGATTTTACCCAAAGGAGTTCAAAACTTATATCCTTGCAAAAACATGCACATTGATTTTTTTTTAATAGCAGCTTTATTTATACCTGCCAATACCCGGAAGCAGCCAAGATGTCCTTCAGTAGGTAAATGGATAAATAAACTGTGCCGTATCCAGGCAATGAAATTTTGTTCTATGCTAAAAAGACATGGAGCTATCCAGATATGGAGGAACCTTAAGTGCATCTCATGAAATGCAAGAGGACATCTGAAATGGCTGCATACTGTATGATCCAACTCATTGACATTTGGACATTGGCAAAACAAAGAATCAGTGTTTGCCAGGGATTGAAGGGACGTGAGGATAATACTAAAAAGAGTATAGAGGATTTTGGGGGGCAGGGGCAACATTTCCTGTGAAACTACAACAGTGGATACATATCATTATAAATTCATCTAAACCCACAAGATAGACAACAACACTAAGAGTGAACCCTAATGTAAACCATTGACTTCAGGGGAGAGGCATGTCAATGCAGGTTCATCAATTGTAATGCATATACCAGGCTGGTGGGGGAGTTGATAATGGGGGAGGCTATGAATGTGTAAAGGTAGAGAGTGTATGGGAAATCTTTTTACCTTCTTCTCAATTTTGCTGTGAACCTAAAACTGCTCTTTAAAAAACAAGTCAGCTGGGCATAATGTCATATGCCTGTGATCCCCGGAACTTGGGAGGCTGAGGCAGGAGGATCTCAAGTTCAAGGCCAGCTTCAGCAACTTAGCAAGTCCCTGAGCAACTTAGTGTTAACTTGTTTCAAAACAAATAATAACAGGCTGGGGGTGTGGCTCAGTGTGATTAAGTGCCCCTGAGTCAAATTCCTGGTATTTTTTTTAAAAAAAGAAGTAAAATAAAATAATAAAGAAGCCATGAAGAAAATAACCAGAGTGTACTAATATAAAGAAAGAAGGAGCCAACTCTCCTCAGCAAGGGGCAGACACAATAAGGAGATCAGGAAGGAATTCCTAAAGAAGATAAAACTTAATCTAAATTCTGTGAGATGCCTGAAAGTGTTGCAGGTCCCAAGAGCAACACTGACCTAGTTTAGTTTCCTCATCTGGACTACAGGATGTTTAAACTCTCTCCTGGTTTTAAATTTCTGCACAAATCCTTCTGAAGAATAAATGTCTGCTATACAACATTGAACTTTTCATTTTCAGTCTTGACATGGTTATAAGTATCCAGTCTTGGGATGTGTTGAAAGGGTGGCTTTACACAAATGAAAAAACACAGGAGACTGAGAAGTCGAGTAGTAAATGGATGCTGGCTGAGTGGCATCCATTTGCTTTCTGGCAAAGGTCCCCAGTGTTGGTTGGTAATTCACCTTTTCTCCTGAAAGTGAAAAGAACATGTACAGCAACATGCCTTCCAGGACAGGGATTCATGAATCAAAGACTCTTATAGTCTCTGGTGGGAGGCCAAGGAGCACCTGGTGGTTCCCAGAGGCACTGAGACAGATGCCTGCCTCATCAGAGCTGTTAGGAGCTGTGTGACTGAGCTTGTCACTTACACTGAAGAAGCTTCAGTTTCCTCATCTGCAAAACAAGAATAATAAACTTATATCCCAGAATTTGTTTTGTTTTTAGAACCAGGGTGTTTTAGTCAGCTTTCTGCTGCTGTGACTAAAGGATTTGACCATGCCCCACTTCCTCCAGCCACACCCCACCTGCTTCCACTTACTACTCAGTTAATCCCATCAGAGTTTAATTCGCTGATTAAGTTAAGATTCTCACAACCCAATCATTTTTCCTCTGAACCTACTTGCATTGTCTCACATGTGAGGTTTTGGGGGACACCTCACATCCAAACCATCACACAGAGATTAAACCCAAGGACACATAACCACTGAGCCACATCCCTAGCCCTTTGTATTTTTTACATTGAGACAGAATCTCACTAGTTTGCTTACAGCCTAGCCAAGTTGCTGAGGCTGACTTCGACCTGCAATCCTCCTGCCTCAGCCATTGGAATTATAGTCATGGGCCACCACAGTTGGCACATCCCAGTTTTGTTAGAAGTATTAAGTAAGACAAAGTAGATAAAACACCTTGCACTGTATCTGACATGTAGACAGAGCTCAGTCATTAGTAGTAGTAGTTGTTGTTGTAGCACTATTATTACTACTATTATTGTTATTATTATTATTGCAAATCCAGGGACACTCCTATTACCCTTGTGAGAATATTCTTCAGAAGTAGCAAAGAGTTGTCGATCATTTCAAATGAAATTAATACAGAAGTTGCCTTATCTTAGAGTTAATAAGGTAACATAGTTGCACAGTAATTAAGAACACAGATTCTAGGACTACATTATTTGGATTCCAGTTCCACTCACTTGTTTGCTGGGTAATCTTTGCCAAGATTTAAGCATTCTATGGTTCAATTTCCTCATCTGTATAAAGAGGAAAAAACACAATACCTGCCTCATAAGATTATGGTAAGAATGCAATCAATATATACAAAGCACTCACAATGGTATCTGGCCATTATTCTATAAATGTTTTCTGTTGATAGAAATGGCATTTGTGTTAAGATCTTTGGAGAAATAGGAGGTAGTGCCATCAATGGTAAGTGTGAGAAAGGTGGGGCTTGGTGGTAACTTCTTCCAAGTGGTATCAGCATTCCAATAAATCTGCCTTAGAAAGAGGGACAGCTGGGGGCTCCTTCTCTAAGCTCAGGTAGATGCTGGTTGGAGATCTTACCTGTTATGTATGACCTTGCTGAAATTATTTCACTCCAAAGTGTCAGGTGACTCAGTCATAAAGTGGAAATAACTGTATGTAACCCATAAAATTATTGTGAGGATAAGATCCTGAATTTAAAGTCGTTAGCTCTATACTTTTGAGGATTTTTATAAGGGCTCACTCTGAAAGTAAACTGAACACAAAGCTACTCTTTGATCTCTGTCTCTCTAGCCTGAGAGGCAAAGAAGCTGCTAAGAAAAATTGTCAAAGTGTACTGCCACCAAACCCCACGCTTGGAGCCCATTGTCTCATGAGATCAGGCTGATCTGCTGACCAGGCTTCTCCCCCAGGACCCTTCATGAGAGTGGCTCCTTTGAATGGTGACACTGACAGACACTGGCCATCAGCCTTGACTTTGCCTTTCAGATTTCTCACGAGGCCTCCCCTTCACTCAAGCTCTCATTCTTAGTCCCTCTCCTTCTCAGAAACTTCAACCATTCATTCATTTACCATTTGTTAAATGCTTACTGTCAAATTATCACAGGAAAGACATGCTCTGGGTGGAAGACAAACTTGGAACACATCATGACCTAGCTACAGACAGTAGAGGAAAACAACTGAAGACACAGGCTGTGCAGTTACATTGACCTGAGTTTAAGCCCCTGAACTTTTCCTTTATTAGCTATGCTCTTGAACAAATTATGTAATTGCTTAAAACTTCAGTTTCTTCTTTTGGGAAATATGAATACCTGTGTCCACTTTTAACTAGATTAACAGCCCTCCTCCATCACCATCCAGCCCCCACCCACATCTGGGAGTTTGCTCTAGATCACGAAAGGCAAATAAATCATTTTACCTGTTACCCTTGGCTTACAGAGACCAATGGGAAAGGATACCTTGTTTAAAAATATAATTTATTAAAAAGGAAAAAATTATTTACACGTTATGCCTTCAAAGCACTGGCCACTCTTTCTGTAAACAAAAGGTCACTACCACACTACTGTTTTAAAAATGCCAGGCAGTGGCCCCACTAGAATGATTTGTGCTTAGCTTCATAATGTAAAGGTTCGAGTTCATATGGGCAGGAGTCTTTGCATATTATGTTTATGTAAGAAGATATTTCTCAAATTTCTTCATTCTCTTTGGAGATACTGGAAAGAGAGAGAGAGAGAGAGAGAGAGAGAGAGAGAGAGAGAGAGAATGTGTATATGTGAGAGAGAAAAAATGAATCGAGAGGGGTGTGTGGGTGTTGTGTGCATGAGAGAGAGAGAGAGAGAGAGAGTAAATATGAAAGAGTTTAAATCAATAATTGTATTTGAAAGCTAGATAGAATAAGGAGTTATACTTTCACTATGCACTGGTAGAAGACCCTCAAAAGAGGTCAGAACTTGAAGTACAAAGTTAAACTGAACATTTATCACCTAAATTACAACTCATTTGTGAGTAAAATGGCATACCATTAATAATTATACTAAAAACAAAGGTATTAACTGAAACCATCAGGATATTAACTGGAACCATCCAGGTATATAAACTGGAACATATAATCACAGTACCCCTGAGCTATTCTGCTAAAACCTACCCTTGTTAACTGTGGTCCTATGCTAAGCTGAATGCCCAGGTTTTTGAAAATATGCTTCTATGAATTATTATGCCCGGTGAATTCTCCTGTTTGGGGTAAGAAGGTAAATCCTAGGAAAGACTAAAATCAATTTGTAAGGGGCAGATTTTCTTAGGAATGGGGATTTTGTATTGTGAATAATCAACACCAACTTTACTCTAAAAAGCCTAGATAGAGTAAGATAGACAGGACTTGAGGCTTGCCCAGGTACAATGCAGGTGGCTATTTCTTCTCACTCTTAGATGGTGTATTTGTAGTGCATTTATTCTTTTCTTCTTCTTTTTTTTTTTTTTTTTTTTTGCTGGTTTTTATTGGGGGGGGGCAGGTAACGGGGACTGAACTCAGGGGCACTTGATCAGTAAGCCACATCCTCAGCCCTATTTTGTATTTTACTTAGAGACAGGGTCTCACTGAGTTGCTTAGTGCCTTGGTGTTGCTGAGGCTGGCTTTGAACTCTCAACCCTCCTATCTCAACCTCCTGAGCCTCTGAGATTACAGGTGTGCGCCACTACACCTACATTTGAGAAACTAGTGTGACTCCATTTTTAAAAATAAATAAATAACAGCAGCTTCTACCTCAAGGCCTGTCCTAAGGAAAGGGGCGTGACCCTTGTCCTTGGAAAAACCCATAGAGCACTCCTAAGCACATACCCACACTGCTGACTTGTTTGTCTGTAAATAACAGGAGAGGCCTGAGGCGCCAGGTGTCCCTGACTCAGTTAGGCTAGGTGAGGACCCATAGCAACCCCCCTAGCAACCTCCAATCAGCATGAGACAGGGAAAATACCTGGAATGCCAGATGACCCCAAGTAGTTTATGGTAGTTGATAACATGTTGGGAAACCATGTAGTTTAGCATGTACTCCCTTAGTGGCATAAACCAATCAGTTCAACGAATCCCCCTTTTGAACTAACCAATCACCACTACCCAACTAGTTCCCGCCATTGAATGCGCTAATCAATGTTAAGAGTTGTTTGATTTTCCCTCGGTATGGAATGATTTGCTGTGTGATGTTGTGACGCATAGAGTATCCCCCTAAAACCTATAAAATCTCACTGAACAAAGGACCGGTACTCACTCCCTGGGACCGCTGCATCGGGAACGGTTATGAGTCCAGGCTCGAGCTTGCAATAAAGACTCTTGTGTGATCGCATCGGATTCGGCTCCTGGAGGTCTATTGGGGTCCCAAGAATCTGGTATAACACATTCATTTGTTTTTCGACTATGCATATTACGCCCAATATGATACCATCTCAACAAAGAGATGCAGTCTGATACTATACTGATTGTAGACAAAATTTTCTAACTAGCGGTAGAGATGATACTGGATTTGGCTGAGTGAAGACATGGTATAAGGAGAGTTACCGTATGAAAAAATCATTGCATATACAAATAGAATATCCAAGAACATAATGTATCAAATTCCAAGCCACAGGGCACATGGACAAGATGGCAGGCAGCAGATTAGAAGAAGAAAGGGCATGTAAGGTATTGTCAGAGACTAAAGGCCCACCGGCATAACTGAGCTAGGGCAGGATATGGGGAGAAACTAATAATTCAAGGACATCACGTCAACTTCAGTCAACTCAGAGAGAACCAGAAACCTTCGTAAGGTTCCTCAGCAACCTGAAGGTTAGAGTGGGAACAGGAGGGGTGTGGACACTGATGACCATGAGGACTTGAACCTTCCCTTCACCTTGACTAAACCTCAGACAGACTTCTTCCTGACTCTGAACTCCTCTTTTTTATTAGAACATTTCTTCAAAAAACATGTCAATTCTTCCTTTGCCCCTTTGAGATGTAAGTCTCCTCCCAATCTTTTCCAGTTTTACAAGCCATGTATGCCTTTCTCAAGAACTTTGAAATGTAATCAACAAAGACAAGATCCCTGTCTGTCAGTCTCCATGGGAGGCTAGGAGCCTAACTTTGGTAAGCACCAATTACACAGTTTGGTAGTTTAATCCCGTTGACCTCTGTCACCTTGATGTCCTCTAGTACTTTCCCACTGACTCACACCAGTGTTCAAAACTCCGCCTGCTTTTTGTTTCAGTGGAGTTGAGTTCAGCATTTCTCCCCTGTCCCACTAGTCTTCATCCATTGTGCAGTATTGAACAAAGCCCTCTTTGTCATTTTTAACAAGTGTCCCATGCAGGGACCAGCTGTAATCACCTGCTTGGACAGCTCAAAGCATCATCAGCTCTAAATCAAATCTGCTTGAATAAGACAGGTGTGATTTCAGAAGTTCCTGAGAGCTTCCTTCTACCTCATCCCCCAAAACCAATGTCCTCCCCAGCTTGCACAGGAAATGAAGATTTTTCTAAGCATGGATAAGGCTCCTGTACAATCAGATAAAGGCTTGGTTGAGGCAAGGCTCCAGGGTGAAGGAATTCCAGTAGTGGTGTAATCAGTCAATCAAGAGGTACAAATGGGTCATGATCAGATGCTTTCCTGTTTAGATTGGGGAGCAGGAAGCATGAGAAGAATAGAAAGACAAGGAGGGGGGATGTGGAGAATACAAAAGGCAGAAAAATGAGGGTAAAGACAAAGTTCACAGGAATTATAGCTTTGCCTAGAGTCTGCCTCATCTACCTCCAACTGGGCTACAATAAAAAGAAGTTGGAGGCTGAGGTATTTTTGTCATGCAGCTGCAAACACAGGCGGCCACACTTGCTTTGATTAATGAAAATGTTCAGGGTTTGTTTTATTAAACACATCTTACCTTTGGTAAAGTACTTGAAATCTGACATTGTTTTCCCACTTTGCCTTCTGTGATATGCCTCAGTGTATATGTATATGTTTGTGTGTGTGTGTGTGTGTGTGCACTTAGGCAAAGCAAAAGATTACCATTCCCCTAATCATGGATATTAGCATTTTTATTTTTTTAAAAAGGTACTGTGATGTATTAAAAATACACAATAAATATGTATCTTACAGTTGTTTATATCTTATAGGGAAAAATCTGAACCACAATTATAAACTGCTACAAAATATCAGTAAATTTTACTAAATAACCCACAAGCAACAAAATAATTGAGCTAAAGCAATAGTAAGTACAATTAAAAATCAAGAAGGGGAGCAATTTTTACTTTTGTTTAACAATAATGACTAATAAAAGAGTTAAAATGGAAATTTATGAGCTTTCACACTAGTCACCAATGAATAAACAAACTTTTCTACATTTTTCTTTTCTTTTTTTTTTTTTTTAAAGAGAGAGTGAGAGAGGGAGAGACAGAGAGAGAGAGAGAATTTTTAATATTTATTTTTTTAGTTATCGGCGGACACAACATCTTTGTTTGTATGTGGTGCTGAGGATCGAACCTGGGCCGCACGCATGCCAGGCGAGCGCGCTACCGCTTGAGCCACATCCCCAGCCCCCTACATTTTTCTTGATCCTCTTTATCTGAGAATCTGTCAGGAACAGTGAGACTTTAGGCCAGAAAGAATTGTTATGTAGATTGATATAAATGACTGCTAAAAATAGTGTACAGTCCCATATTTGAGTCAAAATGTAAGGGTAAACCCTAAGCCTAGAAAATAATAATAGCAATAAGTTTGCAAAGATTTTCTTCTTCCAATTGTTAGTCCATCAAGTTTCAAATTCATCTGTAATTCAGAAATCATTTAGAAGGTGTTTTAACTAAAGTTGACATATGTATTGCAATATTTATGAGCTTCAGTGGAGCAAATATACTTACTTTCTATTTAGTTAAGATATTTAACAGACTTTAAAGCTAGTTCCCCTAGGAACATTACAAAGCACTTTTGTTTCCTGATTATGAGGGGCACAGCTGATATTTACAGCTTCTTTCTAGAGGGTTCTAAAATTTAATCTTGAAAAACATTTTTTCTTGGAGAATTTATGCTAAAATATATTGCATATTTAGTTTTCCACATACTTTTACATCAAAGAGTCAATAAGTTGTTTGAAAACTACTTACATAAAACTCTGCATACAGATCATTAACTACTTGATGGACAGCCCTAGGCAAGGAAGTCTAAAGTGTGTGGAACTCACAGAAGATCAATCAGAAATATGAAATCAAAACTATAAAGGGATATTGTATAACTTCATAATGGCTGCCATTCTTACTGGAGTGAGATGGTGTCTTAGAGAAAAAAGGGATATTGTAAGGGACATAAAAATTAGTATTCATTTTACATAGAATTGTTGTATAATAGCTTCCCTGTTTGGGTTAAAACAACTTCTTGCAACTAGGATTTGACTTCATAGGTCTAATTATACATGACAGAATCAAGTTTATTTCTGGTAACAAAATTAAGAACTTTGACAACTCCTCTTTCTGTCCTACCAGTATACTTAGGCAGGTATTGAACTGCACTGCAAGGATTGGTTTCATGTTTTAAGATAGGAATTTCTCAAATTTAGTACAGAGTAAATGCTCAGTAAATACTTACTGAATTGAAGTTAATGAACACTAATAAATATGCCAGATGGAAAGCTAAAGGAGTATCCTTCACTTCCTATCCCAGACATGAAGTTACTTAGTCCATCAAGAGAAAATTACTACAGAAAAAGGAAGTTGGCTGGATGACCTACAAACCAGTGAAGCAATATATGGCTATGTTTTATTTTAAATTTAACTCATTATTAACATTATTTTAAATTTAACTCATTGGAATTCTAAGTTCCAAGACAAACTCAACAACTCCATCACAACCCATATAATTCAGTGTCCTATCTTAACCTTTTTTAAAAAAATGTAATTTTATTAAGGAGGAAAAGAAACATGTCTTTTAAATAATTGTGTAGCTTTATCCTGTCTTAAGGCTTTTGTGAATAGTTCAATAGATTGGAATTTTTACTTTTTAACAAGACAATGAACTGTAGGTTATACAAAAATTTAATATTAAATGGAAATCAGAGATGCAAAAACAGCATGTTTACTTAATGAAACTCATATACTATATTTTGTCACAAGGTTTGGGAAGCCATGCTTTCTCTTGAGAGACTGAAGCCTTTACTAGAAATTCTAACTAATTCAATCAGGTGAGAGAAAGAAATAGAAGCATCAAGATTGGAAAAGAAGAAGTATTTGCTGATATTTATAGCTCTTTTCTAGGAGTTTCTAAAACTTAGTCTTAAAAAAACATTTATTCTTAGAGAATTTATGCTAAAATATCTTCTATATTTAGTTTTCCACATGCCTTTACATCAAAGAGTAAGTTGTTTGAAGATAACTTACATGATACCTTATGTAGAAAACCTTATGGAATCTACAAAAAAAAAAAAAGAGAGACTAGAACTCAAGAGTTTGGAAGGTTGCAGGAAACAACATTCATATAAAAAAAACTGTCTATACTTAGCAACAATTAGTAATTGAAAAATGTTAAGTGTCATTTAAAATAGCATCAAAATATGAAATACATTAGAGATAAACCTTAAAAAATATGTTCAAGACTTATACACTTAAAAATCATAAAATATTGCTAAATATATATATATATATATATATATATGAATATATTATTAAAAATACTAAAATTAAAAAGACTCACTAAATCAAGTGCTGATGATAATGTAAAGGGAACAGAAGTGAAGGCCTCCTATACTCCTAGTGGTAATGTAAAATAGAGCAATCACTTTGAAAAGAGTTTGGCAATTTCTTGAAGATATATATATATATGTGTGTGTGTGTGTTTGTGTGTACGTGTGTGTGTGTGTGTGTGTGTGTGTGTATGTATGTGTCATTCTATTGCTTGGCATTTTCCCAAAAGAAAACACATGAAAATATATGTCTAGACAAAGAATTATAAACAACTGTTTATAGCAAATAGATGGAGGGGGCAATAAGAAGAGGTAGCAAGGGGGGGATTAACTAGAACTTGAAATAAACCAAATGGTTAACAGTGGATAAATGGGTAAATAAATTGTGCTATAACCATACAATAGTTTACTACTAAACAATAAAAAGGGGTGAGCTATTGATAGAAGTAAAACATGAATGCTTCTCGAGTAATAAATGCTAAGGGAAAGAAGCCAGATTTTTTAAAGAATTTATTATATTATTCCATTCATATAAAATTCTGCAGAATGGTTGGTTGGTTGTGACTTGGGGCTAGGTTAAGGTGAAGAGGGATAAGAAGGAAAGATTTTTCAAAAGAATAAAACAAGGAGGAAAGTTATAGAATTGTTATAACCTAAGAAATGAATTTCTAACTTGAATAGGAAAAATCAAGAAATGAGATTTGATGGATATTGTTATTAAAATTGTGCTTTGATTTGAAAAGTAATAATTGCTTAGCAGTTTTAAGTTCAACTATTTTTCTCTGTGATCAATAGAGACGGAAGTAGTGCCTTCTCTCTACATGTCTTAAATTTAGCAGTGAAAAATTTTGTGAAGGATTCTCTTGTTCTCATATTATAGGAAATGGTATGGAGTCTCTGTGAACCTGGGATGTAATGACTACATAGTGTAACATAAATATAAATGCTGATGCAAATGTCACAACTAGCAAGAAATTCAGGTAAAGAGAACACACTTCCTAATGCCTCTTTCAAACAACTGTTACATTGCTCTCTCAATCAGACTACTAGTTCCAGAGAGAGCAGTTGTAAATCCACAAGAGTAGTTCTTGGTAAGTGTTTACTACACAGATGTTAGGCTAGCTACACTGGAAGAGCTGATTCCCCAGAGCAATTAACCTATTTAGTCAAATTGGATGCAGAATGGTGAGCAGAGTTCACACAACATCATGCACCAATGGCACCTCTAGTAGCCTTTAAAAGCTAGGCTAATGAATAGTTTGCCACAGCCACACTGCCAAGCATGCTCCCCTGAATAATGCCAAAGGAAAAAAAAAATTCATCCATCAATTTGCCTGCCAGCCACCAATAACTGCCATCTGTGAAGGAGGACTTTTGCTCCTTTGGAAAAAAATCAAGGAAAACTAAAATACTAACATTCTCTAGAGACTATGCAGTAATGACCCAGTGAAATTAAACCCCAAATAGTCCCAGGACACTGGCCATGAGCTGCAGTGGACAGTTGGATAGATTTATAGCTGCTGACTCAGGAAAAGGTTTAGATGAATTACACAGCAAATTGGCCCAGACTCCGCTGGGCACAAAAGTCTGGAAAAAAACAAAAAAACAACCCCAAACATAAGACCACAGATGGAGTCCTACACAGAGAAACTCTAGGACTTCACCAGTTTGGGGTGAAGTTTCTGAGTAGGTGATCTCCCACAAAGTCAAGACCCCTTCCATGGCCACATGGGTAGATGAAACTTTATTGCCAATGCTGCAGTTAAAGCTGAAAGCCTGTACTGGATACTAGTTTCTTAGATTTGTCTTTGGAAGAGTTTGCTGCCAGTCAATTAGACTCAGTCCTGTAAGAAACCTTTATTTTTTTAATGTTTTGAATCTCAACTTCAGTAAGAGGCACTGGGTTCCATTCTCAGCACCACATATAAATAAATAAAATAAAGATCACGGACGACTAAAAAAATATATTTAAAAAGAAAAGAAATATATTACATATTTGTGCATCTACATATCTATACATATAAGGATTATTTTTGAAATATTTCATAACCAGTATGTCATGGGCGTCAATTTATCAGAATAATACATTAACCCAAGAGAAGGAGACATAACTATATACAACTATATCACCATCATACCAATGATAATTGACTAAATTATCATAAAACAGGGGTTTCAACAATATTTACTCATACTATGAGCAATGTACTCATGTTTTATTCTCTTTCTGTTTTTATTTAAATGCCGATCATGACCTTCTAAACTGCTTTCATGATTGTCTAATGCATCATGACCATGTTTGAAGAATACTGCCCTTCACTACATGGTTCATTTTTTTTTCTTGTGGTAAAATATGCATATAAATTATACATAAATACGAAACTTGCCATGTTGATCAATCTTGAGTATACAGTTAGGTTCATCTACAATGTCAAGCAGTGATCACCACCAGCCATCTCCAGAACTTACTCATCTTCCCTAACTGAAATGTTGTAACTATGAAATAGTAACACCCACTCCCTATCTGAATAGCCCCTGGCAACCATTATCCTCCTTTCTGTCTTTATGAATTTGACTACTAAGTACCTCATATAAGTGGAGTTATCTATGATTTGTCTTTCTCTAACTGGCTGTTTCAGTTAGTACCGTGTCCTCAAGGTTCATCCGTGTTGTAGTGTGTGTCAGAATTTATGTCCTTTTTAAGGCTGAATACTACCCCACTGTTATAGTGTGGATCCTTTTTGAGTCATAATATCTCCATGAAATAGGACAATAAGAGTATATTTAGGGCTGGGATTGTGGCTCAGTGAAAGAGCGCTTACCTCACATGTATGAGGCACTGGGTTCAATCCTCAGCACCACATAAAAATAAATAAAGGTATTGTGTCTGCCTACAACTAAAAAATATATATATATTAAAATAAAAACAAAGAATATATGTACAGTGAGGAAAGAAGGAACCAGACAATGAATAGGTATAAATAGGACCACCATCAAAAGGCAAAGTTCTCACATATGTATTATACTCCTGTCTTAACAGAAATATATTAAAGATCGGTAATCAGGAGATATCCTAGACTATCTGAGACATTAAGAATGTTCTATGGAATTGTTACCTAAGGTAACTGATTATTTGATCTTTCAGGGGAAATAGTACCAACAAATTTTATTCTTCATTTTTTCCTTGCTAGGCCAGGTCCCAGTAGTGTGAACCCAGCAAGAAGCAGCACATTCTATAATAGCTTTCAGCCAAGAAACAGGAGCAGATAGAAAATGCAGCCTTCATACATCCTTAACTCTACTGGGTCTCTAATGACTTGTATCAAATTTGCACATATGCTTTATTATCAACTTGTGTGAGTGAAAGGCACTTTTCATTTTTAAACTCATGTGATAGATAATAATACTCTTGGCATGGAGAAAGAACAGGATCTTCTTATGATTCCCATAGCATATGCTTGTTCTTCTTTTTTTCATCTCACAAAAAATTAATAATATGCTATTCATAGTTCACTGCTTAGCAGTGTATTATTCTTTTTAAACTTTGGGGAAGAAGTCACACAGTAGTAAGTATTCTCCAGCTGTTACATTTTGTCTCTAAGGATGTTGATCTTGGGATTGTGTTGTAATGAGTATAATGAAAGTGGCTTTTGTGAGAGCTGAGGCAAAAGAGCCCCTTCAAGAGAACAGAGGAACCACACCCCCACACCCTTCCGGGTAACACTGTGCAAGGCTCACCACAATTCCTTAAGGAAAATAATCAGAAAGTGAATTATTTTATGTAGAGGTAAAAAACTAAGGATCCAGAAGGTAAAATTGTTTCTCAACGTGGCAGCATGACATCTATGGTGATCTCATGATGTTATCTTTCCCTCTAGAAAGCATTAATCTTCCTATTATTTCTCATTTAAAATTGCATATGATCAAGTTAATCACAGTGTTCAAAAATAAATACTGTCATTTGGAAGGGTTATCAAACAATGGACACTTTTATATGAATGATAACTAAGAAGATATCATAGAATTAATTAAAATGGCACTTAAAAGCAAGAAGTATTAGAAGTAATAAAATTAGTGATCAGATTATATAACTACCCATAGTCATGAATAATAATGTTTCAATGTGCCAGATATAACATTAGTCACCTTTACCTACGATGTCTTGTTTAATCTCCATCACAACTCTAAGAAGCTGGTAATATTCTTGGCTGGAAACTATGTATTCAACTTTAAAATGTGAAGAAAAGCACTATATAATTGGAATCGTGCTTTTAGAAGATAAATTTGAGAGCTTTATGCAATTTATATTTATTAAGGGGAAAGTGCAGGTGGAAAACCTTGATTCAATAACTGAAAGCAGGAAAAGAAGAGAAGACTTTATTAAGACACATGAAGTTAGTGATAGTCCAGTCTTGGGAGATGCATTCATTTAACATTTAGAAATGTCACGTAGTATTTAGGAAGCTGATTGATCTAAGAGTAAAGAACTCATTTGCTACAGTGGTAAAATATATGAGTTTTCAAAATTAGAGAGGTCATGAGCAAGGGCAAGAGCTCAGTTTTGAAAGAGAGGAGAAGCAGCAGCAATAGAAGGGAAGGAATGTTCCGAGACAGGAGAAGCAGGATAATTCCAGCTACAGAGATAAGTGGAGACACCTTAGAAAAGGTTGTGGGCAACTTTGTCAAACATTTCTTAAAAACCAAGGGACCCTTATGGAGATGAGTCTTTTGCTGACCTTCCAGAGAATGCTTACAAGTCATGAGGTCAAAAATGGTCAAAAATGGACTCTACATAGAACAAAGAAATAAAAGTTAATGAGATGCCACTTATCATTCTCTTAGTGGAGGACAGTTAAAGCATCAAGGATCACTGAGGTGCACGTCATTTATGAAGACTACCTCAAAAAATCCATGAGGCTGCATACTTCACAGGGCTCTTGCGTGTGTTGTTCCAATTCTGTTAGTCTCATAACTTGAAACTCTTAGTTTCTCTTAATAGTAGTCTCTGAACATTGAAAAATAATATATTCCATTTTCATTTTCTTAAGATTTAAATCTTGGCTTTAATATTATTGGTTCTTTTTAGTTTTACATAGCAGTAGAATCCATTTTGCCATAATTATATAAGCATGGAATATATCTTGTTCCCATTCAGACCCCTTCTATCTCCCACCCCCTATTCCCTTCCTTCTGTTGATCTTTCTACCATTTGCCCATATTTTTTTGTTTTTTTTTTTTGTGGATGTACATGGTAGTGAGTTTTACTGTGATTCACACACACACACACACACACACACAGAGGAAAGTTACGTCACATTATATTTTCTAAGAAGAAATATCATAAAGAAAATAACTAATACATTTCTTTCTGTGAAACATGGATCTGACCAATATTTTAATCCAAATATTAAAGTATAAATAAAATAAGCAAATTGGAATAAAAGGTATATTAAATATATAACTGTTAAGACTAAGTAAGCCTGCCTGTCATTTCTGCCCTAAAGCCCAAATTTATGTAAGTTCAAAGTCTTTGACTAGAGGGCAAGTGGCCTTGTAATTCCAAACCTATTAAGCAATGAAAGAGAAAATGTAAAAGAGGAATCACTACTGGCAACGTTGTAAAATTAACTCCCCAATAACACAAAACAATGTCTAATTCCATATAGGAGGGATTTCATCCAGATTCTGAGACCAGCTTTGTTCCCAGCTTTAAGCATTGATGTTCTTTTCCTTTTACATAGACTAAATAAGAATTTGTTTATAAGTAAAAGCAACAAACTATGAGAGTAGCCGTATATATCTTGGATAAAATAAGTTAGTCTAAATGACCTTTCAGGATATGCAATATTAGACATCCTTATACTGGCATAATACTTAAATTGAACATAAATAGGACTCAAATTTCTATTAATGTAAATAAATCTAGTTCACCTATTTATTTACATTAATTTCTATAGTCCACATCATAATAAATTCTTCTTTTATAGATATCAAAATGAGTACTCAAGAGTTTTGCTATATAAACTACTAAAGTAACAAAATATAGAACACGCTTGAAACAGAGCAATAATAATAGTTATGATTTATATACTACTCTGTAGATGCCAAATGTTTACCCACATTACATATAACTTTTTCAATATTCATAATAATCATACAAGAAAAGTATTACCAACCCCATCATTATTCACTCAGGAAACTGAGGAGAAAAACAATATATTAAATTCAGTACATTTTTTAAAAATTTCACAATCAAAATACTCATCATCTTCAATAGACAATGTAGATTCTTCTGAGACCTACAGAATCAGTTCTTAGTTTGCCATCTAAGTCTAGACAATTATATCATGATTTTCCATACTTTAAATTTTAAAACTTTATGACTCACATTTCTGTTCTTTAACTCTTCAACATTTAATAAGCAACCCACATAAGTGCCCAGTTCAAAATTAATGTTGCTAACATGTTAGATGTAGATATTATGTCTATCTTCAAATACAACTGTCACTAATTATAAGCACTCATAATCTTATCTGTCAAAGCCATTCTAGTTTATACCTTACCTAACATCACACAGCTCATAACTGAAAGACCCAAGATTCACATGAGCAAAATTTTACAATTCCAGTTGTACTGATTTTGGAAAGTTACTATAGCATTTCAATAGCCTTCATATTTCTACATAAAAATAATCAGATATTCTAAACAGCAAGATAAGCCTTACTATTCACATTCTTATGTGACCAGATGATCCTAAAAGCATAATTAGTAACATGAATGCAAATAGTATTCCTACCAAAAAGTTAGCAATTCTATTTTTATCTGTCCATAAAAAGTGTATATATTTCATATTTGCATATGATAAAGATAGAACATATTATGACCAAAATTTCATTTTAAATGTGACTTAGTAATATCTTTAAGATAGTATCTGATGAAATAAAACCAAAAAAACTTGTGCCACATCACAGTGAGATTCTATGTTACCTTAGTCATGATTTCATGTATAGGTGGAAAATTCAAAAGCTAAATTTCATTAAATATTGATTATGTGCCATTATATTTAAAATAATATATTTAGCAATTTCTGTTTTTAAAAATTCATTTAAAGTACATTTTTAATATTTGCTAAATTGCTTTAAAATATTTAAAATATGCCCATATCTGAAATGACAAACATTGCTTAATATTTAGTATTGTAGTAGAGAGGATCATTGTAACCATGTTAAGTAATTCCTTTGTGCAGAACATGTCCCTCAGGATGCCTCAGATAATCGTTTTCTGAATTTCCAGAATGAATATATTGCTGCAGAAATATGAAACTATGTTTAATAGATTAGAGTAGAAGTAGCAATTTATTTAATTTTACCTTCTACTAGTACAGAGATTCAATAAGTAGAACTCATTAATATATTTTGATGGGACAGTCTATTCATAGACTCCAGAGACTGGAATGGGATTTTACCCTAAATTTCTTAATATTGCATCTTGATGAGTTAATAAATTAAATTGACATATTAAATTGTTTATTGTTATGTGACTCAGGAATATGTACCACTAACTACAAATACACTTAAGCTACAGTACCTATAATCAAAACAGAAACAGGAAAGGAGAGATGGTAACAACGGACTAGTGATATTGATCCCTTGGGTAGGAGGGATGAGAGGGTAAAGAAGAACACTAATTCACCCCAAATTCTGTTATGTGTTCATAAGGAACATGTATTTTTTTGTATTTTATAATTTGTATAAATGAATACCAATTGGAAAAATTATAGGTAATTTGTGTGTGTGTGTGTGTGTGTGTGTGTGTGTGTGTGTGCGTGCACGTGCCTGCGCATGCACGTGCTGCACCTTGACATGGGGAATAAACAACTCTGGGAAAATTAAGGTCAAAACAATAAATAAAGAAATGGAGGTAAAATGAGAGGAAAGGTTTGAATTAGTGTTTTTAAAAGCCTTCATATTTAGGCAGAGAGCTTGGATTTCCACAATGGAAGCAACATCAAAGGACTTGGTCTGGAAGGAGTAATGCAAGATATATTTCAGGAAGGGAAGACTTGAATCAATGAGATCAATGGTGTCACAGGATCCTTCCATCCTCACACAGGGCCCACAGCACAATTTTCAATGAGCAAATGTTTAGAATGCAGGTGAAAGTGAAGGAGCAATGATACCAGAGTGGACAGAAGTCTAGTAAAGACATCTAGAAATGGTGGTTATAGGAAACGCATGAATCCTATAAATATCCAAGGTTGGAGCTACAAGAAAGAAAGCAGCTAGCTAAAAGGTGTGTATGTGTGTGTGTACGTGCTCATGTGTATATATGTGGGATCACACATGAAGAGTCAAAAAGCATAGGTTTCAGTGTGCAAACTCCATGTTAGTCTTCCTGGATTATATCTCAGCCCAAATATCTATCATCTAACCTTTGGCAAGCTCTTTAACCACTGTGGGCCTAGGTTTTCTTGTATTTAAAATGGTAATGCAGTACCATCTTTATCTTCAAAATGATATTAATATAGTGTCATCTTGTAAGATTAATATGGATAATAAAACTAAATCCCTTAAATTATTGTTTTACATATGGCGAACATCAACAAAATTTATTATTCTTGTGGTTATTTTCTTGTTCACTAAGTTGTCTTCATGTATAAATTTTTATTTTAATTTTATTGGTTTCAGTTGTTGCTGAATAGCAGCTACCCAGCTGGAGATACTTCATAATTTCTCTCGTGTCTTGGTGGAGCCATGGAACTAAGTTCTAGCCCAAGCTCTCGTGAAAAGAATCTGCTATGCAATGCTTAGTGACCCCTCTCTTTCTCATCCCCTTCAGCCAGTTGGAAGTATTTGCCAGAGGTGACCTTGTAAACCAGGTACTGAAGAAGGAAGAGCTGAGTCGGCCTACATTTCTGAAAGAATGGGCAGACCCAAGACTAATCACCACTATCCCTGCCGCTGCCACAAGAGTGAATAAAAACATTCATCGTGTTAAACTATTGAGCAATGGTGGCTTATTTATTTCTTGTAGATATTAAAGTAACTTTAAGAAATGTAGCTAAATTGCTACAAAGTAGAGGAAAACAATACTAATGTATAAACCACATCTAAGTAAAAATCATCATTTCTCCAAAAGAATTATTTTATATGGTTTGTGAATAAATTAACACAGAATTATTAATAATGATTAGTCATTTTCACAATGAAAATGATTACTTTTATAATTTGTCTAACATTAATTGAATGCTTACAATGTGCCATTCTATATGTATAATCTCACTGAATCCTGAAAAATCCTCCATTTGAAGAACAAAAAAACACAAAGAGGTTAGGTGACTTGGTCACATCTATATAGATATTAGCTTGCAGAGAAAGAATTTAAGACACCACATGAATTGGAAGAATTGGATAGCAAAAAAAAAAAAAAAAGAATATTAAGAAACCTATAAGAATAAAGCAACCTTGGAAGTCTCTGTTCATTCAATTAGGAAGAGTTTATGTGTAGGGCATGATGGTATTCATGGACTGTGGGAAATAAGAATATTTAAAGGACATGGAGCATGACATGAAGCATATTAAAAGCCAGTCAGGAACATAAACCATGGAGAAAATAACTACCATAGCATACGGTTTATAGGAAGTGCCCTATAATATTGCAGAATATCATGAGAATCTAAGTGAGAAAGTACATTCTTTGTTAAAAAAATAGCACTTAATCTGGCCAAATAGCACTTAATCTAGCTTTTCATGAATGCACAGAATTCACTAGGCCAAGGGAGGAAAAAACCTGTCAAGTGAACACATAAATATTTATAATCAAGAACATGAACTGGATGCACAAAAAGCTAGAAAGACAAGTTGGGATGGTTCAGAGTGGATCCTGATTATCAAGCCAAGAATTTAACTTTTTAAATCAGATAACAGAAGACACTAGTGGAGTTCTATTAGGCAGATAAACTTCATGATCAAGTATGGGTTAAACTAGAGTGTCTGACAGTCTCGTCTTTTTACCTCATGCTTGTGTAAGGGTTGTTTTCTGTTTTACCTTTTTTTTTTTTTTTTAAGGAATGTTTACTGCAGACAATTCAGAAAATAAAGATCAATAAGAAATGAAAACTAACTGCCTAGCTTGTTTGCTATCATCATCCACCTTCCCTAAATTTCCCTTAAAAATATAAACATAAAAATGCTTTGCAAACAATACCTGCTGCTGTGTGACCCACTTTATAAACTTCATTGCCATCATTATTCCATTACAGTATTCCATCAATTGGCTGATGATAATGTATTTAATACCCAATTATTAGAAAGTTAGGTTGTACTCATTGCTTGATTATCATTATTAACTGTGATAAATGCCCTATTATTTTTAAACGTGGCAAATTCTATGTGCAACATAATCACATTGCTTTAATTTGCACTTCTTTGATTATCAGGAAGTTGAGCTTTCTCCTGTTTTTCACTGTTTTATATCTTTTTAGTTAAATTCCTAATCATTTATTTCTTATTTGTAAAAGTATTTCTTTTTTCATACTCATTTTTCTAAGAGTGGTTTATATAGTAATGGTATTAATTTTTCTATTATATATACTGCAAATAATGTCCTAGTTTTCTGTTTGCTCACAAATTCATTTTTGGCTCTTTTGGTCATATAAAAACCTCTTGATATTCTGATAAGCAAATCCAATTCTATCTTTTGTGATTTTTTTCATTTAGGGAAATTTTCCCCAATAACAAAAATAAGTATTAGTCTATAATTTTTACTAGTGTTTTAATTATTTACTCACATTTTATGATAGCTTATGTCTGGAATGTCCCTCAAAGGTTCATTAATCAGATAATTGTTCATTCAATTAGGAAGAGTCTATGTGTAGGGCATGATGGTATTCATGGACTGTGGGAAATAAGAATATTTAAAGGAAGGTTTGGTCCCCAGTGCAGTCTCTAATGTTCAGAAGTAGAGATTGGAAAAGGTGATTGGATCGTGAGGGCATAATGGGGAAGTAGTGGAAAGGTAGGGGGTAGTGGGAGGAAACAGGTCATAGAAGAAGTACTCTGGAAGGGTATTTCCTGTCTCTGGTCCCTTCCTCTCTCTCTGCTTCCCACCTGCCATGAGCTGTGAACCAATCCTGTGCCAAGCCCTTCTGCCATGATGATCTGCCTCATCTCAGGCCTAAAGCAATGAGCCAGCCAACCCTGGAGTGAAACCTCTGAAACCCTGAGCCAAAATAATTTTTTTTCTATTAGAGCTTTATAGTTATACATAGTAGTTGGGTTCATCCTGACAAACTCATTCATGCATGGAATTAGATTTAGTTTATGCTTCCCACCCACTTTTCCCTCCCTCCCCTTTTTCCTTCCCATCCTCCCTCCCCCCCCCTGTTCCCCTTGCTCTGCACTGCTAGACTTCCTTTCACTCTTCTATTTATTTATATTTATATTTGATTGGTTCTTTTTACTTAGGCATAAAGTGAAATTTCCAGTGGTATGTTTATATATGCACATAACATGATTTTTTAGGAATTCATTCTGCATTGTCTCCCCTTATCCATCCCTCCACTCTGCCTCTTGATCTCCTTCTTCTACATTACTATCTTCCCTTCATCATGATGTTATCCAATCCTTTCACTTCATTTTTCCTTTATTTTACTTTAGTTTCTGCATATAAGAGAAAACATTCAATATTTGAGTTTCTGAGTTTTGCTTATTTCACTTAGCATGATATTCTTCATTTTCATCCATTTACCAGCAAATGTCATAATTTCATTCATTTTTATAGAGCTGATAGGACTCCATGTGTGTGTGTGTGTGTGTGTGTGTGTGTGTGTGTGTGTCTATGTGTTTTACACAGTTTCTTAATCATCATGAATTTCTTAATTCATCGATTGACAGGCATCTGGGCTGATTCCATAATTTAGCTGTTGTGAATTGTGCTACAATGAACATTGAGGTTATCACTATCGTATGCCAATTTTTCTTCTTTCAGATTGTTTTTGTCAGGTATTTTGTCACAGAGACAAAAAGCTGAGTAACAAATTTTAAATCCTTTTTCTCTAAGCTAAAAGTATATCTTATTCCCCTGTCCACCCCCTCCCCATCAATACCCATGAATTTGACTGGCTGAAACTACCATGTAATACAGCAACTAAAAATATGGACCCTACCCAGGTTGAATCCTGGTTTACTTACTGGTTTGTGACTTCTGAAAAATCACTTTTCTTCATCTATAAAATGCAATAATAAGGATACGTATCTCATACTGCTGAGAAGCTTAAACAAATTAAATGATGTAGAAGCATATAACTCTTCAATTGGAGTTACTTTGATTATCATTGAGACATCTATTTATTCCATAGCAACAAATTCAGGCCTGTGCTAAGATTTATTGACATCTACCAGATAAGTCACTTTCCCTAAGGAAGCTCACTTTCTAGAAAATACTATAGATAATAAGCAAACAATAAGCAGAATAATTGCAAATGGTGACCACTTCAATGAGGGAAATAAATGAGGTAATATGATTAAAAGCAAAAGGTTTGACCAAGGGAAATAAGGCAAGAACAGCCTGCAAAAGAATTTAAGGAAGCACTTTTTTTTTTAACGAAGTAAGCAAAAAGTGCTAGGACTAGAGGTGAGGAAAGGTATATATACCACAATTTCTTAATCATCATGAACTTCTTAATTCATGGTGTGGGAATCAAGGAAGAGAATAATGAAAGATAAGGTGATAGGAGTGACAGGAGTTCTGTGATGAGGATCTTGTGAACCCACACTTAAGATTTATTCTAAGATCAGTAGAATGGAATCAAAACTATTGCTAGTGAGAGTAAAGATCTTACTTGGATTTTTGAAAGACTATATTGTCTATTTGATGAAGAATGACTTTTTACAGGGCAAGAGTAGAAGCAAGAAGCACACTTAGAAGGCATAGTGAATAGAGAAACACCCCTCCCCCAGTATGTCCACATCTTAGTTCACAGACCTGTATATATATTCTCTTACATGCCAGAAGAGCCTTGTGAAGGTGTGATTAAATTAAGGGTCTTGAGATGCAGTAATCATTCCTGATTATCTTGATGGCTCTAATGTAATCCCAAGAGTCCTTATATGAGGTCAGAGTCGGGAAAGATAATGTGGCAATGGAAGCAGAGAGAAAGATACTGATAGATATTGAGCAGCAGGATTTGCACATGAAGGGTGAAACCACAAGTCAAAGTCCTCTCCACATAGCCAAGGAATACAGAAGCTGAAAGAGTCCAAGAAACAGATTCTCCCCTAGGCCCTCAGAAAGGAGCAAAGCCTTGCTGATACCTTGATTTAGCTCAGTTGGGCCCATTGTGGACTCCTAACTTTAGAACTATGAAGTAATTAATTTATGTTGTTATCTTTTGTAATAACTTGCTGTGGCAGCAATACAAAGCTAACATAGAAGGCTTTTGTATTAACTAGCTCCTATGAAAAATGTTAGTCATGGAGTAGAATGCTGGTGGCAGAAATAGCAGAGAACACGGATATACATCTGATACATTTTTTTCTAGGCAGTTATGATAGAATACACATTTGATTGGATCTATGAGTTTTGACTTGAACAAGTAGGCAGATAATGAAAGAATTTATTAAACTGGAAAGATTGTAGAAGAAACAGACTCAGCAAGAGAGCAAAATAAAGAGTTCGATTTTAACTGTGTTAAGTTTCAGATGCCTATCAGACATTCAAGAGGAGACAAGACGTAAGCAATCAAGTATATTTATCTGGGACTCAGTAGAGAAGTAAGAGTTGGAGATATAAATTTTAGAGATAAAATTTGGGAGTAGTCAGTATTTAGATGGTAGTTAAAGCTATGGGGCTTTCATGCAGTAAATATTTATTATGTGCTTTTCTATGAGCTGGGCATACAGTAGTGAGCAAGAGAAACACTGCCCCCCCTACTTCTTATGGAGCTTTTATTCTAGTGAAAGGAGATAGCTAATAAACCAAGTGAATAAACAAAAGTAAAGGGAGGGATATAGCATTATAGTAGAGATAAAACAGGATGGTGTTTGCCTCAGGACTATTTTAAATATCCAGTTGGTAAAGGTCTTTCTCAGGAACTGACAAAATGTATTAAGAGTTTGGGAGAGGGCAGAATGCTTAGATTGGAAGTCAGAGAAGTCTTTATTGGTAAGGTCTTTAAGCAGAGACTTGAATGACAAGGGGCAGCCCAACTTAACATTTAAATCTGGTACCCTTCTTCCATCTGACTAAACATTTGGAGTTTAAATGTATTGCCTGTTTTCTTTTTCTTTTTTTTTTTTTTTTTGTATCCACAAAGTTGTCACTAAAATCACTATTACAATGATATATATATATATATATATATATATATATATATATATATATATTTTTTTTTTTTTTTTTTTTTTTTGAATGATATGCCTTTGAAAAATTATGAGCAAAAAAATAAGTATTTACTGTCTGCTAGGTTTGGGAGACCGAAAGAAACAGAGCTTTTGTTATTGTTTCCAATAGGTCACACTCCAATTGAAGGGACTATCGTAAACACAGTGATTGAGATGGCAATATCTCAAGCACCATAATGACATGGCCACATTATATATTATACAAAGGCATCCCAGCACAGCAAATGAAATGTGGACTTACGTTAAGGACACAACATTGTTCAGCCTGCCTGACCTCACACATAACAGAATGACAGAACTTAACCCATGACTTAACTTCTGAGCTCTCATTTCCTAATCTATAAATGGAAATAAATATATCTTCCTATTCTACCTGCATGTGACATTGTCTAGTCAGTCACAAAGAGACAATAATATTATTACAGTGAAAAATCATACAGATATTAGGATAATATATCCTAATTTATTAAGATAATGATTTTAAGAGAATAAAGGAATAAAATATGCTACAAACCAGGAATTTATGTTAGATGTTTTTGACTTACTGGAAATCTTAAGTGTACATGATCAATCCCTACTCAAGATTATTTCCCCTTGAGAGAAACTTTTATTTTTTCTACTCCAAAGATCATCTTCATGTTAGTGCATTAAAGATGTTTTCTGTGTTAAGTAGCAACTAGGTATGCCCTGGGTCTTTAAATACTGAAACTATCAGTTCTGATGCAGATTAGTGCAGCACAGAGCAGTCATAAAAAGCCCTCAGTGAGTGAATTTTAGTAAAAAGCAATAGGGCTGATGTTTAAAGACGGTCAAAATAAACATAAATCAGCCACCTTGAAGTGACATATTGACACAGTTCTGCAGTCTCCTCAAACAACCTCTGCCTTCCTTCAGGCATTTTCTCCCCCAAGTGCTCCAAACTTTATTCTCAGAAACTTTAAATCCCAGTGATGGCTCCAGGGAACGCAGCTATTCAGTTACCTTCACTTCTTGCTTCCAATGTCCTTCA
This sequence comes from Callospermophilus lateralis, assembly GCF_048772815.1. Taxonomy (NCBI): domain Eukaryota; kingdom Metazoa; phylum Chordata; class Mammalia; order Rodentia; family Sciuridae; genus Callospermophilus; species Callospermophilus lateralis. The sequence goes on from NC_135308.1 coordinate 114,195,736, forward strand.
GCAACACCTGCGGCTGCCAACTAGCTAAAACAGACTCTCCCCAGCGTCCAACAACATCCACAGCATTCGCCCTCCTATTCCTCTCACAAGATGCCTGCCATCCTCTGGAGAAGGGAATCCACATCTTCCTCCACTGGGACTTTCAGACCATTGACTCACATCATTTTTCTAAAGCCTCAATTTTCTCTTTATTCCTCTTACTCTTCGTTATATTTTTGCCTCGTTCTGTCCACATCCATCTTTCACCATCAAACCATCTCTCAAATCCCGTCCTATAAAAATTGTTCATTTCAATGTTCATATTCTTTTACCTTTGCTTAATAGGTGAATACGCCAAAACAATTAGTCATTTTTGGGTGAGTTACATGACCTCTTTGAGCCTCATTCTTCTCAGCAGCAAAATTGGGCCAGTATGAACTAAAGTGAGTGGACTTCAATTTTTCATTAAATAAGGAGACTCTTCCTTCCAATGCTACTGTACACTGAGGTACAGAACAAAGCCCTGTAATGGAGCACAGCTTCGATGCAAGTCAGAAAGGGATTACAGAGTGCAACCACTTGTAGTATCATCACCCTCCTCATAATGGCCCTGATATATTTCCCACTCACAAGACTCCAAGGAACACAACACAGTTCTAGAACTAAGTAAGCAGGGAGTCTCATTCCAGCTCTTAATAGTCAAAGATTTATATCAAAAGTTATATAGTAAGAAAGGTTGAGTGACAAAGAAACTGTACTATTGCTGAAAGTCAATTTGTTTTATTGAAATGTCCAATAAGTAGGATCTCATTCAATTCTGCCCAACAATGCGACCCTACTTATTTTCACCAATTAAAAGAGTGAGACACAGAGAATATGACTTGTTTAAGTTTACCTATTTTGTAGGAGGTTGGAATGGGATTCAAAGCTTTCTTTCTCCTATTGTTGCATACTATTCCCAAGCCAGATCATGTCTTCCTAACCTAGTTCTTGTGCTTTCATTATTACTGGAGAACTACATTCTCTTATGTATTTTATTGTGAAAGGGTTCAGTATATCTGACCCTCAGTGGATGTTTGTATTTACTTATCCTCATGAAAAATGAACAATAGGAAGAAATAGGTTTGCGTAGAGTTCTAAGAAATAAGTGTTTACCTAAAGATAAACAGAGAAGACAGTATTTATAGATTTAAAAAGGCAAATGCTTTTAAAACCTAATGTACTAGAAAAATTGTGAGGACTCAAAAATCTCATTTAAAAGAATATATTTTTAATTCTTTTTATCACATCTGATATCATCAAATCCATAGCAACATTGGATATCTCATGCCTGTAAAGAGCTTTCGGATGATAAAATGTGAAATCAAGTAAATTTAATACTTTCCGTATCCTTAGAATACCTCTTATGCAAATATAAATATCCCTGGATAATTACAGAAATCATATTAGCTGTGGAAAACATATTAGGGATCTGAACTCAAAAACTTGTTAGATACTGCATTATAATTCCCTGTTTATCAGCTTATATCTTTCTACAGATACTATGTTATCTTTGCTCTTTTTCCTCTGGCAGATGTTCAGGGGTGAATTATGCAATTAAGAATCCAAAATTCCACTTCATCCAGATGCCTAATTTGCTAACTATTCAGTTGTCGAAAACACATGTTTACTATCTATTACATAATGATGCAGCTCAGAACAGCTTTCGGTTTCCATTTCATGAATTGATGCTGACAATCTGACAAATGTCCCGGAAGGCATTTTTCTGTACCCATTCCCATACAATTTTATTAAATTTCATAAATTTACCAAAATCTGGAGACAGAAAAAAGAAACTTTCCCCAAGAAGTTTTAAGTTCCAAAATCCCTGTATATTTCTTTTCAAAATTTATGGACAAATTTGTGGAATAATAAGAGAACTTCATTTAGTCTCTAAATTTTATTAAAAGTTTAACTGATCTTGTAAAGAACCACTCTACCATATCCAGAATATACGAAAAAAAAAAAGTTTGCTCAACTCCTAATAGTCACTGTCAAAATTCTTGAAGAAAACTGCATTTAGATTAGTTTCCCCTGCTCTAACAGTCAACGACACTCCTCATCATATCATAGATCCTCATCATATCATATCATCATATTACACTGTAGATCAATGATAACATGGGGACAGCACATCTATTTGATTCACAATAACATGAAAATTTATTGAATGATGGTGTGAGCATGGTTGCTGAATACCAACAATTAATATTATAGAGCACTCCAATACTAAATCTGTCAATATACCCCCAAAATGTAGTAAATATAAACTGAAGTTAGCTATACCATGTACATTCTTCCCTGATCCTTTTTACCTAACTCTACTAAGCAGCAATAGTGTGTGATCACCCCCCATTCCTACATTTTTAGGAATTACAAATATTCAAAATGATGTCTGTCAAAGTGAGGACTATACAAAGAAAAAGGAAGGGAGAGAGGGAGGAAAGGAGGGTGATAGGGAGGGAGAGAGGGAGAGAGGGGTAGATGGACACAGGGAAGAATGAAGAAAGAAGAAAAGAAAACTCAAAGGAAAAAAAAGAAAGAAAGCTTATTATAGTACTTTGTGTTGCAGCATTAGTAAATAAGTCACTGAGTATTTGATGACTCTGTGTGTTTAAACAAAATGCAAAAAACTCTACTTGGAAAATAAGATGGATTCTAACCCAAGCTTTTTTCCCTAAATGGAACACTCATAAACCCACCCGATATCTCATGTTGTCATACGAAAAATGAAGGAGTGGGGCTAGATGACCTGTAATTCCAACATTAACATACTATGAAAAAAAAAATTTAACAAAGAAAGATTCTTGGGTTTTTGTTTTGAAAACATTATCCAATCAATGAATGGCTCTATATGAAAACCTTTGCAAGGATATCTTTTCCTTTTCTAATTGGTTGGTGAGATAGGTAGCTTTTTAAATAAATAACCTACACATTCCAGGTATCCATTCAATGATGAGCTTCTTTTCTTTTCCTTTTCTTCTAAGATTTACTAACTATAAAGTTGACACCTCACTGATAGGTCTTTACACAGATACTCACGCACACATAGGATTGAATCAGGGCACTGAACCATCTCACTGCATTTTTAACTAATCATGAACATGAGACGAGCGTGACTTCTAAGGTACTTTCTTCAGCTAGAAGGTAAGCCGTCTTTGTCTTCATAATGATGAGTAAACATTGATAATACAGGCTAATGCCTTGAAATTTCTCCATTTTTATTGGATAAATCTTTTATATTGGCTCTTCTTAATGGCTAATCTAGGAAATGGTGAAGAAACCAAAAGAGGGCCAAAACACCACAGTGAAATAAAAGTTCTCTTCCAAAATCTAAATTGGAGTTTTGACCTTTATACAGAATGTTGAATGTTATCTTTTAAACTGATTGCAGGGAAGAATAGAAAGAAGAAAATAAGGAAGAAAGAAGTAAAGAGGAGGGAGCAGGAGAGAGAGAGGAGGAAGAAAGGGAATAGGGGAGTGGCCGGGAGGGAGGGAGACCTTAGAAACATGTGTCATTTCCAAGCTGTTCTAGGAAACTGTCTCTGTGTCGTTTGCACTGTGGCTCATATTAACATGAATTCACAAGTAAGAACTCCAGTAAGAATATATTTATCCATTATGTTTAAAATTCTACTAGCACCTAAGAGAACATGCATTGTAACAATGTTTAACTGGCTCTATGAAATTTAGATTTTAAGAAAACTTTTTAAAAATTAACTCATTTTTCTACCATGCCTGAAAATTTGCTCTAAAAACTTAAGAAATGAAAATTCTGAGGCTCAATTTACCAAATTTTAAACTACTTTCATTCCTGTAGAGGTGGTAGTTAGTAGGGTATTTTCTGAGGTTTTAACACTTTGAGTTTCATAACTAACCTATGGAGAAAACTGAAATGGTTAGTCCCATTTTATAGATTCACAGTGATAAGATATTAACTGAAATATGATCTAAGCCAAAACCAATTATAATATAAAGCAATAAATGCAAGAAGTTTTATAATACATTTTATGGGATCTGTTTTGAATATAATTTGCAAAATGGTGGTTTCATATTAAGTCTGAAGGATTCAATCACACTAAAAGATAAAATTAATTGTGAACTAATTGAGTCTGTGGCTACTAAAGGTAAAAATGTTCATCTTTTTCTTCAGTGAAGATAAGAAAATAGTTAATTCATAATTTTGAGAATTGCTTCTCTGAGCCCATAAATCTTGTAACTCCAGCACCACAAATTTTTTTTAAAAATCACCTATTTGACACTCATTAAGATATATCCCCATTTGCCATAAGATCTTAAAAGCACTAAGTCAGGAGCACTATCAAGTAAGAAAGGAAACAAATGACATTGCTTTCATCTTTGTTCCCAATTCCAATCTGCAAAAATTTCAAAGCCACCTACATATTATAAGAATAAAAATGCACAGAAAGTACAATTTTTACAAAGCTATGAAAGCAGTAGTTAAAAATAATTATTCACTGTATACCTTCCTAATGCTAAATGTCACTTCTTCTGACGATCTTTCCAATTCCTTAGATGTAGTAACAGTTTGCTTCCTGTGGGCTTGTTCAAGAGTTGATCATATCACCATACTCAGAATTCTCTATAAAAAATTTTGCTTACTCTCTCCCACTCCCATCAAACTATAAAATAAAGATAAGGACAAAGTCTTAACCTTTGTACTACTAAGGCTAGCATACTGCCTAGTATGTAATATATACTAATGTGTAAAAAAGTTATTGAATGAATAATTTATGGCAAGGAAAATGCAAATACATTCTCCAGGGAGTATCTAACCAAGAAGAGAAAAAGATCAATGAAGACAATAGCCAAAGTTCATTTTCAAGGTATTTCATGTCTTCATGACTGATAGTTTTGACTAATCATTCATTCCATATGAATTCTCTGTAGAGTTTTATCTAACATTTAGGAAATATCAAGGTAGCTATTTTTTTCATTTTCTATAAATAAGCTAATGGATAGCATATGCATAAAATGGGATTTCATTTATAAGTTGTGTGGAAGAATCTCTTTATTTTTCATGTACTAAAATAAGCATATTATCAGTATAATTTTCAGTCTGTTATACCAATTTTAAATTTGCTGTAAAAATGTTCCAAAACCTGCTTCTTTGGATCAAGGCCAATGTCAATAAACTATATTTAACTAAATGATTTCAATGCAAGCATCCATTAATTTTGCTATCCAAGAGCTCAAAGTCTGCAGGAAGGGCATAAATACAGTTTCAATCCTGGGCAAATCACTCAACCTCTGAGCATTTCTGTTTGCAAATGAGGAAAATCAGTAGTTGTACCACATGACCTCCTACATTCTCTCTTCTCATAGCATCCATATTGGTGTGACTCCTCTTCAGGAATCTTAGTATGAATTCTGAACTAGTTTCAGTTCTTGAAACAACTAGAAAATAGTCTTTATTCCTACTGCAAATCTATCAGGTCCTTCAATGTTACATTATCTGTGTTAAATCAGGCATAAAATTTGGGGAAAACATGCAGGGGGCTCAGAGACTAATAATTCCAGCAGAACCCGAGGTAGTATTCATGCTTATAGAAGTAGGAGACACATGCCAAAAGACACTGGTGAGACTTTCCAGTGGCTGCTCAGATACTCATCTCCTGGTTCACAACCCTCTGTTGGGTGAAAGACCTGTAATTTGCATCTAGCCACTAAAGACAGCAGAGGGACCAAATGTCACTTCATGATTATATTATATTGTATCAAAGTTATAATTTCTCTCATGGCAGTAACCATGTCTTACTTGTACCTGATTTCCCAGAGCAGTTTTCACCATTTCAGTAAAGCAAAAGTGCATTAAATATTTGATTAATGAAGAACTGAAGGCTTACACTATCAGTTTTAGTAGACCCTAGATGCAAGGAATGGCCAAAGTCAGTGAATGAGTTAATGAATTCCTCATTTATTTCCTAATGTGTGATTTATTTCAAGTTTCTGAGTGAATAAAATGTTCTCATGTGTTTGGAAATAAAAAAGCTACATATATTTTGCAGCTATTAGCTACATGATAACAAATTAGCTCAAAAGTCTCTCTTCTTTGACCATTGTGACAAAGCAAGGTGCCATGCAGTAAGTAGAAAGTGACATTAAAGGGAACTGAAGTAGCTTCTAGTAGTGAGGGCAGCTTCGGTCCCAGCAATGCAAGAAGGTGAACTCTGACAATAACCCGAATCTCACCAAAATAAGCCTCTACTGAGGCCAAAAACCTCTGTCAACACTTGATGGATTACAGACAGGTGAGACACTGACATTGAACTTAGCTATGCCATGCCTAGACTCCTGACCCATAGAAAGATTGAGATGACAAATGCATGTTGCTTTAAGATGTTAATTTATAATAATTACACAGGCAGCAATAGATAATATAGCTATGAAGGTAATCTTGGTCTTTTCATGCCTACATTTTTTTTGGCAAGGTGTTCATTAAGGCCATACACTTAAGTAGTAAAAAGCACACTGGCCCATTTTTATCAAAACCAACATATGTAGCTATTTTATTTTCAAACATATCAGAAAGTATTATTTCTCAGAAAATTGAAATAAATCATACTGTAAGAAATGGATAAGGAATTCATTCTCAATAGCACTGACTAGTTCTTTGGCCATTACCTGTATCTAGGGTCTACTAATACAGATAGTGTAAATTTTCAATTCATTCATTCATCAAATATTTAATGTACTTCTGTTTTGCTGAAATGGTGAAAAGTGCTCTGGGGAATACAGAGACAAATAGGACATGGTTACTGCCATGACAAAAATTACAACTTTGATATAATAAACTTGGAGAACTTGTTGCCAATGCAAAAAGTTTAAATTGTTTATCACTGAATTTCTTAAAGAATTGCAGTTTCAGAGCTGAGGAAAATGCACTGTATCAAAGTAAAATTGTGTGTATGAACCCATATATAACATCTTCTTTTTTTAGAAAATATTTCAGATAAGTAACATGATAATAAAATTTAGTGAGTCTATTGGATGGCCAATATTTCAATAACTTGATATAAGGAAGAGCACATTCTATGGGAGAAAGCAATGTGTGAAAGCACTTTCAGCTAAGAATCAGGGGTGTGTTCTGAGAACAAGTGATTTTAGCTTGAAAAGTATCATGATTTATTGGGGAAAAAACAAGAGCACAGCACAATGTGTCCATTAAAAAATAAGGACGGCCTCACATTCTGGAGTGGAATGAAGAATCAGAAGACAACGAGACTGAATGTGGACCTCAGAAAAAGCAGGAAAATCATGTGCAACAGGAAGAAAAATTGAAATAACTAAAGTTGCACACCTGGATAAGAGGAAATAGAAGCATCATTAAGAACTCGGCAAGGTAAAAGGCAGTACTGTAGGAAGAGAATAGCTAGGTTTGCTACATGTGGGTTTAAAGGGCTTGTGAGAGGATATTTGAGGAGGCGAACTGTAAGGAGAATGAGATCAAAGAGATTTGGCAATGAAGAAATCTTTTACACTGTAGTTTCTGATAAGTGTTATATTTACAGTGGGTAAGGAGGTGAGTTGATACAAAGAACTTGACATAGTAACATCATAGGATATTTTTTCAAGAAGGCAAAGCAATCAGGATCTTGAATGACAAGATGAGAACAATCAAAGAGCGATGTGATCTAAATGCTTTTCAGGGTGTGACGCTATCTTCCTAGAAATCAAAAGGGGACTCTGGTCTCAGTATTTTCAAAACATGAAATGAAATGTTTTATTAAAAGACTCCATAGAAGTACATAGAGCAAAATTTCAAATATAATTTTGTTATTTTAGATACACATGTGCCCTTTGGGAAATAGCAATTCCCTTTTCTTTTTAGAAAAAATAAGTGGGAAACAAAAGACCTTCTGTACTTAATTTGAATATAGCATAGTGAAATACTGGATCTGTAAAAATGATATATAGATATTGCTGTGGTAAATAGCAGAATTAATGGATATTCAGAAAAATCCAAAATTCTGTTATATACGTCTTCTTTGGGCAATTTTCTGACATGCTTTCCATCTCTTAATACAGCACCCTGAGTTGAAAAAATAACAGTCAGATACAGGACTATAACACCTAAATTTTAAACTATGAAAAGCAAATTATTTCTTGATGATGAGTGTTAGGTCCTGACAAGCAGCTAACACCAGGCCCACTAGTCCTAGGATTTGCATTTTGTTTTAGAAGAATAATCTTGTGCTCTATGGTTTCTGTTTTCAGAATACATGTAGCACCCACAAGCTGGAAGTAATGAAGTGCTACCTTTCTTTCATATCTTCCATAGCATTTAACACAGTTCTGTGCAGAGTTCATAACTTCTTGTTAGCTGATATATATATTTATATAAACTTGGAATTGTGTGTTAAGTGAGACAATAGATACAAACTAGCTGGTAGAGTGACTGATTAAATCACATGCTTACAAAAACATGAAATCTGAGAAATACCAAATAACAAAGAGTTTTAAAATAAAAGAAAATTGAGAAAGTTTTAATCCTAGAATTGGTTATACAAAAATAAAAAGAATAAATGTCCCTGTGAAACAAATAATTTATAGATATTTGAGTGCCCATGAGCTCAAGCAGCCCACATGACTTTTTGATCCAATATATATTAATTTCTTGGTATCAAAGCATCTCAAGATATTTGAGTGCCCATGAGCTCAAGCAGCCCACATGACTTTTTGATCCAATATATATTAATTTCTTGGTATCAAAGCATCTCACATTAAAATGCCAAGTTTACCGTCAGCTTGAACTCAAAGCAAGATGCTGCGTGTATGACATAGTCTATGTTGATTTCCTCATTTATTTATAAGTTCTATTCCCTCTCTGTTGTGGCTCGCTGGCTCTTGAAGGCTCTCACGGGCGCTCTCTCTCTCTCTCTCTCTCTCTCTCTCTCTCTCTCTCTCTCTCTCTCATTTACACATTTTATACTTTATTAGATTCTCTAGAGTCTTCAAATCTTAAGGAAATTATAGAAGGTATGTAAAGAAAAACAGTTTTCATTTCTAGAGGCAATATTATCGAACTTGCACTGACAATATGTCCCTTGAGCAAAGACTGCCTCTATACCTCCTTCTTGTGTAGAAATAGAGCTTCCCACTCCTTAGTTGAGCACATTCAGAAGAAACTATACCCAGTCATTTGCAGTGGGAGGTATCTATTTGATTCACTTTGGGTCAAAGTGATATCAATAGAATTATTTGCAATTTCCAGGTTGAGTCAATAAGAGGAAGTCCATTGCCCTCTCCTCCTCCTTTTCTTGCCATCTTAGACCATGGAAATGAGGAGATCACACGGCAGGCTTGATCAAGAGAAGATCTTTCATACTTGGTGAGTTCTTGCAGTGGAGCTCCAACACCATATCAGAACTTTGAGAGGGAAAATTACCTTCTGTTTTGTTTAAAGCAGTATCATTTTGGATCTTGTCATGTTTCTGAACTTACAACTATGATTCCAAAAGATTCATGCATGTCATTGTGGAAACAAGAGATTTCTATCATTCCTTTTTCCTAAACACCATGCTTATTTTAACTTCTTTTCAAATCCATAGTGCTACCTCAAGAAAATGCTCATGTTCAAATTATCTCAGACCTGGTAAGCTATAGTCTTATAAGATATGTCAAAGGCAGCATAGTCCAAAAGTTTGTAAAACAGCTAAAATTCATTGCCTTCTAAAGATTCACAAGGCATATGAGCATATTAAAACATAAACAGTCCTAAAATAAAGGGGCATAATTAACTTTTTCTTCTCCTAACAATACATGATACGAATATTTTGAATACCAAATACATTAACATACTGTTGAACATTCTTTGGGAAATTTTTAATCACTAGATAATGGATAAATATTTGCTATCAGTTCAACCAGTCATTCTTTAATTCTTGCTTGGGTATCTTCTAATATTAGAGAATTCACTACATTAAAATATGACCCTTCCATCAATTTTGAAAAGAACTAAGATAAATATTAATTAATTCTATTAAATATGACAATGTCCATCTTTTTTATTTTAGCTTCATTTGTCACAATGTATTAAAAGGTTTTGTTTTGTTTTATTTAACCAGTTAATTAATACCATCTGAATCTTCAATGAATGCATTTGAAAGAACTTGAATAGTAGGTATTGAAATTCCCTAGTGTTTCAGTTTACCTTTAAACACTCAGTCAGTGTTTGGTCAATTCCCTTTTCCAGTGAGTCAAGTGTTCTGTATGTCAGAGAAAGGGATAAGTTGAATAAATTTTGCCTTTACTCAACAATCTGATAACAAAGCAAATACCACTGAATAAAATCAATTATTTTCAATGGCCAAAATAACCAGTTTTATTACTTGCTATTTGGCTAGAAATTGAAGAATCACAAAACAAAAGAATTATATAACTAAAATACATATCTGTCTCATTTCCAGATTTAATCTCCTAATCAGTAATTGTTGCATCAAAAGATGGGCATAAATTCATATGTGTATGGCCATATTAGCTTTTCATGAGTCAGAATAATAAAATATATTATAATTTTAAAAATAATATGAATCTACCAAAATGGTAGCATTTATAGCAGAACCAACTTTATTTTTTAAGTATACAGTAATGTTCTTGGAAGCAGTAACTAGAATAGACAATAAATTTGAAAAACAAAAATGCAAACTTTTTTTTAAACCTTTATTTTATTTATTTATTTTTATGTGGTGCTGAGGATCGAACCCAGCACCTCGCACTTGGTAGGCCAGTGCTCTACAGCTGAGCCACAACCCCAGCCGCCCCCCACCCCCTGCCTTTTTAACCAATTTTTTTTTTTTTTTTTCAGTTTTAGAGATTGAATCCAGGGACTCACACATACTTTGGAAGTACTTTACCACTGAGTCACTTCCCCAGTCCTTTTTATTTTTATTTTGAGATAGGGACTCACTAAATTGTTTAAGCTGGCCTTGAACTAGGATCCTCCTGCCTCAGCCTCTCAAATAGCTGCAATCATTGGCATGCACCACTGTTCCTGGCTTAAACTAATCTTATTTTTAGTCAAATTGTTATATTAACCAACTTTTGACCATGGTGTTTTCAATCAGATGGTTTTCTATCCTTTCCTGAATTCACAAAATATGTAGTTCTCAAGAACTTTTAAAAAACTGCCTCAGTAAATTTAACCAATAACATCAATCTCTTGGTCTCACTAATGGTAGCACTCAGCATTGAATTTCAGAAGTTTAACGAAAGAAAATTAACAGTGATTCCACAGAGGTTTGAGAAACATGTAAACTTCAGTCATCTGATGACTCCACATGGACAGTTTGATTCCTAATACCAATATATTCTTGAATAAATTAATAATGTTCTCGTTTCTTTTCCTAATTATAATTTCAAATTGAGTTTATTTGAATATCTTGTCACATTAGTAAGTTATTTGTAGTTAGCAATTAATTCTATTTAAAACTGAAAAATTCCCAAGACACCTCTGGTTCCTGAGCTATCTGTTGGACACATATTCTCACAAGAAAATGGGCAACTAATAGGATTGAACTAAAGTTTAGTTTCTAGCTTATTATTAATCCCACAGATGCTTTTAGGCATGGGTTTCAGACATGACCTTCAGAAGGTCAAATGGTCAAAAGTATTTCGATGTGATTTCTGGCATCATGCAACTTGTATATGATCAATGAGTATGTAATGGGTAGATTACCATAACTTCTAAACCCAGAATGAAGATAAAGGGAAAGACAGCAAACTATTTGGGTCCATTGTTAATATGTAAACATATAATTCTGAGGAACTCTCCTTATGTGCTTTATAAACTGGATAATTATTGCAATCACTAATGGAAATTTATTTTTCTAACAGTATAACCCATAATAATTTATATTTAATAATCAAAGCTAATTAATTTTGTCAAAATGATTGAAAACACTCAAACACTTAAATAAATTAGAAAATGCATGTATTTAATAAACATCAGGCAAAACTATATTAGCTAAATAGTTTTAGGAAAGCATATACAGTGGTCCAAGGGCTGTACCTTCCAAGACCATCAGAGAGTGTGTCTCACCATAGGAATCCTGAACCCAATACATACATACTCCTAAATGAATTCTAGCTGCAACTCTGGGAGCAACAAGGGAAGGGACAAACCCAATAGCTGCTTTTATTCGTTTGTAACAGGAGCTTCATCATCAGAAGATACAGCCTCTGTAGTAATTTTTATATTTTTCATTCCAAATGTATTCCTTTTGTATAATCACCCCTTATTTGCAGCAAATGACTTGGCATCACTACTTTCAGTCCTCCCTTACTGAGTCTTCATATAGGTCCTGTGCTTTCTGGCACAACATGTTGCTGTTGGTTGGAACATATTTTCTTTTCATGTCTTCCTCTCACAAATTTAATGCCTTTTCCATCTTAACTGAGTATTTATTATACACTATAGTGTTAATTTTTTTTGCAGTTTGAGGTGCACCAGTTAAACTAGCCAAAACTAGCATTTGTTCTTACTGTAGATCTTAGCAACTCAGCATACATCCACATTTAAAGCATACATCATACATTTTATAGTTTTTCCTGTGAAAGAAGAACTTTATGGCTTCTCTTTGGCATATCTGAATTACCAGTATAGCTACGCCTGTACTGTAGGGCCCTTATTAAATAAAATAAGAGTTACTTGAACACAAGCACAACAATACTATGATAATAGATCTGATAATTCAGATATGTACTTAGTGACCAATGGGAGGGTAGTATATACAACATGGAAATATTGGACAAAGGAATGATTTATGTTCTAAGTAGAAATGAGCATGATATATGAAATTTCATTGTGTTTCTCAATTTAAAACTTATTAATTACTTATTTATGAAAACTTCCATTTAATATTTTTTCAGACCACAGTTGACTGCAGATAACTAAAACTCCAGAATAAAACCAAAGATAAGGGGAAACTACTCTATCTTTTGAGCCCAAAATTTTTATAAAATGCAAACATCAATAGAAGAAAGAATAATAAGAGTCATATTAAAATTCTAATCTCTGAAGGATCATTTATTTTATAAATATTGATAACATTAAAATCTTTATTTCATCTCATTTTTAGTCTAAATATAAAAGAAAAAGTATAAAAAGAAGATTTAATTAAAAATGTTCATCCCAAAATGCCTTGCTACTTTCCCTATGCATTGGACAAGGAGCATTTATTTTATTTTACAAAAATAATGGAATAGTTTCTTCAGAAATATTGTAGATGAGAATTCAGAGGTTAGTATTCCTGCACATAATGTCAAAGAGTTCAACTTTGAGGACTTGATATTTAATAACAAAACTTAACAATAATTAAATACTTTACAAAACTTTAGATTTTTAATTATGATTCATATTTTAATTCTATGATTATGATATTTTACTTTTGCCTTGGCTTTGGCTGAATATTCTTTCTACAATGAGGCAAATATGTTTTCACTGTACCTCGATCAAACATACAAGAATTTTTACACCCAAAGAAGTATTTTGTCAATAATAATCAACTTCAATAATACATATATTGCCATATTTTTGCTTTTAAAAGTTTTTTGAGTTTCATTTTGTTAGAATATTATTTCTGTGGACCAACAATTTCATTTTGAATCACCAGGTTACCTTAGACAAGTGATGTAAATTACTTGTACCTTGTTTCCTATAAGTCATGGATATTAACATCTCCTTCTTAGGATTCCATGAAATCATACATGCAAGAACCCTGGCTTATTGCCTGGTATATAAAGACTTTTAAAACTTGGTCATTTTCACTTTCTTTTTTCCTGCCCCTGTGACTTTAATCTTTAAAACTGTTGTCATTGTCAGTTTATGGACCATACAGAAACATTGAATATAAAACACAGAAAGTCGGAAATGGAAGGAAACTTTGATAACATCTATTATTTTCCATCTCCTTAACTGTAAAATCATTTTTCAAAATAAAAATCCTACATGTAACCTCCAAAATTAAAACTGATCAAATCAGAATCAGAGATTCTTTGATTAAAGCAAAGACAAAGGGCCTTGAACCCATCTTTTTCCATCCCACTTACCTTAAGCATGTGAATTCTGGATCACTCCACTGATGGAATTCCAAGATATTTAGTAATGAAATGGAGAACAGAAATCATGACAACTCATGACTATTGTTCTAGAAGACAGGCTTTCCCCCAATTATGTACTTAGGGTGGGTCACTTAACCTCTTTGGTTGATCTCTTCAGTTTCTTTTTCTTTTAATTTGCAAATGTGGGGTTTAAAATATTCCATTTTAATTTGAATCCAGTGTTTATCAACAAACTTCTTGAAGAAAAAAAAATCTGCATACATAAATAATTTTATCAAAAGTTACCAATTGTGATGAATTTTATTTTCAAAGATGGCAACAATGAAATCTCCTTTTTCATTTGCTCTTCTACACTGTGAAGTCTGATTTCCTTCTCCTTAAGTCTAATGAACCTTCTTATAACCAGCTCTGACCCTAGGGACTCATTTGCACATGAATCACCAGAAGGTCACTATGTGATTCCCAGACTAATTTCAAAAAGGCAGAAATGAATGCTACTAGAAGTTGTGATCTAGAACTTCCTGGGAAAATCAAGAGGATTTTTGGAGGAACTTCTAGATTAGGATGTTAGGTTGGTGGAGGTCGCTGAGTAACAAAGCACCAAGCAACCCCCTTGAGTCAAAGAACCACCAATCAGAGGCCCATGGAACCTCCTGTCAGTCAGCCTGGATCCTAGCCAGCCCCGCACCCCGCCCCCACCAACCCCAGTAGGACAAGGGACTCTAAAAACCCCCTTTTTCTGTCCCAGGCTCTCCTTTCCTGCCCTAAACCCAAGAAAAATTCCAGTCTGGCCCAGCCCTGTGCCCTTCTCCTGGGACCCACCGTGTTGGTCTAAGGGTCTCACCCAGGAGCAAACTCTCAATAAAGCCTTGTTCAGCAGGCTTTTTAAATCTGTCTCCTTTTGGTCACCACTGCCTGACCTTACATAGGAAACCAGAGACAACACATTCACACAAACTTTTTCACAGATACTTCAGAATATACTGAAAAATATATTTTGAATATATTTATTATATAAAAAATTAACATATTTTTGAAAATATATTAATATATTTTTAATATATCAGCAGGATTTTTCTGAGAGACTGGATGTTGAATATGAGAGAAAGCAGTATCAATGATGGCAATTCTAAAATTCTAAAATGAGAAACTAGAAAATGGAAATGGGAAATGCTGAGAAAAAAAAGGAGATTAGATTTAGGGAGTCAAAATATAATATTAAAAAAGTTAAATTTGAAATTCATGTTAGAATTATAAGCAGAGATGTCATTAGGAATTGGTTATATGACACTACCCATAATGAAGAAAGTTGGGGCTACAGATTTCTAAAAAACATTTAGAAATTATGACTCTACAAATACTATTTAAAGCCGTGGGCTTATTGACAATACCATGGAAAAGATAGAGAAAACATATCCAAGGGCTGATCCAGAGAGATGAGGAGGATTGTTTAAGGATACTAAGAAAGGGTGAAAGAAAATCAAGGAAGAGAGGGTCTCTTAGAAAAGTAAGTAAAGAAAATATTTTAGTAGAGAAACTATGCTCTGTGTTGATACCTGCGGAGATGTCAAATAAAGTGAAGGCTAGGAAATTACTACTGGTTTTGGAAACAGGCAGATTGTTGGTGATCTTGGCAAGAGCAGTTTCAGACTGACAGAAACCAAGTCCTGACTGAGATTTTTTTTTTTTTTTTTTTTTGATGGTGCTGGGGATTGAACCCAGGGCTTATGCATGCTAGAAAACCACTCTACCAACTGAGCTATATCCCCAGCCCCTGACTGAGGTTTTGAAGAGAAAACATAAAAATGAAAAACAGAGACAACACATTCAGGTAATTCCTTTAAAGAATTGTGGTTTAATTTGGAGCAAATGAATGAGGCAGGATATAAATTAAGAGGTCAGAAGAATTATTTTAAGGATGTGAGATCTAGGAGCGTTTTTTTGTGAATACAAATGATCCAATACAGAGGAAATAATTGATAATAAAGAAGAGAACAAAACAACTAAAGAGGTGAAACCCTTGACTTGGTGACAGAGGACACAATCTAGTGTAAATGTAGAGGGCTTGACTCAAATAAGGGCATGGCAAGTTCATCTGTTCAAACAGAAGAGAGGGCAGAATATGAAGGTAGAAGATGGGGTGACACGTTTGGGTCGTATGGCAATGCAGACATTCTCTTCTGAGATTACTTTTCTCAAGAAAATGAAAACAAATTCCACAACTGAAAAATCATAAGGAAGGAAGATGAAGGACATCCAGAGAAAAAGAGAAATTTATGAAATAGATTTCCCATTACACTAACGAATCAACTAAGGCAGAGTTTCTCACTCTTGGCTGCACACTGGAATTGCCTAAAAAAATCTACATGATATCCACACCAACACTCTATCCCCAAACAATTAAATCACATTTTCCAGAAGTGGGACAGGACATGGTTATTAAGAGCCCTTTCTGAAAATCTGAATTGTAACTAATTTAATGGGAAATAGAATGGCATAGTTCTTCTCACCCCTCTCCTCCAGAAATGTTCAAATCCATATTCCTGATTCTCAGGAGTGAACACATCAATCATTGTCCCTCCTCAGTCTTCTGGTAGAATTGAGTATCTCTGGCATAGCACTCCAATCCTTTATGTAACAGCCCCAAACTACTTTTAAAATGTATCTTGATGTGTGGTATTACGGAACTCTCGTGCCCAGATAAACTGGAATAACTCACTAATCCAAACATGCCACAGTCTTCATACTTCCTGTATTTCATTATATTTTATGTTCTACCTACAGACCCAATTGCAATTTTTTCAAACCTGAATGTACATCAGAATAATTTGGAGATATTTAAAATACACCTTCTAGGGCTGAGGTTGTGGCTCAGCTGTAGAGTACTCACCTAACGTGTATGAAACCCTGGGTTCAATCCTCAGCACCACACAAAAACGAATAAATAAAATAAAGATATTGTGTCCAACTACAACTAAAAAAAATAAAAGAAATATTTTAAAAAAATAAAATAAAATACACCTATTAAAGTCCTACTCTAAGATCTGGGATAGAGCCTAGAGATCCTCTATTATTAGTAAATGTCCCACATGATTCTAATACAGACAAGGTTGAACTCTAAACCAGGATAGAAATCACTGTAATTATGATCCCACCAAAATTCTGCTTATCCTTCAAGGTCAAGGAAATATCTTTTTATGTAATCACTTCTTAGGAAAATTCATTATTTCTTTTCTCATAACAATTAGTAATAGCCACAGTGATCCCTCTGTGTTTATCCTATGTGCCAGGCACTTAATGCCTTTCTACTTAATCCTCTCAAGTACCAAGTATCAATGCTTAGATAAGGGTTCTGCCCTAATCTCCAATGCTCTGCTCTGGAGCCCAGCTGTGGACATGTGTCCAGCTTATAGTGATCTTCTGTTTCTTTTCACTCTGGAGAAATGAGAATCTGGCAGCATGAGCAGGAAATCAGAAAGATCAATAGCATCAGACTGTCTGGTTTTGTGCTGCTAGATTCCGTACCTTCACATCAGCTCTTATTTCTTCCATGAATAACTCCACTGATTTACAATATTGACCTCAGCCTGACCCAGTGACTTTGGAGTCTGCAGAAGGAATCAGGCAGACTGACAGTGCCATCTGGCCTGTCTGAAGCTCTGTTTCTAATAGAGCACACCTACAGGTTGTAAACCTCCATACAGTTGTGTACTGACTCAGTGTACGGAGATTTGTACAGTGCTTTGGTAAGAGGTCAGTACATATTTTCCCAAATCCCTTCTTTGGGGAAGATGTCAACTCATGGTAGACAATTCTAATTAGATAACTTCAAACAGTGAAAAACTCTCCAGATAAAAATTTAAAGAAAAAACTACAGGAAATAGACAACTTTAAGAGTCTATCAATAGTTGATTTTTTTCATTTGGCTGGATTCTTATTATTTCTGAATTAAATGACAACCATTTCTCCTTATTCTCTTCTCTATTCAATAAAATTGATAATAACTTATTGATGTCACAGAATTATGCTTTATATCAACTCATGTGATTTATTTTGTCATGGTTCTAGTCATTTCAAACCTAATTCTTTTTTTTCTTAATTTTTCTCCACCTGTGACTATGATTCTCTGTAATTGCTTTGTTGTCTCAGATGTTCTGTTTTGACTGATTTCTGCTGTTCTAACTAAATGATAATCCATTTCTTCTTATTGCCTGAGGAAAACACCAGTGCAACCATAAACTTCCCTTTTTCTTCTGACTATAAAATAATATGTAGAACTTATCAGTACAAAATAAAAAAGTATATAAAACTCAAGAGTATTGTGGCTAATTCCAGGCTTTGATTGATATAGGTAGATATAAATGCCTATATTTATTAGAAATCTGAAATAAAACTGTATACAATTTCTTTACTATAATTTAAAATTTTTAATATCAAATTCTAAACAATTCCCATGTTCTTTGAGAAAGGAAATTGTTATATTTTAAAAAATCATTTTTTTAGTGAGTCTATATTTTGCCAGACACTACCATGATTAATTATTTTTCAAGCACTGAATATTTTTACGATTACAAAGTTTTGATAAACAGCCTTATAAGTATTCTTAAATTGTCATAAAGAACTTTGAATGAATATCCTTAAACATAGATCTTTCCCATTCCACTGTTGATGGACAAGCAGGTTGATTCCTTATCTTAGCTGCTGTGAATCGTGCTGCAATGAAGTGCAGGTATCTCTTTGGCATACTGATTTTATTTCCTTTGGACACATACCCAGAAGGAGGTAGCTGAATCATACAGCAGATCTATTTTTATTCTAATTTTTATGGTTAGGAACTTCTGCATCATATTCCAAAAAAGTTGACCTGACTGTAGAGTGGGTGATTACTTGAGGCTAGAAAGGGTAAGAATGAAGAAGAATCAGGGGTGGCTGCATAATGGGCATCAAAACATTTAGATAGAAGGGACAAGTTATGTGTTCCACAGCAAAGTGGGGCAACTCTGGTTCTCAATAACCCTATTGTATATTTTAAGAAGATCTTGAAGAGAGGAGCTTGAAGTCTCCAGATATAAAGAAATGATGAGAAGAGGGAAATGCTAATTTTCTTGATTTAATCAGAGCATCTGTATGTATGTACTGAAATATCACACTTACCCCATGAATATGTATAATTAATATGTGTTAATCAAAAGTGAAATCGAATAGAAATATCTATGACATAGCTCTTAATTTTTCCTAGAAGTAAAATATTACTAAAAGAACACATTTTCTTCCTTCTTTCATTCAACAAATATTTGTTTAATAGCTGTTTTGTTCCAGATTCTATTATAAGCACTCACAGCAAGTGGACAAGATATAACACCCATCCTGAAGTAGCCTTCAGTTCAGGGGATGTAGTAATCTTATAATTGTACTTATCATCTTAAGTACTGAATAATGGTAAATAAAGTTGACATCACCTTAACCAATATCTATTTAGACAATTCTGGATTATCTGAATTCTATTCCTAGTCTTAGCTTAATGGATTCCATGAACACCACTTGCTACGGCTCCTACTGTTCAAATTGTATATTTATGAAGAAATCTGTTCTATCTGCCCCCAAATATATTTATATCATTTGTACCTGTTACTGCAATTATAAAACTTAATTGACAATTATAAAAATTGATGCTATTAGAATGTGAAGTGCTAGGATAACAGTCACCAAACAACTAAAAATATATTTCTGAAAAGTTACGCGTGAGTGGGAAAATGTACAAGATTAGGGGAAATGGCACCTGGAAAGATTCTACACACAGATTATGCTGCAAGTGTCATAGATTCTTGAATCCCAACCTGGAAATTCAAATGAAACATTAATTGTTTTTGCAGGAAAGATAATGCAAAACTCTACTCTCAGGGTCCATATCAAAGAA
This sequence comes from Callospermophilus lateralis, assembly GCF_048772815.1. Lineage (NCBI taxonomy): Eukaryota > Metazoa > Chordata > Mammalia > Rodentia > Sciuridae > Callospermophilus > Callospermophilus lateralis. The sequence goes on from NC_135308.1 coordinate 114,215,753, forward strand.
AAGGTCTTAGCCATCCGTAAAAGTTCAAGGAATTAATATATATTTTTGTAATTTTTAAAATTTACAATTTCCTCCTTAAGCCATCTCTAAACTAACTAACTATTGCTGGTCCCAATAACACTCAGTAAATTATTCCTTAATAGAATCAAAGTTCTTATAAAACAGTACTAAAACTGCTTATTTGAAAGTTAGTGCCAATTATGTTCTCAAAAGTTGTTACTGAGTGCCTTTTGGCCATAAATTAGTGAGTACTTGGTATTAAGAGTCTTTACCAATTTAGTGTGTGTCTATATACATATATAAATATAAAATCTTATATAGATAGATCACAGTTATAGTTTTAGCATATTAATAGTGAACTGGAACCACCTTTTATATGTCTATATATTATGGAGAATTTGTATTCCTTCCTTTGTGAATTTCCTGCTTTGTTGTTTTTGTTTTTTGTTTTTTTGTTTTTTTTCTGATTGATTTTTAAAAGATTACTAATGTATTTAGACTACTACCCCATATTTGTTGTAAATATTTTTGAAGTTCTATTTTTGTTTTATTTGTTAAATTTTTAACTGACCAGAGTTTTTTATATTTTTACATAATAAAATCAATCTTTCATTTCTAAGGAATCTATATCTTATGACAGATAAAAGAACCAAAAAAATTGACAGGGATTATGATCAATTGGTTGAGATAGAATCCATTGACATTTTCTCAAAGCCATTTTAATATTTTTGCTTTTTTTCTTTTATTTCTATTACTGTGATTTGTAAAAAAATCAAAGATTATGGAGTAAACTTCTTTGTGAAAAAATCATTTATTTCCATATGTGATTCCTTTTCCATTCTAACATCTGTCCTTACAAGGATAAAAATAAATGTTCTTTTTTCACATCATTACTCTTAACCTATGAGTACTATATTACAATTAAATAAATTGCAAAGCACTTCTGATGCATAACTATCTTACCAACTAGATTTACATAAGAGGTAATGATCTTGGTGTAGACAGCATGTGTTTTATGTGAAATTCACTAATGTCATTTTAAATGAAACTAATTAGAATCTTTGAATTTCCTCTCAAGTATATTACGTATGTCTCTGAAATACTATGCTTCAAATTTTATGGCCTAGTCCAAGAATTCATGCCTACTTCAATAATTACTAATCAGATATCTACTCTTGGCAAGACATTGTGCTAATTGCTAAAAACAGCACAGAACAAGGGAGACATGATTGCTGCATTCTTGAACTCACACTCTAGTGGGGGAGAGAGATAACAAACAAATGTATCAATAAAAAGGTAATTATGATTTTAATAAGTATTATGAATAAGTGCAAAGTGCTCCGAGAGCTTGTAATTAGGGTTCTTTGAGGAAACTATATTAGAGATGAGCATCAAAGTATGGGAAATAATTAGCCAGTAGTGTAGACAACATCTGAGTTGTCTGTGTGGCTCACAGAACTCATCTGTTGCATGTGAGCTTAGTGCTCACACCAAGCTGATTAATGAGAGCACCCACTTGTGATCCAAGGTCAGCCATTTGTGGGGACTAAAACTAAGGGACAAGAATCAATGCCTCATTGGTGGTAAAATAGTCATTATAAGAAGGACACTCAGCACCTCCTGTGAATCTATCTGTTCCTTGCATGTGGAGGAAGAATATTGCAGGGGGAAAAAATGAAGTTCATATCAGAAGCATAAAGATGAGAAGGCAGAGTCTGTAAAGGAATCCAGGCAGCATTTAAGTTCTTGCTCCAGTTATCCCCAAGGCCTGGACCACTCCTGCCCTTAATGTAATCATGTGAAATATTATAGTAGGCTTCCCATAAATCAGCCTTTTCCCAAGCTTGTTACATATGAGTTGCTAGAACTTTCAACCCAAGCATGCTAATTCACACAAGAGGGAAATCACGTTCTAGATAGAAACACAGCATAGGTCAAGCACAAAGCAGACAAAAATAACATTGACAGAGTCCTCTAAGGTAGGAAGAAAAATCATCTGCCATGAGACCAGTCAGGCACAGAGAGCTGGGATCATGCAGGTCCTTATGGACACGTACAGGATTTGGAATTCAGTCTAAGAGAAATTTTCACATTGATCCTACTGAACCAGAAAGAAAAGCAAGCAAGCAAGTAAACAAACAAAAGAGGCAATTCCAGGATCAAAACATGTGCTTTTCTCAGGAATTTTTTGTTAATACTTTTAACAAACCCTTCTGAGAACCTATTATATGTCAAGAGCTATAGGACTGTGGCCAGAGTTGGCACAGGAGGAAAAAGGATAAGTATTTAATTTTCCAGAAAATATTTTTTAAAAGGTATATTTTCATTCAGTTAAAAGTAATACAATATTTGAAAAGATTAGAATGAAAAAATTTTTACAGCAGTGATTCTCAACTGAAAAAATCTGACTCTGCTAGGGAAATCTGGCAAGATCTAAATATATTCTGGGTTGTCACAACTGGGGTGGGGGTTCATGATATCTAATGAGTTGAGATTAGGAATGCTACCAAACTCCTGCAATGCATAGAATGAATTCCCACAGCAAAGAATTATCTGGCCCCAAATATTAGTAGTGCCAAGTTTGAGAAATGCTGCCTTGTGGGAAGCCAGGTGATAAGACCACCAGACCTAAGTAGAAAGTAGTCAAAGAATAGAGCCTTCCCTCGGGCTTACTCTCCCAGGTGTTAAAATGTGCCTGAGCCCCAGGGACACTGAAGCAAGGAAATCCTTTGCTTTTTAGAAACTTCACTTTAGTAGAAAAGGTAGGAAAGAAAGATAATAGAGTGAGTCTTTAAATGCTGAGACAGATGGGCATGCCTTTCTGACACAGAACAATGGAGAAATATCTAATCCAGTCCAAGGGGACCAAGGATCATTTGCCAGGGAACAGATACCTTAGTTGTACCTAAGAAAATGTAAGAGGAGGACCAGAATCAGTATCAGAAGAATGAGAAGGAATTGCCAAAGTTGACATAAAGATTTCAGGTATATGCAAAGCCTTAGAGCCAGAAGTACATGGAATGTCCTGGGGCTCGGTTTTCAAGGGGTCTAAAGCAGAGAGCCAAGTCAAGGGCAGAGCTAGAGTTAATGTTGGGGAGGTAAGTCCTTGCTGTCTGTCCTCAGAGGGACAGTAATTCAAAACTGAATACAATGCTGCCGTAGTTAAGATAAGTTATTCACAGAATACAGAGTTGTGTCTTATTGTAGTATCAAGCGGGAAGCAGTGGCATTTTTAGGTTAAGTCTGACTTAATGTGTTTCAAGTCTATTTTTGTATATGTGCCTGAAGTGCCTCAGTTCTGCATTTCACTGTGCCTGGATATTTATATCAAGAGTGTGATAAATCAGTGATAATGTTATTTGGCATGTTTCACAACCAGTCACTTTGACTGACACAGGGAATCAACATCGTATAATTTAAAACTTCTTAAATTTACTTATGTTATAAGGCTGCTTACATATCAAACATTCACCTCCATTGTTCCTTGATAAACCTCCCTTTAATTTTATGTACATAATTACTTTTCAATGGTACACCCTTCAATGAGGAAGCAGACAGTAAGCTGCACCAATTCTAGGAATATAAGCCTAAACTAGGCAACTGGTTGAGAGATGACAGAACAAATAAGCCAGACTCAAAATCTCAGGAATAGAGCAAGACAACTTGATAACAGTTGCCAGGGAATTATCTATGTTTCTAAGGTAACTCCCAACACAGCTTGTTGTCTTCAGTAGGTACTATACTTTGGAGAATTTTCAGGCTTCTTTCTTTCCTTAAAGGTCTTCCTCTCTTTTTAAATATTCATCATCATCTCCAGCTAAATCAATTTCTAGTTTTCATGATCAGCCTTCCAGTTAAGGAGAAAAAGAAAACTATGGTCTGTTTCTGTTCTAGAGAGTTTTAATTCCGTTTTTCCTCTGAGAAAGTCATACTATGACAGAGAAAGTGAGAATGGCAGTAGACAGGTGGTTATTTTGGGGACCAGTAACAAGGTCAGGAGGGAAATTAAGTGAGGTCACGCCAACAGTCAGAAGTAAAAAATTATAAAGTTACATGAAATCAAGACAAATCAGAGAATTTGTACCTGATATTTTCAAGAACAACAGAATTCAGCTTTAAAAACAAATTCTATAACATGCTGAAATGAAAGAATCATCAGCATAAAAGAATCAAATCCCAGTTATAAAAAAGACCTTATAATGGCACAAAGCCTCTTAATTAATTCAACAAAGAATGATGGAGTCCCTACTTCCTGCTCATACATATTTACTGCTAGAATAAAAAGCAATACTAGTGAAAGGCCAGGCCACTGCTTGGACCAGTAGGTGAGTCCCAATATAAATGTGGCCCATGAGTTCTACATCTGCCATGGATAGTGAGCAACCACAGTGATAGATTCTTTCCAAATACCTGCAGGGGTCTCCTATCTCAAACCAGTACATTCTTAAAGATAAGGCTGGTGCACAGAGTGGAAAGAAAAATAAAAGCCCATATCTCGAATAAATGGAGTATTTAAACTGGTCAAGAAAGACAACTGGAAGATCAAACAGAAAACAGGCAAATACAGTCATGATTTAAGTTCCTCACCACTCAAATCTTGAACTGTCAGAAAAGTACCAGGTGATTTTAATGGTACCGTCTTCATAGGGAAGCATGCTAGATTTTGATTTTGCTTTGCATGTGACTCAAAGTTGTACAGAAAATAGTTGCATATAATACTAGATCATGAACCTTCTCAGCCACTACATATGTTCACTATGCACATAGGGACAAAAGGTAAGAGGGGAAAGAAGAATATAAAAATATGGCCTAAGTTCACTTAATCAAAAAGTTTCTTCCATATGAGGGAACTTTCTCTTTACCTGAGGGAGGTCAGATGGCTTATGTCAACTGAAACTAAGTGTCTTCATTCTAAAGGCAGATGCTATTTCAGAACAGCATGTTATCAAATTTTTTTTTTAAGCTGAACTCTGTTGTTCTTGAAAATGTCAGGTACAAATTCTCTGAGAAATCTGACATTTAAAATTTCTAAACAATGGATTGCATAAATCTCTTTGGGAAATAAAAGACCAAATTAAGAATATGAGTTTATTCAGATTTATGAGATTTAAAAAATCAACCCATTTTAAAAATTCTCATATCATTGTCCAAGAGAATTCATAAAATACTTTGTATAAATCAAACTAAAACATATCCTAGGTCAAGAAAACTCAAATGACACTCAAATATTAAAAATCTCAAAGGCTTGAGGAGTTTTAATTATTTGATGACATTTTAATTTAATCAAAGGTGGAAAAGAAAAAACAGCAGCCACAGACAAACACTGGGCAAAACCCGAGCTCATTCAACATTAGACATTTTTGTTTTCTATGTAACATACCCTTCAGAAGGTAAGCCACAATGACGTGGTAGTATCATCGAACCCTCACTCTGAGTAATCCTCACTTAATACAAGTCTCATATTTAGTGGGTGCCTATTACTGATATTTTATGAACTTGAAAGCAGATAGGGGACCGTATTAAGAACAAGTTGAGCTGGTCTAAGGAGGAGAGAAGGACATGCAAGAGCAATGCTTAGTGGATCCGTGTGAGGAGACAGAGACTCAGGGAACATCTACCTCGGTTCTCAGAATATGTTCAGACAGCCTCTAAGCAGAACTGAGACAAACTTCAGAACAAATTTGCCTCTCTAAAAGCACAAGGGGAAAAATATTATTTCAGATAGTTCTGTTTAAAGCAAGAGATCTGAGACCCCTGAGTCAGATAAAGAAATTATTTTTGTGTTTGCCAAATTACTCTCCTGCATTTTGTTCCTAAAACAAAGTTGGCATACTGTTTGGGAAGCTGTAGAACTGTAGATATTGAAAACGTTATACTTAAGGAAAGCCATAAAAATGAGGTTAACCAAACTATTGCAGGAAAACGCAATAGAAAAATTTTTAGAACACTACATTTACCAATAGTCCACACTTAAGAGTAATCTGGAATATGTAGATGCAAATCCTCAAAGGATCATGAAGAGAAAAGGCTGTTTTGATAATGTTTTAGTCCAGTTTTTCTATCACTGTGATGAAAATACCCTACAAGTACAAGTTAGAGGAAGAATAGTTTATTTGTGGCTCAGAGCTTTAGAGGTCTCAGTCCATAGATGCTGACTCATCATTCTGGGCTAAAGGTGAGACAGTACAAGATCGGGGGGTGAGGCTCAGCAGAGGAAAGCTGCTCCACTCATGGGGTGATCCAGAATCAGAGATGGGGGAAGGCAAAGGAAGAGACCACAGGGAAGATGCACCCTTTCACGGCATGCCCCTAATGACCCACCTTCTCTAGCCATACTTCACCTGCCTACATTACCACCCAGTCAGCCCATTCAAACTAGGATGAAATGACTAAGTTACAGCACCCACAACCCAGTCATTTCACCTCTGAATATTCCTGCATTAACATAGGAACATTTGGGGGACACCTCCTCTCCAAACCATAACAGTTGATTCATTTGAAAGTGTTATAGATGTTAAGTCTGAAGAAAAGATATCTAAGACCTGTGTCTGCAAATATGTAAAGGCTCATTACATAGAAGGAATAGTCATGTGATGCCTTGCCATCTATTTTCTATCACAATATGGTTAGTGTTACACACCATTATATCTATGTCTGGAAGTATGTGGAGACCCATTTCCAAACACATAAGTAAGTAGAAAAACTTGTAAGTAGGAAAGATGCACCACAGAACATTCAAACAAATCCAAACAATTTGATCTTTAAGAAAGCATCGTAGTGAACTTGCATGAGGTAGTGACACATTAAGCTGGAGATAGCCAGGAGTGTTGTGGAAGGGAATCAGGCATTGGTGAGGGGTTAGAATATGTGACTTCCTGGTCTTTTTCAGTCCTGAAGCTCTAGTTCAATATAGTTATTAGGAAAGAGAAAAAATTAGTATTAAGAAAATAACACACACCTGGCTTATAAGATCTCATTCTAAAAATGCTTAATAATTTATGTAAATATGTAGATGATTGGGGCAGGTGGTACTTTAAAGGATGACAGTCTTGTAAACTTATACCATAATTTTTCATTGTGCATTAATAATTTCTGCTCTGCATCAGCCAAATGAGAACTAATGAGAGCTCCACTCTGAACTGCTTCTGCTGGTCAGGCAATGAAGGAATTCTTCAGTCTTGAGCTTAAGACTTGGATGCTAAGTGGCAAACACCTCCACTTTGAAAAGGATTCGTGTCTTTCTAAGCAGTTTTCTGAATACTCTTTCCAAGCATTTTCATCAAGGTTGAAATCTGGTCAATTAAGTTTCAGTATTTCAGGATTCAGAACCAAATCATACATGGAGTGATCTTGTGAAAATAGAAAAAAAGTTTGTTTTATTATTGTTACAATAGTATACAAGAAAGCCACATTTTCTACACATTTTAAATGATTTTTTTTTCTTGAGATACAGAAATTCATATCACCAAGATTAAGGTCTTCATTATTTAGATTCAAATGGATTATTTTTTTATCTGAACTAGGTTTTAAAGCTCATTACATCCAAAGATTTCCCATTATGATGAAATGAAAGTAAACAAATAATTGTGTTCTGCTAAAATAGGAAATTACCGTGCTTTGATAAAATATCACAGCATAGTTACAAAAGAGGCAACAAATTGACTGAGAAGCAAGACTCATGAACAATTATCAGCCATGTGAGAATTCATTATCAGTTCACAGAAAATCAGCTTTGTTTGGGCTGTTTTGTCATCCCTGTGCGGTACATCATCGTCTGCCCTGAAAATTCTCCAACAAGAAATCTCATCTGTTAGTATCATGAAACATAAAAGGAGACAGTTCCTGCATATGTAAGTGTTGATATAATACACAGATGATCTAAAATTTAAGGAAATGTACCATCATTTGAAAGGAGCAGCTGTACAATGTCCGCCCTAAGTAATGTCTTAAGTCACCAGGAACTAAGCATGGCAAGATGGTTGCATGACATGGTAGTTTTGGATTCCCAGGGGAAAAGGCAGCAGAGAATGACAGTGATATTTTATAAGGAGAAGAAAGTCAATAAACTCTGAGATGTTTCCAAGCCAATTAGTTGCACTGGTGTTATAAATCCTCCAGTGCTTGAGAGTGTCTCATCATATCTCTAGCATTTACACAACTGACAAAACATAGACGTTTCTTGATTGTTGCACAGGCCACCAATGAGACTATTCAAATTCAACATATTTAAATTTATTCAATCAAAGACACACTCTCTAGAAAAAAAAAAAAAGTGAAGCACTGGAGACTCCAAGTATGCCTAAGGCTTTGAAACTCCTAGGTTCTGGCTCCCACTATCCCAAGCGTAGAGCTTCTCATTGTTTGTGGAGCCAGGACAAGTGTCACATGGACCATGAATCACTGGTGGAGCACAGTACTAGGTAAAACTGTGTTCAAGGATCAGATTTTGATTTATTAATAAGAACAGGATATTTAGCACAGAAATTTTCCACATAAGGAATTGGTACTAGGTTTTTGAGAGAAGTTCAGATCTGAGCATTAAAAAATTAAAAAAAAAAAAAATCTCTGGCGCTATCTGATAGGTTAGTGTTCTTCTGGGATGAGTTTCCATTTTCCAAAGACAATATTTCAGCATTTGGATTTACAGCAACATATTTGAAAGTTCCCCAGTGTGTCCAGAGGCATAAGCAATCGTGAGATGACCATGAATAAAGGCTATGGCAATTTGTCACTAGGAGACACATAAATGATAACAAAATAAGGTTCTACATGAATAAAAAACCTTCATCATTTCATATAGAAAGAGTCCAGAATGTTCCTATTGATAAACTAAGTAAATAGTTACCTAATGCCATTTTATAAATTCACAATTCCCTTACTAACACTACAAGGGAATGGTTGTGTTTACCCACAGAATTCATTATATAAAATGAGCTTATGCTCTGTTTTGTAAGATGAGATTAAAGGTCCTGTCTGTCTACATTTTGAAATAACATTCATATATTTGGAGCCCAGATTAGGTATCCAGGCCCTGTTTGAAGTATGAAACTTTAGCAAAATAGCAATAAAAGTCAATATTGAAAAATGGCAATTCCAGGACTGCTCAATAATAATATCCTAGAGCGTCATTGTACATGCTGTTGCCATGTGTCTGGTGTAAAAGATGCATTATAACTATTATTGTTGTGACTTGACATTCCATATTTGTAAGCATATTTTCTTCAAGTTAATAAGATGTTGGGTCATTTATGCTTTTTGAGTAAATGAACGAAGTCATACCTTGGGATCAGTTCCTAGACCCCCTGTGGATACCCAAATCCACAGATGCTCAAGACACTTATATAAATGGTACACTATTTTCATATATCCTACACACATCCTCCGCCTGTAACTTTAAATCATCTCTAGGTTATTTACAATACCTAGTGAAATTTATATCACCAAGTGAAATGCAAAATCTGCGTAAACAGTTGTCATTGTGTATTGTTTAGAAAATAATAGCAAGAAAAAAAGTCTGTATAAGTTAAGTATAGACACAATTTTTGCTTTAATATTTTCAATCGGCAGTTGATTGCATCCATGGATGCAGAAAACTATGGGTCTAGAAGGCCGACATATACACCTCTACGGCCAATAGCATTTTCTAAATGATTAGATTCATGTTCAAAAATAACTGTGAAAAAACAGTGGTAATAATTTCAGTACTTTTACCAAGGTGGTTTTCACTAATGAGATAGTTTATTATAAGTTTATTACTTTTTGGGAGGAAACCTTATAGTCTGATAAAATAAGAACACAGTCTCAAAACAGAACTGAAAAAAAAATATACAGAATAGCTGTTTTTAAATGCCTCCACAATGTAAGGGTTGATTCATCTAGAGCTACTGTCTTTGTTTATATAATATATACATTATTTGTTACAATAAAAACTTGATTTATAATTATATAAGAACTATAATTGCAACCTAAACAACTGTCTGACCAAAGATATCTCTAAAGATGCAAGTTACATTTTGGTAGAGACATTTAATTTCTTTCCTAAAAACACAAAGAGACTTCAACTGCGAATTGGGTTTGCAATTTGAAAATCCAAGCTATAGTTCTAGAAGAAACTGTAGACTTGAGTTTATCTCCCAGGGGTATTTCATCAAACAAGTTATTTTGTGATCATAGTTTACAGTCATCTTTTCCTCCTTACTGCCCACACAAATTCTTCATTCTCCTAGCAGACTTTCAACCACCCACCCTTTCCTCCCTTACAAATCTCTTATTCATCTGTCACACAACCAGCCATCTCTTACATTCATTGACACACTCAGGCTAACACATATTTATGCACTTTCCAGTAATTTTTCTATTTTCTTTTTGATCAACATTAAAATGGACTTTATCATTTTTTCTGCTGTTATTATTACATTTACACATGTGCACATACTTTGTTCCTATATTTCTGTGAATAGGTAAGATTTTATCATATACTCATTGTATTCATATTTTAGTTACACAAATGTATTTTTTAGTTGAAAAGTTCCTTGAAAGCACAGTAATCTACTTATCTGAATAGTCCCTTGGTGCTTAGGTAATACCTGCCACATAACAGATGCATAACTCCTAGTTTTTGAATGAATGAATGACAAATAAGTTACCAAAAGATATGTTTGGGAGGAAAAAATATCAATGAGACTTTAATATTACCTTTGAAATTTAATTACCTTCAAAAATTTGCCATGTTTAAATTATGCCAAGAAATCTATTGTTTGTAAGATGTAAAACAGAAATTTATGTTTAGGATACAATTATTCACATCAACATGATTGACCTACAGAAGTGAATTCTCTTCAATAAAAATGAGGTCTCTTACAAGAGATCACCTAAATCAAATTTTAGAAACATATAAGTTTTAAAATGTTGTTTCACCTATCTTTGACTTAAAAGTCTACAGAGTGCAGGCATTTGAGAGAGTAATTGGCACTGGTTCATAATGGTGTTGGAGTAGCATATCTCAGTTAGAAAACAAGAACAACAGTAAGGGAGCTTTTACTAACATCTGTTTTGAGATAAGACATTTGCAGAGTTAAAAAATAACACATAGGCTAAATTCAGCACAGTGATGTACACTTGTTATCCCACTACTTGGATAGCTCAGTATCCAAGGAAGCTGAGTCTGAGGCAGGAAGAGAGTCAGTTAGAGGCCAAGCTGGGTAACACAGAAATACTCAATTCAAAAAAATTAAAGTGAAAATAACATAGCCTATAACTACTATAAAAATAATCCTATAACATACTAAAATGACATACCAACTTGCATTCTCCTGAATCCTCTATTAGTGGTACTGTCATTTTTATCTATAGTTGATTTGCATTTCTTTTTATAAGTCCAATGCAGTTTGTTTCAGTTGATTGATTTCTCAACATTCACCTTTCAGCAAGCTACAGATAACCTGAAAATACTTCATAGAACAGCATGATTTTTTTCTACTGACAGGTGGCACTCAGTTTCCTCAAAATACTCCCACAGTTAGACATGTGCAAAAGCAGATGAATTTCATGTATGGAGAAAGAATTAAGAACTGACTCTTATATGCATTATATCATATTTCAAAAGAGCAAGAAAATTTCCCCAATATAACTCATGCTTTAATTTTGTTTCTCAAGGAATGCCTTTCAAACCTATCAATATTTTTAAAGTATTAGCAGTAAAATTCAAAATTTGTTTGTAGCAGAAACAATAACTTACATTTTATGGAACTTTCAAAGAATGTTCATGTGTATAATCATTTTTTATTTCTCTGCCAATTCAGTGTAAGAATATGAGCACCTATTTTTTCTTTTTTTTTAACAGATAAAGAAACTAAAATGTTTAGAGGTAATGTGTTTCACCCAAGGGAATTCAGCTGAGACCCTAAATCCTCCTGACTCCCAATTTTCTTCTCTTCCAACACTGAGACCAGGTAAGTTTCACAAGCTCTAATTCAAATTGGTCCTTCAATCTGTTTATCCTACAAATGCAGTCTTCCATACTCATTATGAACTCATAAACAATTTATTTAGGGAAGTAGACATGTTTATCATGAGTGGTCAGCTAAGCAATTATCTTGTTTAATAATTTAATACCCATCATTGTGTCCTGCATATTAATTTTAAATAACCTCAAAATATGACTAGGCTTATATTACTAAGCATATGACATCTTATTACACAGATATTCAATCACATTTTTCAATATGAAAAAGTAAAAACCACAGACAATATTAAAAATGTTCTCCAGTGGCTTGATAACTTAGAATATTAAAAAAAAAAACTTTGGAGCAATATGATTTGGTGAAAGGTATTCACAGGACCAAGAAGTAGAAGCCTAATATGACCTGCACACAGATTTAAGTACTTTTAGAGCATAATAATTTGTGTGTGTGTGTATGTGTGTGTGTTTTATATGGTTTTACATGATTCCTGTGAAAAACACTATGATAAAGACATTATAATATAAACAATTTTTTCCTTGAAATACATTGCCATATAAATTCATTAAAATGAATATTATTGATTTATAGGTTATAATAGCTCCTACAAATCCTAGGGTCCTTTATATTCATATCTATTAGGACTTTTATAAATGATGCTTAATGACAGGAAAAGAATAGTAATGAATAACTATCATAGTAACAAGAACTGACTAATTCAGTCATTCATTTTCACTATGATCATACCATTTCCCAAAGAGGTGAAAATCAGTTCCTGAAAGGCAAAAAATCTTACTCTCCTTATTTATAAATCACATAACATACATACATATAACATACAAGCAGATGCTGTATCTATGATATTAAAATTTCAAGTGAAGGCAGGTCTTAGAAGAAAAAGATGGGGAAAAGTTGACAAACATTGCTCTAAGGAAGCAAATTATAACAAATTTCACTCTAAGTTAAATAATTGAAGACCTCTTTAACTTGCTGGGTGACAAGGTACACTCATAGTAATAACTGAAATAAATTATTCGAAATAACATGTTGAGGGATGGGATTATAGCCCAGTGGTAGAGTGCTTTCCTAGCACATTTAAGGCACTGGGTTTGGTCCTCAGCACCACATAAAAATAAATAAATAAAATCAAGGTATTGTGTCCATCTACAACTAAAAAAAAAAAAAAAAAAAAAACCCAAAATTAAATAAATAAAAAAATAACATGTTGAATGGTTGTTGAAAACTTCACAGTTCCCATTATATATTTGGAAACAAATCAATATTCCTGTTTAATGAATTATACACAGTCAAAAAATAACAAATGTCTCAGTTTGGGGAGGCACATCTGTAATCTCAGCAACCCAGGAAACTGAGGCAGCAGGATTGCAAGTTCAAGGCCAGCATTAGCACCAAAACAGACATGTTGACCAATGGAACAGAGTAGAAGACTCAGAGATAAACCCACATAATACAGTTTTCTTATACTAAACAAAGGCTCCATAAACATACATTGGAGAAAAGATAGCCTCTTCAACAAATGGTGCTGGAAAAACTAGAAATCTATAAGTAACAAAATGAAATTAGACCCCTATCTCTTACCCTAGTGAAGGTCACTTTCCTGGCTGCTCTGTATGTAGCATGAAACCAAGAAAGCAGACATGCAGCTTCTCAGCAAGGAAGTGACCTATGGGGTTACGTTTCTCACTCCAACATTCCAGAGGGTAGAGCATCACACTCCAGATGGCCTCAGTTAATACTGTTGAGAAGAGAAGCTGAGAATCTTTTGAACTCCAATGGAGACAATTCTTTAATTTTTAATTTAAATCTTTTTCTCTCCTCTTTTTTTTCTTTTATTTACTTTTCTTTAATTGTGACTTTAATGGTTCATGAACATTCATACATACTCATATTTGGTTTTTTTTCCTTCATTTCTAGCATTTTTGAAGCCAGTTATTTCTCATGGATCAGTTTTTTGAGGACTAGGATGTTTTATTAGTAAATTTTAGTTTTGTTTTATATTCTTTTATTTTTAATTTTTAAAATTTTTACTTTATATATATATATTTTTTTCTCTCATCTGTTCCTTGATTCTCTCTTTTCTTCTGCTAATAGCCAATCACTATTGTTCTCTTTCATTCTTCCTTTAATTTTTTACTTATACCTTCTCTCTTCCTTTTGTATAATCAACATATCCTATATCACTTCTGTTCTCTGCCTGTTTAACATTTGAAATTATAAACCCTTCTGCAAACTTAAAGTTTTTATTGTAGACAACAACTGATCATATCATTTTTCTTTATTCTGACAATTAAAATTGTAGACATCATAGCAGGAACTAATTTAGTTTAATGCAGCATATTGTTTGCACTGGTTGTTATTATTTTTCTCCCTCTGAATATTAGTGAGGTACTAGAAACCTTCAGGGACACTAGAAGTCCACAGGTATAAACTCTACTGCCTCCCTATCCATATTGTTAGATAGGTAGACACACGACCAACATGAAAAAGCAAGGGAACAAATCACCCCAAACCAGCCAAGATATTCCAGTAACAGAATTCTTTGACATCATAGTGAAGAAAGCTCAGAGAAGTGTTTAGAATGTACATGGTTACACTGATCTGTGAAGTAAAGGAAAATACAGAAAGTGAAAGATCACTTCAATAAAGTTATAAATATTCTGAAAAAAAATCAAGCAAAAATCCTCAAAATGAAGGAAACAATAAATCAAATTAAAAATTCAATGAAGTTGGGCATAATGGCACAGACCAGTAATTCCAGCAGCTTGGGAGGCTCAGGCAGGAGAATTGTGAGTTCAAAGCCAGCCTCAGCAAAAACAAGGTAACAGAATAAAAAATATGAATGCAAAACAGAATACAAAATATGGCTGGGGATGTGGCTCAGTGGTCAAGTGCTCCTGAGTTCAATTCCTAGTACAAAAAAATTCAATGGAAAGCATCACCAACAGACTAGATCACTTGGAAGACAGAGTTTCAGGCAATGAATTCAAAATATATAATCTTGAAAACAAAGTTGACCATGGAGAAAAGATATTAAGAGACCACGAATAAAACTTCCAAGAGATATGGGATAACCTAAAAAGACCAAATTTAAGATTTATTAGGATAGATTGAAGGCTTGGAGATACAAACCAAAGGAATGCACAACCTTTTCAATGAAATATCAGAAAATCTCCCAGAATGATGGAAAATCAAATATAGGATGCTCACAGGACCCCAAATACACAAAATTACAACAGACATTATTTTTTAATACCTTTATTTACTCTGCTGCTGAGCCACAGTTCCAGCCTCCAACACACATTATTATGAAAATGCTTAACATATAAAATAAAGATAGAATATTAAAGGCTACCAGTGAAAAATGATAGGTCACTTTTAGAGGGAAAGCACTCTGAATCTCAACCCAGATCCTCAAAGCTAGGAAGTCAGGGAATAATATATACCAAACTCTGAAAGAAAATGGATTCCATCCAAGAATACTATACCCAGCAAAATTAAGCTTCAGAATTGATGATAAAATAAACACCTTCCATGATAAACAAACGTTTTTAAAAGAATTCACGACTAGAGAGCCTCCACTACAAAAAATAATAAGATATTTCATGAAGAAGAAATGAAAAATAAAAGTGAAAAGCAGCAAAGGGAAGAACTACACTAGAATACAGGTTAATCAAAGTATAAACAAATTCAAATTAAAAAACAGAAATACATCAAAGTGACAGGGAATAAAAAATCACATCTCAATAATAACACTGAATGTTAATGGCCTAAACTCATCAATAAAAAGACACAGACTGACAGATTGGATTAAAAAACAAGACCCCACAATATACTATCTCCAGGAGACTCACCTCATAGGCAAAGACATCCACAGACAGAAGGTAAAAGTATACAAAAAAAGTATCATTCACATGGAAACCATAAACAAGCAATAGTTTCTATACTCAGATCAGATAAAGAGGACTTTAGGCCAAAGTTAATCAGAAGGGACAAAGAAGGACATCCCATATTACTTAAAGAAATTATACATCAACATGACATAACAATCATAAACATTTATTCCCTTGGTGCATCTATGTACATCAAACTCTTCTCGATTTCAAGAAGCAAATAGACTACAACACAGTAATACTTTGTGACTTTAACACACATCTCTCACTACTGCCAGATCCTCCAAACAAAAACTAAGGAAAGAAGCTATAGAACTAAAAAACACACTAATAACGGACATATATAGAATTTTTCATCCATCAAAGAATGAATACACTTTCTTCTCAATAGCACATGTATCCTTCTCTAAAATAGATTATATCTTAGGCCACAAAGCTACTCTTAGCAAATACAAAAAATAAAGATAATAACCTGTATTCTATCTGATCATAATGGACTGAAATTAGAAATCAATGATAAAATAAAAAACAGAAGGTAATCTAACATGTGGAGACTAAATAATATGATATTGTGTGACAAATGGATAACAGAAGAAATCATAAGATATGTTTAGAGATAAATGGGAAATAATAAGAATGTTTAAGGTAAATGAGAATGGTAATACAACATCTCAAAATCTCTGGGACACTATGAAGGCAGTTCTAAGACGAAAGTTCATTGCATTAAGTGCATTCATTAAAGAATAGAAAGTCGGCAAATAAATAACCTAACTTTATATCTCAAAGCACTAGAAGAAGAACAATGGAACATCAAAAGCAGTAGAAGACAGCAAATAATTAAAATAAGAGCTGAAATGAAACATTTCAATGAAACTGTTCTAAAAAGTTGACAAAACAAAAAGTTGGTTCTTTGCAAAAATAAATTAAATTGAATAAAAAATAAAATAAACCCTTAGCCAAGAGAATACTAGAGATCTAACCTACAACAGGGTGACTAAAATTAACAATAAACTCTTGTATACTTAACCTTTGCTGAAAGAGTAAAGGCGTCCTCACTCTTCCAAATATTGGTAATTATGTGAGGTGACAGATCTGCTAATTAGCTTGATTGTGGAATCATTTCACAACATACACATATACCAAAACATCACGTTGTTATACACTAAATGTACACAATTTTTGTCAATCACACCTCAATAAAGTTGGGAAATATTTAGAAATAAAAATATACTGTAAAAAAAAACTTTACAAAGCTTCTGCTTTGTACTTCCATCTAGTTCAAGATGAAAGATAAGCTACAAGAGTGGAGAATAAAAAAATTTAGAGCTGCAAAAGAGATACATGAAAAATAAGAGAGGGTCTGACAAGAGAGGCAAGAGAGGAAAAGGCATAAGAAAAGTTAAAAATATCAAAATTTAAAACACCATTGCTGTTTTGATTTAAGAAAGGCAATTTAAAAATGTGCGTTTAAGCAGGAGGCAAGAGCAATAAAATCTTGGAACTGACTTGTTAGACTCAAGAGAGCAGACTCTCTAGATTGGAAACATAGAATTGTCAAAACAATGAGGGACTAGAAGCATCAGAGCCATCCTATAAGGGGTAAGAAGTTGAGGACTATACTTGGGAGCACTAGTGAAAGCTGTTTGAGAGGCAATTAAATCTCTATCATTCAGTGTCACTGGGCAGCTGACTATCCACCAAGTTAGGTAGAAAGTTAAAGTGTCCTTTTTCCTTTTCTTTTATTTTCCTTTTTTATCCCCTGAGAAACAGATGAAGGTGGTCTGGGTTTCTGAAGTGGGAAACACAAAACAGAATAGGGAGTGTAGATATCATACTAAAAACAAACTGAATAAATGATATTATGATGACTGCGAAATATTTCTCCCCAATCTAAGTGCCTCTTAACTCTCCGACATTCTTAGCCAAGACATAATTGCTGTTATGTAAGAAACATGACTAGCTCAAATGGGAAAACTTAAACATACTATCACTGGTGGTGTACTAGGCACCTTTTCACCATTGTGACCAAAATACCTGGAAAGAATAACTTAGAGAAAGAAATGTTTGTTTTCTCTTGTGGTTTTAGTGGTGTCAATCTACTATTGATTGGCTCCATTGTTCTGTTCCTGAGATGGGGCAAAACATCCTGGTAGAAGGTTGTGATAGAGAAAAGCTTCTCAATCTATCAAGGCCAGGAAGACAGAGAGAGAGAGAGAGAGAGAGAGAGAGAGACAGAGAGACAGAGAGACAGAGAGAGAGAGACAGAGAGAGAGAGACAGAGAGAGAGAGACAGAGAGAGAGAGAGAACACACACACACACACACACACACACGGAGAGAGGGAGAGAGAGAGAGAGAGAGAGAGAGAGAGAGAGAGAGAGAGAGAGAGGTTCTAAGGATAAAATATAAACCGTAAAGGCACACCCACAGTGACCTACTTCTTCCAGCCATGCTTCACATGCCTACAGTTACCACACAGTCTATTTAAATTATTCATCCACCAACTGGATTAATCCACTGATTAGGTTACAGCTCTCATAATCTAGTCAAGAGCTTTTGGAGGACACCTCATATCCAAGCCATAACAGGTAGTTCGCCAATAAATGCCCTCCTGGATCACCTTATATTGAATTTCCAATTATTCAAGTCACAGATATTCTCAGAGCAGACAGTTTGGAATTATCCAAGGAAAGTTTACAGCAAGAAAGATACAAACAAAATTATCAAAGTGAAGACAAAAATTGGAAGAGATATGATACTAGAAGAAATAATAAAAATGAGTATAAGAAAATATTCAAATGACGTAAATAAAGGGCACTTAGAAACTAAAAGTATAAGAGAAGATATAAAATTTTGCACTAGTTTGGACAATGAAGGCAATGAAATTGACACCAAAAATTAGAGCAAAAATCAATGAAGGTGAGAGAATACAAGAGATTAAAAGATAAGATCATGAGGTCAGACAGCTAAACAACAAGAGACCTAGAAATAGGGAAGGAAATCCTCAATTAAATAATTCCAGAAATGTTCTCTCAACCGAAGGACATGAATTGCCAGAAAAGAATACAAGAATGTAGGACTCAGCAGTTCATGATAATGAATATTCACCAATAGAAATGTCAATTTAAAATTACAGAACAGAGTCAAGCAGAAGAGAGAGGGAAAAGAAACAAAGGGTTGTAATCAAAGAATAAGGATTATAAAAGGATTATAAATAAGGATTATAAATGACCTCACACTTTCACAATAGCAACATAACAAACAAAAAAAGAGAGAGAGAGAGAGAAATATCTTCATATTCTACAGAAAAATGATTCCCTCTGTAGGATTATATACCTGGTCAAACTATCAATTAAGATGATGGTACAATGAAGATATATTCAAATAAGGTCTTAAAAATATAAATCCCCACGTTTTCTTTTCAAGAAGCAGCTAGAGAATGTATGTCACCAAAATGAAAAAGTAAAGTAATAAAAAGGAAGATGTGCAAGACTCAAAATGTACTTACACAAAGACGGGAGAGGGTAATTTACCAGGCTGATGGAGAAGAGAAATCTTAGGATCAAATGTACACACTGGCCAGGGAAGACAAACAGTCCAGATTGAAGCAGTGTGATTTGAGGCACAGACACACTGAAAGCTCTTCTCACTAAAATGCTTCCCATCTCTGTAGCATCTTTTTTTAAAAAATATTTTTTAATTGTAGTTGGACAAAATACCTTTATTTAATTTATGTATTTTTATGTGGTGCTGAGGATCGAACCTAGTGCCTTGCATGTGCTAATCAAGTGCTCTACCGCTGAGCTCCAGCCCCAGCCCTCTGTACCATCTTTAACAGGAAACAGACACATAGATGAACCTAGCCAAGATTCTTGAGTGTACTGTTTGTTTTTACAGTAAAGTTGATGGCATTTTTCCTTTGTCTCCTTTAATATCCACCTGGGAGCTGCTAACTGAGCTGAGGACACTCACTTCAGACAAAAAAATTATGTTGTATTCTCCCACCCTTAAGAGCTCAAGGTGGACCTTTGTGTACTTAGAACCAAAAACTATTGAGCATTCATTTTCCTTTAACCATATCCATGAAAAGCATCTACTACCTGAACTGGGCTGCTGTGCTAGCATGTGAGCTGACTGTGGCTAGTCTAGGTTCCATTCACAGGCTGATCAGCTGATTTTCCCTGAAGAGCCTTTCAAACACTCAGAACTGCAAAGGGCAATTTTTTTTTTTTTTTTTAACCAGGAATTGAACTCAAAGATGCTTAACCACTGAGCCACATCCCCAGCCCTATTTTATATTTTATTTAGAGACAGGTTCTCAGTGAGTTTCTGAGGGCCTCACTAAGTTGCTGAGGCTGGCTTTGAATTTTCGATTCTCCTACATATACATATACATATACATACACACACATATTCAAAAACAAACACAAAATTATAATTAAAAATATAATTTTCAAAACATAATAAAATTTTAAATCATTTGACCTAATAATTCTCTCTTTACATATCTAGCCAAAGTAAATAAACAGATGTGGGGAAAACAATTAATTGTACATACAAATACTCATCAGAGTATTATTTTTACCAAAGGAAAAATAAATACAGATTAAATATTTACTAACATAAGATAGTTAAATATTTCCACAAGAAACATGAACAAATGCTCAAGACATAATAATAAGCAAGAAAGATGGACACAAATAAATAGATACATTATATTCTTAATATTATAATATGAATAATATTCAAAAGTTAATGGTGGTATATGTACTGTGGGATTTGAGGTGTTTTAAAGGTTATTATTTTTTATTTTTCAATTATTTCCAACAATAGTTTATGATATTTTATATTCTTAGATAAATATTATTTTAAATAATATTAACATTGAAAAATATACAAACACATATACACCATGTCTTCACAGTTATTTATTTCTTAAACAAATTAACAATAAAAAGCATTGAATTGGCAAAAGAATTGATGACTTAATCTAAATCATAGAGAACAACAAAAAAATGAAAACTTGACCCATGCATTAGGACTCAAAAGTACAAAGTATATGAATAAGAGACTATGTCTGGACCTTCTCTTTTAACAAAGACATTTTTCAAATATTAGTAGCCAATATTTTCAGAGTAGTAAAATGGGAAGTTTTGTATGATTTTTTCCATGGAATAAAAAGTATTAGTGTTTAATTATTCTTGTGGCAGATATTTGTCATTTTCTTCTCAAATATCTACCCTCCTATAGTCCTTCTCTATTGAACAGGTCTAGAAGCTTTGATGTTAGGTTTCCCAGATTTCCCTATCAGCTGGCTTCTGATTATATTCTGCTCTTGAAACTGTGGCACCCCTAAATACATGTGTTTATATCCCTCTCAAAATAATCTATTGTAAAGAACAAACTACAGTTGCCCCATCTTTGGATTCACCATCTGGTTCCACCAAGGTCACTCTTCTTCTGGGGTGATACCAGCCAATGACTAAGCATGACAGACATACTATAGCCTTCCCACTATGGAACATATGGTTCCCCACTATAGGACTCCCTCCAATGACAGCCTTCACTAAGCGATTCCCAATAGGCCTGGACCAGTCTTTTTCGACTGTGCTAAATTATGCAGGTCTTTCTCCTAGATCACATGTCAGACACTCATTGTTGTCTGGAGATTCATTCCTTCCTGGGAGAGAAGCTTCCTCTCCCCTATTTCAAAGGTGTTTCTCCCAATAAATTTCTTGCACATTGAATTCTGTCTTGAAGTCTGCTTCTTTTCTTCTTTCTTTTGTTTTTTTTTTAAATTGATACATTATAATTACACAAAATAGTGGAGGAGATTCTCATATATTTTTATGAGCACATAATGTATTTTGGTCATTACTATCTACCTCTTCAACTCCTCTTCCCCATCCTCAACCCCTGACTCTTGTCCTCTACTGTATTGGTCTTAAAAGTCTGAAGAAGGCACTTACAAGATAGGAAGACTGAAGGGATGAAGAAGACCCAATATCTTTTCCTACTTCTGGCTTCCTAAGAGCTAAGTGCCAGGGGGCTTTAGCAGCATTAAAACCTTGTGGTATGGACAGCATTCATCCTCCCAGGCTCTTGGAGTATCATGGAAGAACTGGTTCCTAGTTTCCTGCTCAAGGGCAGTACAAGTCATTCCTAAAGCAGCAATGGGGCTTTAAGGAGCTCTGGACATACCCGATTAAGAGCTTGAGCTTTTCCATTTCTAGGGACAGTAATACACACTTTCTGAAGTTACAAGTACCTGAGTAACAGTATCACTCTCCCTATTTCCACCTCTAGTCCATCTAACACTTTTGTCAATAATTCCCTATTAAGCCACCCTACATTTCTTGATAGGATACTGAATGATATACACCTTATCTTTTCATTCTGTTTAATCCCAAAGTCTCATTTTATTAGCTATTAAGAGAAATAAAGGGACTGGTTATGGCTCAGCGGTAGAGTGCTTGCCTAGCATTTGTGAGGCTCTGGGCTCGATCCTCAGCACCACATATAAATAAATAAAATACTTTTATTTATTTATATGTGGTCTACCTACAACTAAAAACGTATTTTTTTAAAAAAAGAGAAATTAATACTAAATGTGAAAAAAATATTGTACACGGTTTTTATATAAGCAGCAATAAGCAAAAATGAAACTTAACAAAGAAGACTTTGTAAAGAAATTTAGGGTGTAGTTATAGAATGCTTTTCCTATGCCCCAGTTAAAGTATATGGATACTTTTCAAATACATATATAAATACTTATCATTCACTGCTAAGTATACTGCTAAGTGGGAAAAACTTGAATATGTGTCTATCATATGAAATACGAAGCTCTAGAAATATAGTCCAGAGGGGGTTTTTATATGTGAACAAAAATACATGTACCTACAAATTATGTCCACAGAAATAACAGTCTACAACTGGAAAGTTCCAAATTTCCATCAACAGTAAAAAAAAAAAAAAAAAGATACATTTCACTATATTCATATAACAGAATCCTATTACAGCATAGATCAATCTCAAGAGAAAATGGTGAGAGTAAGAAGCAAACTACATTTAAAAAATGTATTAGTAGGATTCCATTTTTACATAATTAAGACAACAAAATGAAATTCTATTGTTTAGTCATGAAAGGAGTTCCTCTGAGGAAGAAGAGTTACATCAGTGAGAGATAAGGCATTTTTAAAGAACTGACAATATTCTATTTCTTATTGTGGTTGACAATTGCACATTTATTTGTCTTACAGGTATTTTTAGAGCACTTATATATTTTTTTGCATTACTATGCATTATTTATGCATTACTATTATTATGTAGTATTTTATGCACTATTATGTAAGCATGATATGTCTTAACATAAAAAATAATTTAAAAATCAGGGTACAGAAGCCACTTCAGGAAATGTTAATCTATCTGCATGGTTTAAAGCAGAATCACTAAGGGAAACATTATCTCTCACAACTAGTCTGTGTCAATAAATGCATGCATAATAAGTAAATGAATGAATAATGTGCTCTCAAATATGTAAAATGTGTTCATGAACCAGATAAAATTATATCTAAGTATAATTTAATAATCTCTTGTGGAAGAATTATGGGTTACTTGATTTTTAACTTCTTGGTATGTTTGTTTGTTTCTGAAGTTTCTCAAAGAAACCTTACTTTGAAAATTCAATAAGATACATAACAAAATGCATTTCTGAGAGTTCAGAATACAGTTACTTTATGTATTGGCCATTTTTCTTCCTCTTGGGACAGTAAGCTGTTTTTCATCAATAAGATTCTTAAAACACTATGAATTATAAATCCATGTTCTAAAACATTAGTGTACATCATAATCTGCTGCAAACTAGCCCAATAGAACCTAGTAATATCTTAGCTAAGTTGGACTAAACAATTTCAACTTTGACCAGAATTCAAAGGATCTTTCCCACCACCTCTCCAGACTGAGCACCACCACTGGTTTCACTCTCTGCTCTCCAGCTAAGACACTCTTCTTTCAGCTCCAGAATCCTCTTTCCTTACATCCCAGCACCTCTGCACAGGCTGCAGCTCCTGCCTAATACCTTATCCTACTCTCAGTCTACTTAACTCCCACTCCCCTTTCAGATCTGAGCTCAAATGCTCCTCCTTAGAAAAGATTTTCCTGAACCCCTTCCACCCATTTTACATCCTGAAATTGTATTTTTATAACACATTAATCATTCTTAATTAAATATGTGTTGGTGTGATTATCTAATTAATGTTTTTCTTCCTAAATATACTATAAACTCCATTAGGCATGGATCGTGTCTATTTTGCTTATACTTGTATCATCAGACACACAATATATATTTTTTCTCCTGTATGGCTGAATGATTAAATAAGCTACTAAATGAACCAAGAAACAAGAGGCACCCCCCCCCATTCTAATGGATGTCATTTAACCCAGACATAGAACTAAAAGTCAAATTTATTTAAAAAAATAGGTTTAAAGAAAATATTCAATTAAAGGTTGTAACTAAGGTTAATAACAAAACAATATTCTATTATTTAGTCATGAGAGGGGTATTACAATGAGGATGACATAAAATTAACCTTATCTAATCAAATCAACTATTGGGGGATTCTCCTTCTGTATAACTCTCACCTATGTGTATCTTTCACACAAAATATAGATCCTTTTCCAACACAAACACCTAGCTATGACTCATTCACTTTAGATTTTGTTTGGATGTGGTGGATAGGGAACAAAAAGACAAGAAAACATATTAGCCATCTAAGATTAATGGCTATATTTTTCTGTTTGGAACTTGGAGTCCTAAACTAAAACGCTTCCTCTCTGATCCCCAATATCTGAAGCTACACCTAATGTAATTGCTTCCAGGGGGGAAATACTGCTTATATTTTCTGACTGGCTGTCACAGTGTTCTGAGTTAATTCCCCCTGAAATGCCCAGCTCAATATAATTGTTAAGAATTCAGGGCAGAATCTTTCTGTGGCAGTGTAAGAAGTAAACTTATTTGTCTTTGTGTGAGGGACTATTAGTTCCCAAAGCACAGAAGATTTTATTAAGAAGATGACAACAATTTCTGATTTTCAGATATCTGTTTTTTTCAAATCCGAAAGCTCTGGATTTCTAGTGTTTCTAAATAATGTTCAGAAAAGGGGGATGACACATTCTCCATGTGGTTGCTCTTGAGAGCAGGACATTGTTGCGCTGGTATTTTGGTAGAGCTATTTATTCATTTCTTTCATCTTCTACACTTACCTGTCCTATAATGACCTACCCTCCACTCTCTTCCTCCATGCACACAATCTTGGTTGCTATTTCTCATTGACTCCAGGCATGCTTGAAAGCATTCATACTTATTGCTGTTCTACTTGGAACATCCTTCCCCTTGATATTCCCATGGCTGAAAACTTCACGAATCTTGCCCAAAGGCCTTATTTAAAAGTATAATCCCTCCTGGACACTTTCTAGACCTCTTTCTTCCTTTATATATTTTCCCGAGCATTTATACCATAAAACACAGCCTTTTATTTCTTTTTATTTTTATTATCTATTTCCCACTTCTCAGATAAAAGCCCCATGAAGACAAAGATTTTTGTCTCTTTTATGTACTGCTATATTCTCAGTCCTGACTGTAGGTACTCAAAAATTATTGAGTAAACAAACAACTTTTCCATTAGAAATATCCAGTCTGAAATATTCCTGAAAATACATCCAAACTGGATATATATCCTCTTGTGGAAGAATTATGGGTTACTCAGTTTCTCATCTTAGTATGTTTGTTTCTTTCCAAAGAAAGATCAATAAAATCTATGGGTCTAGGAGGACTTACCCCCAGAAAGGGATGCTTTTACCAAGGGACACAGAGAAAGTCTCACTAGACAAAAAGTTTCAGTTGCTGGGGGACCAGTCTAGGCTTCTCATACCCAAGGACCAGCAAGAAAACAAAGGAGTTAAATATTGTGTGAATATAGCTCAGTTGGCAGAGTGTTTGCATCACATGCACAAAGCCCTGGTTCAATTCCCAGCACCACACACACACACAAATGATAGAACAAATGACACTGGAAATCAGGAAGAATAGGGTGGCTGCTATGTTCTGAGACAGGAAGGAATATATTAGGTACATGGATGATTCACTAGGGCATTTGTGCCACTCCAAAGGCCAGTTATCTCCATCAGTGTGCAAGTACAACTATCCTGGCATTAAGATTGTGGTGCCCCGGGGTTCAGAATCCCCAGTCCAACATCAGGCAATCCTCCTGAATAAATAAAGCGCTACCTGAAGGAAAGGGAGATGTGGGCATCTGAGTTTCAGTAATGGCTTTGGGAGCAACTGAATTAGCAGAGGTCCCCATGACACCTCAAGTAAGTTTTCTTTGAAATCAGGGCCAACCAAAATCTTGGAGAGAATGGCCTTACATGAGAAGCAGGTAGATCTGAGAAGTCTGAGGAGTGGGCTGCAATAGAATTAGCAGTTGGTGGGTTGTCAAGATCTTTTAGCCACCGTGCACCTTTCCTCCACTTGCTATGAATTAGCTAACTACAGTTCATAGGCATCCCTCTACTAAAGAGAACCACTTCCTACCAGGGAGAACACACTAACAGCCAAAGTCCAATGGCACAAGAGCAAAACATATGCCCATCTAGTCTCAAGGAGAGATTATCTCTGCAAATGTTTCAAAGCTTCACCATACAACCAGACTCCGAGATTCACCAGCAAAGACTCTCTTTGATTTGTACTTGGTTTTCATCCCTGCTCTATCCTGCTTTCCTTGTCTCCTCCTGAGAGTACTTGTTTAGTAAATTACATAAGAATTCCTGACTTGGCTCTGCTTTTAGGGAACCCTACCTAAGATATATGATATGCAAATCATCTCTAGAAGAATGTATCCTGATCAAAGGTCTAAAGAAAATTCTCAGAAACATGATTCCAACAGACATTAGCTCACAAAATTTAAAAAATAACCACAAAACTCTATAATAAATAATATAGAAGGAAAGTCACTGGAAAGAAAACACAAAAATTTTATAAAATGTAATCTTTAGGGGAAATATATATTATAGATATAGGTATAAAGAAGAAACTGAAAGCATGAGAATAAAATTATCAAATGCAAACAAATTAGCAAGACAAAAACTTTTAGTAGCATACAATAAATGAAACAAACTCATTATGTGGATTAAAGAGCAGATTCGAACCAAGGGAATACAGGATTAGTATAGCATAAAGATGATAAGAATAAGTATTCCAAACACTGCACAGAGAGACTGGAAAAGTGATGAGATACAACGGTATGAGAGGCGAACCAAACCTAACACCCAAAAACAGGTCTAGCTGTGGAGAGTAAGCAGCAAGAGATACAATCTAAAACTTTAAAGTTCATGAGAAATACTAATCCGGAGACTCAGGACATCAACCAAATCCCAAATAGTATAAATAGAAAGAAATTCACTACTCAATAAATATCACAATTGTGTGGTGTAAGACTGCCTAGATTTGAATCCTGTCTGTGTTGTTTACCAACTAGGCAACTTGTGATGATACTTTAACATTTCCTTATCAGTGTCTGCTCTGTAAAAGTGGTTATAAAGCTGGGCATGGTGGTGCACACCTGTAATCTGAGCAGCTTGGGAGGCTGAAGCAGGATGATTGTGAGTTCAAAGTCAGCCTCAGCAAAAGCAAGGCACTAAGCAACTCGGTGAGACACTTTCTCTCACTCACAGAGGTGTATGATCAAAAGCTGATT
The DNA here is from genome assembly GCF_048772815.1 of Callospermophilus lateralis. NCBI lineage: Eukaryota > Metazoa > Chordata > Mammalia > Rodentia > Sciuridae > Callospermophilus > Callospermophilus lateralis. The sequence continues at coordinate 114,243,376 of NC_135308.1, forward strand.
CCTTATTCACTACCTCACAATAACTAGTAGGTGAATCAGCCTGCTCTGCCCTCTGTCCCTTGTAAAAGTCCATCTAATGTCCAAGGTAAACAATGACTCCTCTGAAGATGAGTGACAGAGAATAGCTGATGTGTTTGTGTATATAAAAGAAAGAAAGATATTTTCTGCCCCTTCTGAAAACAGAAAAATTCTATCATTTAGAATGTAAATTCATCTTTCCAAGGGCCAGATATTTCAGGTGTCTTCAAGGTCTTGACTTCATACCTAGGGAGATAGCGCCCCAGCCATTCTGTCCTCTAAGAGCTTAATAAGCAGACCTTATGCAACTATAACCATTTAGGTCTTTGGGGAGATGAGTTTTATTATTTATTGGTCCATGAAATTAACTATATAAATAACTTTAGATCTAATACTCATAGTATATGAAATCTCAGGCAGCCAGGGCTTTTTATAGGACCACTGAAAAAATCCAAGTTTTAAATCACCAAAACAAGTGCTTAGCATATGGTAAGCATAATTTAAAGGGTTTGTTATACAAGTAAAAAAACAAATAGATTAATGAAACAATAAAGAGCAGAAATTAAAGAAATGCAAAAATATATAAATGTAAGGATCAGAAAAGACAAAATCTGGTCCTTTGAAAACTAATAAAATTGACAAATCTAGGGACACTAATCCAAAACCCAAAGATATACTGCACAAGTAAGCAATACTCAGACTGAAAGAGGAAATATAACGACAGGGATTGAAAAGATGAACAGAAAATACCTTGAACAATTTTATTAGAACTATCACATTGGAAAAACATTTGGCATTATTTGGTGAAATTGAAGATATGTTTGCACTGTGACCCAGCAATTTTGCTCCTGAGAATGTTACCTCAAGAAAACCTTGCACAAGTACACCAAAGGAAAAGGCCATGAATGCTCATGGAATCATTGCTCAGATTTGCAATAAAATCAAACACCAAATGTTCATATACAAGAGAATAAATACTGAGTCTGTGGAGGCTTCATATAATAAAATGTGGATCAACTATAAAAAACTAATATACTATCACTACAATGCTGCATATCAACTGTAACAAATTTGACAAACATTGTTGAACAAAATAATAAATTGAAGAAAATGATTTATAGTATTATACTATTTATACAAATTTTAAAACAACCAAAGGTAGGCAAAATGCCATTTGGAGAAGCATATCCATATTTTATAGTGAAATTATTAATAGAAGCCAAGGAATTATAATTGCAACATTTAGAATGATGGTTATCCTGAGTAAGAAGGAACTGTAGGAATGAAGCCAGAGCAGAGACAGCAAGTTTCTAAAGTATCAAATGCAACATTTCTCAATTGACAAGTGAGAGCATTAGTAATGTTCACTTTATGAACCTGTGCTATGACTACTATATATATTACCCTTAATATTTTATGTGTAAAATAGTTCAATACAAATAGGGAATTTTATATGAAAAATGTAAAGGTGGAAAAGAAAGAAAGGAGGAAGGGAGGGGGAGGGAGAAAGAGCAAGGGAGAAATCTTTTGTAAAATCTTCACCCAAAACATCAATGGCAATGTGGAAATGAAACAGCAAAACAATCCTGAACTCTACCTTATAAAATGTCTTGGATTTGGTAATTTAACCAAGTTTCCTGAGCTAATGTGTAAGTTCTTGTATTAAAGTATGTTCTTGGCAAATAATAAGAAAGGATCTTAGTTTTGGAGTTAGCATAGAACATAAAACAACTTAAAAATTTTTAAAAGTAAAGTAACTTTAACAACGGTATTAAATATACACTTTGGGCAACTTTATGAATGATTCTCATCTTTATGAAAGGGACCTCACCATTTGGCTTTCTAGATGAGAAAGATCTTTTTCAGGAAGATTTTCTGGGCCAGGCACAATTCTTATGAATCCCTCCTACTTCTTTCAGTATAACAGGTTAGGAATGGGCACTGGGGTGACCATGACCATCAAGGCCAATAGGGATAGTGTCTTCTCTTGTTAAGCTCAAGTCGGGGCTGGGCCCCAACAGTGTGCAACTCTTTGAAAAGGTATTTAACACTACTTTGTCCTTAAATTGGTTCACTGTTGCAAATGTGGGATCACAGGGATTGTTCTTCTTGGCATCTTGTAGGGATTCTGACTGTGGAAATGTACAGGGAAGCAATCCCCTGGTGAGAAAACTCCTGGAGGGTAGCAGGCACCCTATTTCCCACCCTTAGAATGCCCTGTAATCTCTCTTAGGATCTAATAATATATGTAACATATGTGTTATGTCTAGCTGATATGGCAATGCCCTGAGATGCCTCTTTGTTAGAGCCTCATCAAGCCTCAACCGTGATTGCAGGCACATAGCTCCTAGGAATAGAAAAACTTGTCTATTAGATAACTACAATGTTTCACCAAGCTCTGGTGCTCCTGGAGCTGCTCACCTAACAGTAATTTCAGACAATGGACTTTCTTGAGTACTGGACAAAGCTCCTAACATTGCATATTGTAACTGTGAAATGTAACTGCAGAATAAGCAACGTTACTTATACTCTAAGCAATAATGTGTTTATGGTACTAATTACCTAATATATCCTATTGGTATAAATAAACGTGACTTCTTGGACAAAGAGCCATTCTGCCACCTTCCCTACTCTGCACTTCATCTCTCTATCTCTTCTTTATTATTATTCTTCACATCATCTTTTTAATTTTACATACATAATAGCTGTTAAAGATTTTTTTTATTATTTTGAGACAAAGTCTCACTAAGTTGCTTAGAGTCTCACTAAGTTGCTTAGAGTCCCACTAAGTTGCTAAGGCTGTCCTTGAACTTAAATCCTCCTCTCTCAGTCTCCTGAGTCACTAAATTGTCAAGCATTTAATGTTTGATTAATAGTATGCTACATTTAAAATATTATGTAAATTAAGATACACACATGGTGGGTCAAAACCAGAATTATATGAAGGAATTCTTCATAAAATTCTATTTCAAAAGATATCTCTTTTGGCTTTAAATACAAGAGGAAGAGATTTGTTTTATAGGCATCACTCCCTCATATTACATCTCTCCTCTCCTTGGTGTTAATGTTCCACATAATGCTAATTAATGCACATGTGTAACTAATTTAAGTGTTACAGGGTTCAAAGCAGTCTTAATTCCCCCCTTTTCCCATAAGTAGAATAAGAAAGTAAGTTGATGGTCTCTAGACTTTATAGTGGACTTAGAACTGAATTATAAAACCATATTTCATAGAAAAATCTAAATTGACTTCTCAGGTTATGAATACTTGATTATAGTAGGTACAGTTCAGAAACAGTCCCATTTTAACTCATCTGGAAAAAGCAGTTATTCATTATACTGAGCCTGATGGCCAGGAAAGAGGCAGGAAGGGCATAATTTTGAGCTGTCAATCTTAGCACATGTATATAGAACAAATATCCCTACTCTATTCTATGCCAGAATTGAGCCTGATGCAGATGGGGCTAGAGGAGGTGTCCAGATGGTGGTGGAAGAGGCACTCTGGCCACAAAAAGTGTAGAAAGAAATTTTATATGTGCTCTGTATGTATTATTAAAATACATATCATTAAAGATGCCTTCTTTATGAGGATGACAGCAATCTGAAACTCATCTTTATTACACACCAATTCAACATGTTTAACATTACTATCTTAAAAGGGAAGGAAAGATAGAGGTAAGATTTTATACTCTTTCAACAGCATTTATAGAAATGGCAGTAATTCTGGAAATACCATGTTTCCTCTACCAAAGTCATCTTAAGGATAACTCTCTGCATTTTTACTTAAAGAAAATTGTCAGAGGGGATCCACACCTAATAAAATGTAACAGACCAGTGAAGGCAAAACAAGATAGTCTGTGTTAAGGGGAGTCCACTTCAGCACTGAGCTGAGAAAGGAAACAGAAGAGCTTACCTTTATGATGGTTTGCGCTGGATACAACTTTCCCCCACAAGGTTACAATGAATATTATTATTAGCAGTTTTCCTTTTGTTGCTTTCTGTAAGTATCTCTTACTCATCCTGCAAATTAAAAAAAAAATAAAGATCTTCAGTAAATCATTGCATTTCTATTATAATTCTACTGCATTTAAACCTTCCGTGACACCTTTATATACATAACTCCTGAAAATTGTATTTCTTGCACTTGAAATCGTTTGCTTTCTACAACATGAAGAGGGCACGTGAAACTCTTTCAAAGCACCTTGACATGAAGCAAGAGTTAAGCAAAGTCCTACCTGAGTTAGACTGTACCAACTTAATAACTGCCTAAATCAATTCAGAAATATTACCATTTTTTCTCCATATAAACATAGATTTGACTTATTAACAAAATGTAGGACATACTCATTTGAATACTCTTTAAGTAAATGATTTATTGTTTTACTTTTTTTCCTAAAGAATCTTTCTTTGACACCAAGTCACATGGTTAGGGTAAACAATTTAGATAAAATTTAAATTTTATCGAAATGAATTCCTGCACAGAATAAAGTCACTTCAAATGAATTCCTGCACAGAATAAAGTCACTTCAAATCTATTTTCTGTAATAGGCTTCTAAAAATCATCTAGTGACAGAGCTTCCTTAACTGCAAACTAATCTACTCAACAAATGTGGCAATTCTGTTCCTGGAGACACAAAGTTGTTAGAATCCACCTCTCTGTACTTTATTAGAAATAGGAGAAAAATGAAAAGGCTGAACAAAAAAATGCCTAATTAATGTTATTAATGTTTTCAAATTGAGCCCATAAAACTCAGGAAAGCAAAAAAAATATGATAGTTATCAATAATAAAAGTTCACCTACTCTCACCTGCACATTATATATTATTTCTTTTGTCTTTTAGGAAAATAAACTGGGACATAGGTATGTCCATTCCCATTTTATAGCTGATGCAATTTGGAAATTTTCCTGAGGTTGCATTTAATGATAGAGTAAAAATTCAAACTCAGAACTATATAATTTTAGTATCCTTACATAAGCCACTACATTTCTAGGAAAAAGCAGAACTAACAATGAAAGAGATTTGATGTACATTTATTTATGGAGAGAGATAAAAGATATGTGTATAACCCAGTGCCTTTCAGTCTCAGATCCCACAAAGAACTCCATTTTGGCTTGACTTTACATCTACCCTGTTTCTAATGAAATTGCCTGGGGTCACTTCCTTACCTAACTGCATTTCTTTTCCTCCTGAATTCCTTAAGTTACCCTTTCCTCACACCTTTACCTCCAAAAAAAATTCTCCATCTTCAAAAATATGACCCAGTGGTAGCAATGTTGGGTATACAATCTCAGAGAAGTCTTTTACATGGATAATGCATGAAAATATAAATATCTTACATATGTTAATAGAGATATATGCTTACATTTATTAACAAGGGAAAGTTGTATACATTAATTTATATGGCAAGGAAGCAATATTGTAGGATTAAAAACAGGAATTCCTGAGTTGGACTGTCTGAATTTGAATGTAGGTTCTATCAGTTTCTAATTATGTGATCATTACACTATTAGATTTCCTTCTTTCCTCTCTTCCTCCCTTCTTTCTCTCTTTCAACTCCTGCTTTAGTTCCTAATGCAAGATTTTTGATTCTCCTGCTTAAGTTTCTTCTATGAGGTAATGTATGTATAATATCTGGCCCACTGACTGCATATACTGAGGGTTCACTGTTAGAAAATATTCAGTATTTGGTTCTATTTGGTCCTTCAGTCTTTGAAAAACCTGTCTCCTTCATGACATGATCAAAGGGAGTTTCCGTAACACCTATGGCTGCAAACTTTCCATGGATCTTAATCTTGTAACATGTTAAGAAAAAAAAAAAGTACAAGGGGACAGATATTTAAGCTTTAAAATTAATTTACATGGATTCTTTCCTTTAATCCTCGTATCAACATAATGGGATAGGTATTATTATTATCATTATTGTGAAGCCAGAATTAAAAAACAGGTAGTCAGGGTAGATAGATAAATCGAACCAGATTGAAGAAAACAGAACAAATCGGTTTGAGTCCAAAGATTGGAAACTGTGCTGATGGGAGATTGAAATGTTAATGTTCCCAAAGCAGGGCTTCTACTGCCCATCCTAAAGAATTGTTAAGGAAGTAACTCCTGAGCAGTCTGGAATTACTAATTAATTCACCCAGGACCCCCTTCCTACCCAGATCACTCCTCTCTCCAGCTCACCTGTTTCCCACTTTTTGGCCATCCCACTGAGCATCTCCTGGGCCTCGTCATGTATGAAAGAAGGAGACAGATGAGGGGAAGAGAGTAGGAGAACAAAGGAAGCCTCGGACATGTTTTTTTAAAAAAAAGCAGAATGCTTTTTTGGGATACCAGAATACCAGCAATGGCCCCTTTTGCCCTTCCAGGAGAAGTCTTAAATAAACACTGCTTTATATGCTTGCCTTGGTGTGCTTCTCTGATGTTATACTTTAACACCTGAGGAAGCAGGACTCATCAATGGTAACCAGCAGTATCAATTTTATTGGCAATGGGTTTGAATCAAGTTTCCCCCATGTGACTTTGAACAAATTATTTAATAATTTATAATATTGTCATTGTCAGCAAAATAAGAATAATACCTATTTTTACAATATTGTTGGTATGAAGACCAAATTTTAAAAAGTCCATGTTAAGTTTAACACTAGGCTTAGCAGATAACAAATGTTCAATAAATGTTACCTGTTACTATGATCCCTGCTTAATTCTATCAGCATATCCTATTCTCCTTCTGTAAGACAGCAGTTCCACAGACTATTAACACTGTCTTAGTGAAAAACAAAGGGAGAAATATATTTGTAAAATTCTGGGTTCAACAAATTTAATTTTAAGATGCATATTGTTAAACGTGCCTTCTCAGAAACATTTTCCAGAAAACTTTTCCCCGAGTAACGAACACAGGACACTAGTGTCCTCAGGGATCCTCTTAGAGAAATATTGAGTTTTAATAATAATATGGCTTAGTACTCACTCGCTCTCTCATTAACAAAACGCCCATTTCAAACCTTCCATTCTATTGCCTTTGTTTCCTGTCAGCACTTTATTAGTTTTAAAATTCTCTTTTTTCCATATTTTCCAACTACCTGCCTCTCCTTCTGTATCCAATCCTGAAATCTTTCTGTACATGTATCATGTATCAGAATGAACAGCAAAACCCATCTGACAGGAAGAGCTGCTTAGCATAATTCTTGATAATAGCTTTCCCATAGCAAATAGCCTCTGCTCTGAGGTCAATGACCCATCATTTTTTCCATGCCATTGTGTACCCACCAAATGAGATGACAGAACTGACAGTTGGTCAGACTGATAACTAGACATATGGAAATGGAAACACCCACAAAGTCATCAGGCTGTCAAAGTAAAGAAAGAAAGGAGAATGAAGGTCAACATTTGGAAGGCTGTAAGAACACTACCTTCTCCTTCTCTTACCTTCCCATCCTTGTTCCAGTCAATCACCATGAATTGCCACTACCTTCTCCTGAATGTCATTACATGCATACACTTACACCAACCCTGACGGCAATACTGCAATTCAGACAACTGACATTTCTCCCTGGCCACAGTATCCTACCCACACCCCCTACCACACATATCACCTTCCTATAGACTTAAATCCATATGTCATTCTCTATGCTGCAGTCATATTAGGAACTGTGATCACGAAACACCATTGCTTAAAACCTCCACATAATTTTCCTCTATAAGTGTGGGGGGGAACCCATAGTCTTTAGCAGGGTATAAAAATCTTGTCTCAGGGTTTTGCTCTGTTTTGTTGGTTCTTTGTTTTGTTTTGTTTTGTTTTGATATTGACGATTGAATCCAGGAGTACTTCACCACTGAACCACATCCCCAACCCTTATTTTTTTATTTTGAGATGGGGTCTCACTAACTTGCAAGTTAGGTCCTCACTAACTTGCTGAGGCTGGCCTCAGACTTGCAATCCTCCTGCATCTGCCTCTTGAGCAGCTGGCATTGCATGCGTGGACCACCTTCTTTGTGCCTCTAATCTTTTGATAATTCTAATCTTATTTTATGACAATTCTCCCCATCTTTGTATCCACACATATTCATTATCTATCTTTCAACTCTAAGAAATTTCCTCAGTGGCTTCCAGATAAATCTCACCTTAGATCACCTGACATATCTCAGCCACTCACCCCATCCCAGTCTTTAAAATGGCTAACTTCTAGTCATTGGTCATGGTGCAGATGGGAATTCCTTACATAGGATTTGTTCAACACCATTGTGTGTGTCCTTTTTTTTTAATTTCTTAATTTGTTCTAATTAGTTATATGTGACAGTAGAATGCATTTTAAAACATTATACACAAATGGAGCACAACTTCTCCTTTCTCTGGCTGTACATGGTACAGACATTATTACCCTATATACATGTATGATTACATTTAATCATACATGTATATAGGGTAATAATGTCCATCTCATTCCACCATCCTTTCCATCTCCCCACTCCCTCTCCTCCCCTCACTCCCTTCTGCACAATTCAAAGTTCCTTTATTCTTCCCTACCCATTCCCCGTTGTGAATCAGCATCCATGTATCAGAGAAAACATTTGGCCTTTGTTTTTTTGTGTGTTTGGCTTATTCACTTAGCATGATATTTGCCACCTCCATCTATTTACCTGCAAATGCCATAATTTCATTCTTCTTTAAGACTGAGTAATATTCCATTGTGTATAAGTACCACATTTTCTTTATGCATTCATCTGTTAAAGGGCATCTAGGTTGGTTCCATAGTTTAGCTATTGTGAATTGAGGTGCTATAAACATTGATGTATCCTTCTTTATATACAAGACCCACTTGCCACACTGTATAGTCTATTTCCTTGTCTTCATTTAACATTCTCACATATGATCCCTGAAAACAGGGACTGTTCCCTATCCATTTGTGAATATACACACCCTGATTCAAGGTATAGCCCAATACAAAAGCTGGAAAATGAAAACTTCTTGAAGGTTGGTGTTGCCTTATAACCAAATACCTCATTTCCCCACCACAGGAACAAGAAGCAAGAACATGTGGTATCTAGGATCAAAGTAGGAAACAACAAACAGGAAGAAAGTGAGGGAAAGAAGTGGAAGGAGACAGGTCCAACTGAAAAAAAAATAAAGAAAAAGGAGGAATTAAATTTTTAAAGGTTTTCTCTGATTTTTAAATTAACATCAAGTTTGAAGAAAGTGAAATGTAACGGGGTGATTGAGGATTTTTGGTAGAGGCAATTGCAAAGTGGGTTGGGGGTTAGGGAGCTGAGTGATACCTTTCTTCCTGACCTTGTACAAGAGCGCAGAGGGAGGGCATCCCTTCTCATCCTATTTGCTAACCACCAGTCTCACTTTAAAAGTTTCTCCCATCACTTGGAATGGTCACATTCGTCTGCAAAAACAGCAAAATTTAAGTGCAACTTCAAAAACTGAGTGAAAAGAAACTGAAAACTGAAAGATAAATACAGAAGATGAAACCTTGAAATTGCTCCTCGGGCAGCAGCAGCTTGCAAGCAACATAAGGGAAAAGGGACAATTGAGAAATGGTAACCTTGAGAGCGCAGGATGGGGAAGCAAAAATCTGTCAAAGTGGAGGACAATTCAGTCTCCCAGACTTTCTCCCCTTCCCCCCTTATGCTACATGTTTTGGTGATCCTCACTGAGATTTCAGACTTCTGGATGATTTAAAACCCTCCTACTCTCTCCCATCTGAAAAACACATTTAATTGAAAAAAAAAAAAAACCCAAGAATTTAAAAACCGTTATGTTCCGGGAAAGATCATTTCCCCATAGAAACACAAAGTTTAACTGGTCTATGGAAGAGAGTGTGGAAAGAAAAGGGGGAGGAAGCCTGATGTCTGAAGGAAATAAAAATTAGCAGTCTGGACTCCACACACCTGTTCTCCCCTTGAACTTAAGACATTTCGGGAGGAGGGGGGGCGGTGTCATGCCAGGCAATATATTAAAGCCTGTCTATAGAACATTTCTCTACATTCAACTAACATTCAGACAAACCCAGTCTTAACTAATTACAATGGCACGAGCTTTAACAAACAAATTCAGTACAGAAGTCAATCCTTAAGGTAGAATCCTACAATTGATAAAGCAAGGGCTCAGAATGATCTTTATGAAATGTAAATCCAATCATGTAATACCCCCTCCCTAACAAACACCCCTTGCTGAAAACCTCCAAATTTAATTCCTCACTGAAATGAGAAGAAAACCTAAATTTCCTACTGAAAAAGAAGAGCCCATCATCTCGCCCTTCAACCTGTCTGACTTCCCTTCATGTCCCTATTCCCCACAATCTCTACCCTTCAGCCATGCTGGCCTTCCTTCTGTCATTCTAGTCCTTGCTCTCGATGTTTGCTGTGTCTGTAGGCTCTCCCTCCAGTCTTTGCATGGTGATCTGCTTGTCATGACACCTCCAGACACCACCTCCTGACTGTCCTGCTAGCCAGAGTGCAGGGAGACTGCCTGCATGCCGTGTCTTTCTTTCCTCAAATCCTGCTGTATCTTTTCTGTCATCATGATCTGAAGTTAACTTACTTATTTCTTTAAATATTTTTATATATTTATATAAACAAATTTTCTTCCCATTAAAATGTAATTTCCATGAGGGCAGAAACCCTATTAGGCATTGCTCAAGATAGAATGTCATCTGGATCCCAGATCTCAAGGTATATTCAATGAAGGAACTGATATATTGATTTTATCATCAGAATACAGGAGATGAAATTTTTAATGGAAAAGTTTCATTATATCTTTTAATGTAAAAAATCAAATTTTCACTATATTCAGCAACTACAAATAGCAATGATAAGAACAGTGTACAGGTTGGTGGAATAATGGAAGATGAAGTCGGAGATGAGGAAACTGAAACAGATGAGATGACTTGTCACAGACAAAATGCAAAGAAGGAAAGTAAAGGTGGAGTGGTGGCTAGAGAGACTTGAACATGTGACAGCAGAGAGCCAGAATAAAGGGAGAAGCTAAAGATATCAAAGTGATGGTGGATTGGATGGTGGATTGTGAAGGCTGGCTTTCAAATGAGGTCAAATAATTCATAAAAGATTTTGTAAACCTAAAGCATAATATGAATATAAATTTATAATTGTTATTATTACTTTTACTTTTAAAGAGAGAGAGAGAGAGAGAGAGAAAGAGACAGAGAGAGAAAATTTTTTAGTTTTCGGCAAATACAACATCTTTATTTGTATGTGGTGCTGAGGATCAAACGCATGCCAGGCGAGCGTGCTACCGCTTGAGCCACATCCCCATCCCAATTACTTTTACTTTTTATAGAAAAGAGAATATATCCTCCAAACTGAAATCATTTTTTGTTCTACCTAATAGGTTACTATAATAATCCTACTAAATCTGACATCTAGACCAATGTTTCCCTATGTTGCTGTATCCAATTTTAACCTGATTTTCATTTTGTGAAAAATACTATAGCTATATCTAATATATAAAAATTACTTACTAAAATAGTAATTATTTTTGAGGTAGACAATAATATCAGTATTGAGAGGGATAGAAAGTTAGAGATAATATTAAATTGACAAAGATAGTAAAGCACAAGGGACTCACAGAAGCATGTTGCTGTAAGAAATATGTAGCAACAAATTCATAAATAATCATGTAACTCTACTAATAACACTGTGCTGTGCTATAAATATATACATTCACAAATATGTATATATATATTCCATAAGTTGCATGTTACCTCAATTATTTTTACTATCTCTATTCATTTTTTCATTATGCATCATATATTCAGTAACATCACATTATAGTATTTTCAATCATACTACAAAGCACATTATCAGAACCTCCCTGTTAAAGAACTAGAATATAGACTTCTTGTTTTGTAAATTATCATCAAAAGCTTATAAAATTGCATTTTCTTACACCAGTAATATTATTAACCTAAGTAGGGCACATTTTCTTCAGTAACTTCGAAACATATATTTTGGAAGTAAGTTTCTCAACCCTTTCTGAATTGACACAGATGGTTTAAAATGTTCATTATATTTTCTATGTCAACATCTTGAGATGAACCCACCTTTTGGATTCTGCTTAGTAGTCAGCCTTAAAGATTTAGCCAAGAAAGCTTGACTGGTTTCTAAAGATTGCCTGGCAGAAAATACAAACTTCATTTTAAAAAATCACATTACCTGCTTTCTTCACCCAAATTTTACACTTTCATGTATTTCCCCACAGCACTACAATTTTGGTAGGCACAAATCCCAGGAACACAAATGATTTATGCCTAGCAGCATGAAGCCAAAGCGCTGGATTTGCGCAATGCTTTTGCCACCCACAAGTTGAAATGATACGGAATAAAAATGTATTATCATTTAAATGATTTCTCTAGAAACATACAATATTCTAAGGCTCCAGCTCTAATACCCAAACAGACAAAACCACTATAAGGCAAAAAGAAAGCAATCATTTAAGATTTATCAACGTGCTAGAAAGATACCTGAAATGATCAAAGCTTAAGCTACATCCCTGTGCACCTGCTATTACAAAAGAATCACTTTTCTATCTATAAAATGGGAATGTCAACTATTTTCTCAAACAAAAATTTCATTATAATAAACAAAAAAATCATGTAACATTTGAACTTAAAGTAAAGACACATATGGAGGTACTATTATTTCTTCAGAGGCCCTTCTCTCAGAGATGGACTTGAATGTCAGAAATACCTACTGGCATTTGATCCTGGGCTCCAATACATAGTTTAATGAAACTGACAGGTTTACTTAACAATTTTGACTCTGAATGCCCACATATGGAATGCATGAATACTATTACATATTAGTAGGACTTCTGTAAAGAATAAATACAATGTACTATAAAGCATCTAACACAAAGCTAGACATGGAATAGGCTCTCAAGAAACTGTAGGCATTTTCTATAATATTAATAACATTTTCTGGAACATAATCTAGCTAAGACTGAGAGGGAAAATAAAGGTCTTTGAGCCATATATTCAAAAAGCACACGTTAATCGCAGGTAAGCACTTAAGCTAACTTTTAGAAACTTATCCTAAATCTGCAGAATTAAAAGACAGAATATGAATCCATTGCTAAAAATAGAAGCAGGACTAATAAAGAGTATCCTCAAATAGATCTGCAAAATGAATGTTTATACTGGCATATTAGAGAACAGACATCAATTCAATAGATGGACCATATCTCAGGATTTTTAAGTACAGGATAAATACTCCTCAAAGTGGAGATATATACAGCATAGCATAACAGAAATTATTAATATTATAGTTTTGGAGCTTAAAATGCACTGGCTCATTTAACATCCAATAAACCCTCATGTTAACTCTTTGAATGAGGCTCTGCATGTATTAGGATCCCCAAATTACATATCAGCAACTGAAGGAACAATTTAAAGATAAGTAATAAGTGATGGAGGCAAGTCCTAAGTCTGCCCACTGACTTGGTTCTCTTCTTGATTGAACTATTGTCCATATATCCTGTAATGGGGCCTAATAGTATATGATGCATTTTAGACAGTTATGTGCTAAGAAAAAGATTAAAATTAAGTGCTAATTCTAGTTATTTAGAAAATTATATAAAAAAATCACCTAATTGCCATGAAACTAAATAAACTAAGTGCCAACGTATCCTTTTACTGTGTATGATAGGGCTATAAAATGATCAAGTTCTAAATGGTGCACCATTTATCATTTATATAAACTGCATGGTCTGGTGAACTGTGAGTTAATATTTTCAGAGCTAAGTGCCTTACTTCTACTAGATACCAGTATATTGAGATTAGACCTAATGGAATTTCTACATGAGAAGTAGCAGCCTTAGGTAGGGTTGCCAAATAAAATACAGTATGCCAAAATGGAATTTATCTAAAATTCACATTTAACTAAGCGTACTATAATTTCATTGCCAAATATGTCAACCCTGCTTTATTTAAGCAAAAAATTCACATCGACTTCTATGTGAAAGCATGCTTATCTAAACAAAACCAAGTTTAGAATTTCATAGAGGGTAAAAGAGACTAAAATAATGAAATCTTTATTTGTTTTTTGATTGACTGTTTTCTGCATTCAAGTCCAAGAGGAGATGGGAAAAAAACTATTTTTTACACTTGGCTACAGTTCTACTGGCCCATTGAGAAGATTCTGAATTGTTTATTCCAGTTTGGAAATGTAACAAATGTAGTTTAATATGGCAATAAGACATGAGGGTTTGTGACTTGGCTACATACTAGCTGTTAGAGATGTGCTATTTAATTTCACAAAGCTTCAGTTTATCTTCTATAATATCTGGATCATACTTCCTGCCTCACTGAGCCGGTGGGATAGTAAATGAGTTAATTTGTGTAAAGTACTCAGCACAAATCCTGACGCATAGTAAGAAATCCATAAAAGCAAGTTGTGGTACATTCATTTAAAATTCTGGGATTGACTTCTTTTTATTGGTTCTTTTTAGTAATATATGACAGTAGGATCCATTTTGCCATAATGATAAAAGCATGGAATAGACCTCATTCTAATTCAGTCCTCATTACCTCTCATTTTCTTCCCCTCCCCCACACCCTCTGCTCCCTGATATTTAGTGATCTTTCTTCAATTTACCTATAGTTTTTTTTTAAATAATTTTTGAGGATGTACACAATGATGAGCACTATGCAACATCCATATATGTACATAGGAAGGTTATGTCAGATATATTCTATTGCCCTTTCCTTGCCCCCACCTTGCCCTGCCCTTCATTCCCCTTTGTCAACACCATTGAACTTGGATTAACTTCTTTATTCATAAGGAATAACTAATTGATTAATTTTCAGAGCTGTCTTAATAAGCACCACAAAGAAGACAATACTAAATATATTCCTTCATTCTTACAAGACCAGTTGGGGTATTTTCTTCCTCTGCCAGACAGTGTAGATAGTTCAAGGGCAATGAAGCCATCAGTTTTAAATTCCATATCTCTTTTCATTTATCAAAATTAACTTTAAACTACAGAATTTCTCTGAATATCTGTTTTGTATTCAATGCCTCATGTGTAATATTTGTTTATTGACTTAAATATATGTGTACACACACACACACACACACACACACACACACACACTTTTGTTTCCTAGGCCTGAAAATGTTCTTTCTAAGGAAACAATAACTAACAAAAGGCAATGTGGTAATATAATATAACTTAAAAAATGAGATTTCAATATATATTGACTATAAAAAGTATATAATAGTAAACAATAACCCCTGAGCAAATTTTAGTCTAACAGAGCTAAAATTTAAAATGTATTAGAGTTATTTTTTGAAAGTAAACTTAGCTTATAAAATTTAATATAAAATCTATCTTACTGCCAAAATCTTGACAATATTTTAAAAGAGGGCTATATCATTGAAAATAGACAAAACTTCATTTTATATTTAATCTCTCCTATAAGTACTTCAGGTAAAAGATCCAATAATCAAAAAAATTTGGATTTACTCTCTCCCACCCCCATATTATAATGATGCTATGTAATAAGATGGCCACAAACAGATGTCAGTGCTTTTTGGATGCAGACAACCCACAAAACATCCACCCCAAATGACAGAGATGATTGCATTTTATAACCATTGTGTAGTGACAGCATCACTAAATACAGTAAGAAAAAAATTCCTTCCAATTATATACACCTTTTAATAGATGACCATTTCATCATAAGCTTATTGTTTAATTTTGTAATTATGTATGGTAAAAGCAGAGATAGCCCTGCATACATCTAAATTCCATAAAGTTCAAAACAAAATATTTTATTTATTTTTCTAATAAAACTATTATAGTTATTACAGCAAAAAATATGCTAATAAAATCAGTTCTAAATATTCTCCATTCTATTACATAGGGACTATTGTGTGCTTTTATTCCTTCTGTTTTGGTGTAACTTTTCTCTTTGGAAATGAAATCAGGGAAGACATCCACGTACATCACTGCTTCATGCTATTGAAGAAGTGAAAGTATGAATGAAAATCATGGAAAAACCTAAACCTCAAGGGTTCTTTGTTAGGATAAGATTTGCAGTCCTAGAAAGACATTTATTCTCACTTTAGCTATAGCTGTCTCCAGGAAAGATTCTTTTTTTTTCTGTGCATTCAGCCATCCAGTATGGCTACTATGCCATCAAACACTAGCTAGTTAACAGCACATGACCAAGAGAGGAAAAACACCTTTATCAGGAAACCTCTTCATCATAGAAGCTCCCTTTCATACAGAACCTTCTCAGATATAAATGAACTGAAGAGCTCAGGTTGTACATCTGAAGCCATCCCCTTATACAACTATCCCCAAAGCACCACATTATCACATTTCAACTTCACCATCTAAAAAAATGAAAGCAAATAAATTTAAGAAGATAGAAGTAGTTGCTCTGTGTTAAAAGGCATGACATTCTGTCTTCAAAAGAAACCAATAGAAATGGGTCCAAGAAGAGCCTATTTAATCAAGTTCATCAGAGTTCACACTTTGCTTCAAGGGTAATAGTTGAAGCAAAATTTTTGGATGACTGTTTGTACCAGCATTAAAACAAGCCCAGCAATGTCTCCATGATACATCATGGAAGAGAGGAAGGCTTGCTGGCACCTGCACTTTTATAACTATATTTTATACATACTCCTTGTTATATGTTCAATGTTTGTATATAACTTCATATATCTTAATGAGCTGTCTTTTAAGTACCTTTATTTTATTTATTTATTTTTATGTGGTGCTAAGGATCAAACCCAGTGCCTCTCATATGCTAGGTGAGCACACCGCTGCTGAGCCACAACCCCAACCCTTAATGAGCTGTCTTTAAGGGATAAAGAAGAGTGGAACATTTTCAGATACTAATATAGCAAAGTGTTATACTCATATCTCAGTTAATAGCTTAAGCAACTAAGAACTCAACTTCTTAAGAATCAAGGCAGCAACTGCCTTGTGCTATAACTCTCCACCCACAGGAAGCCTCTAATATATTGCTTTCTGGCTTGTTCCTTTTGCCAAAAAAAAAAAAAAAAAAAAAAATGGCTCCCTTTTAAATCTCACTTTTTTATTCTTTCCAATATCTAGGACTTTACTTTGTGAATAAAATCAATCACAGAACCCACACTAACTGTATTTTCTCTTTGTTATCAGCTGCATATTTCTAAAATCTTCTTCACGGATAGATTTGTTTCCCTCAGTTGTGGAGTAGTTATGTCCCAGTAGTCTGCAGTCACCCTGCAGAACGGGAGCCAAGTGGTTAAATGTGCAGTTATGAGAAATCTTCCCAATGGTAAAATTATTATATTGTGAAATTATGTCCCAAGGTGGTGGTGGAAGCCTATTACCTGAGTCTATTTTAGAAAAATGCTCCAAAGAACACCCTGAAGAGGGGTTAGTCCTACATTAGCAGGGTAAGTAGAACTGATCCAAATCACAGCTATTTTTGTTTTATATTTGCAGAAAACCTCTGATCTTGTTGTCTCCAAATATTTGTTTTTTGGAATGAAAATTCAAGACACATCAAGTAAAATATTCTACAAAATAACCATGGCATATACCACTGCAATTCAACAAAAATTTAACCAGTATTCCCCAAGTTAACATTCTTCTTGCAATGCATAAGGATTATGAAAGTGCTTGGTACACTGTACAGTATTCTACAAATTAGACCTTTTATCAAATCATATAAAACTGGCAATATGGTAAATGTTTAAACAAACTGTGGCACAGATACATATGGTATAATAAAATCCACATATATATTATTTAGCCTTACAAAGGAATAAAATTCTGATATATACTACAATATCGATCAATTCTAAAAACATGCCAAATGAAATTAAGCTACAGAAAGTATAAATGTTGTATGATTCTACTTATATGAGATATCTAGAATAAGCATATTCCCCGAAACAGAAAGTAGAATATAAGTTCCTAGGAGGTTGAGCTAGGGAGAAATGAAGAATTATTTTTTAATGGGGATAGAGTTTCCATATGGAATAATATTAAAATTTTCCACAAGTGGAAAGTGGTGATGGTAGCACAACTTGTGAATGTACTTAATTCTACTGAACTAAACCAAACACAAATGTCTAAATGGTATTGTGTCTATTTTATACAATAAAAACAAAAGGGGAAAAGATAGTATGGGAAGAGTCATAGTGGGAGCAGCTCATTAGCTTTATCATGGCACAACAGTATCTGCAATTAAGGCATTTGACTACATGTTTATCTACTTGTTTATAGATCCATAGATATCTGTCTCCCTTTATACTAAAATAAAAACTGATGTAAGAGGAGAAACCTAGAATTTCTATTTCACTACTTTATCCCCAGGACTTATGATGATTCTTATTATAGAGTAAATAAAGAAAAATTGTGGATTAAGTTAATTAACGAATGGGAAAAACACCATAAATGTCCTTTTGGTTTTGAATTTGGTTACCCTGAATGATCACACACATTGTCTCAAGCCTGATAGCAATTTAATGTTGCCAGCTCTTGTATGGAATTAGATATTTCAACTGTTATTTATATTATATTTAAGCTCTGTGTCTGTAAACAGATTCCGAGTTCCTTGAGAAGCCATATGCTATTGCTCCACTTCCCCAAAAAGCATCTTACCCTTGCACAGTGCCATATGGCATCCAGAACTTTCACATTCGTGATCACATCTGATACACATGACCATGAGGTTGGCAAATACACTCATCCCTCTTGCAGAGAGGAGACAGGCTTAGAAAAGTGAAGCAACTTGTCCAAGGTCAAAGTCAGTAAGTGGCAGAATCAGAACTCAAAACCAGGTATTCAAGCTTCAGACCCAGACAGAGTTCTTTGCATTAAAACTCTGAGAACAAAAGCAACAATTAATGTTATGTTTTCCATATTGTAAAACAGACTCCTTTTAAAATAATTTCCACTAAATTTCTCTTCTGGGCTTATTTAAAAAGATATCTTGACAATGTTTTAGTTTTTTTATGCTCAAAAAGAGGCAAATTATATGTGGCTAGAAATAAGCTTAGCAAATTATTTGTTGATATAATATTATATAGAGAGTGAAAATTGCTTCTAGACCTACGATGGGGCACTAGGAACCAGGCAGGGAAGTAACTGAAGTGAGGGCCCAATCACACCTCCAGAAGTCATTCTTTTCCCAACCCAGTGATGAAAGGTGGAAACAGGAGCCTTGTACGGTTCCATTTTCCACGAAGAACCAGAAATACAGAATCATGTCTAAAATCTCCCTATTTTTACGTGTCTTCAACTAATCCTATTTTTAAAAGTAGTATATACCAACTACAGTCTGTGCAGACAATGTGGCCTTAGATCTAAGCAATCATATTTCTGAGTGGGTTTTAGAGAAGGCAGCACTTTTTAGTTATGGACTGTGTACATTCTGACGTGGATCAGGAGTTGGGGAAAGGCAGGGAAAGAGCACATAAAGAAAAATGACCTTAAACAAATTGGTTGTTTTCCATGTGCTTCTTATATGCTCTCACTGCCTAGACTTATGAACTTCAAATGAGTGTTGCTGGGTCAAATAGCTCTACTTAGAAGACTATGTAAAGTCCTTAGATTTGACGATTTTTAATGTACAAATGCAACTAGAAACTCAGGTTGTCCTCCACGGGAGAATCTACAGGCTAAAAGCAGAGCATTCATTCTTGGAAGGACAAGATCAGATACGTTTCCACTCTATACTTTAGCAGTGCCACATAAAGATTATAATCGAGAACGAAAGAAAGAGAAGGACCTACTGAAAAACAGATGTCTTGAGCTAGAAGTAGCAATCACAGCATCTGCACTCTGAGCATCGGGTGGAAAACACAGGAGGAAAACAATAAAGCACAACGTATAAAAATACCAAAGGAGTCAGCTGGCTCTTTTCAGCTGGTAGAAACAAAAACTACAGAGCACAAAAGGCTATTTAGAAGCCTGTGGTACAATTTGAAGCCTTAAATAGCTTATGGCTCAGAAAAGCTGGGACACAGAGGAAAGGGAAGTAAAAGGAGAATAAAATGGTATTCGTAGCTTTTTCCCCAACATGAAGCTCAAAGAGCCATTTGGAGCTGCCACAAATTCTGACTCTCCCACCAAGCCCAGTCCCATTGATTCTTTGGTGGCACCATCTCCCAGATGCCAAAATCTAACTTACTCCATATAAACTTCCCTAACTAGATGGCCCTGGTCATCATTCTGTTCTATGCTAATATCCTCTACCTACTATGTGGTCACACAGAAAGGACACAGGATTTGGAGCACAAATACTTGGATTTGAGGTTTGGTCAGCATTCTAGAGTCACTTCATCTCCGGAGCCTCAACTGATCACCTTATAAAATGAAAATAACACTATTACTTCTCAGAATTGTCTTGAAGATTAAAAGTGCTTAAAAGTAATAACCTACCTGAAAGTGTTTTACAACTTGTAGTCCTAATAATACACTATCTAAAAAGCCAAAGTTTTATCATCCCATGAAACTAAAGTCACACTGGTCATTTAATAAATGACATTTAAAAATATACTTTTACTCTAAAACTGGTGATTTATCAATGACAGTCCTGGGTAAAGCCCTGCCTCACACATGGAGTCTACATTCTGATTAAAATCCTGAGTTTGAGTTAATTTGAAGTTTGACAATAACATGACAAACAAAAAAAAAAAAGAAAAATCATCTTTCCAGTAATAGTTTGTGATAATGTATTGCTTTTTTCCCATTAATTTCTGTAAAGAAATAAATATAATAGCATATTATCTTAATTAAATTTAGAAAGACTAAGTGCTTGAAATCATATTATCAAGTATTATTTACTATACATGTGTCATTGGAACATAGTAATTATTAAACAGTCATACATACACACTTGTTGTCAAGCAACTTAAGGGAAATGCAGCTGCTTACTCAAAGTTTGGCTTGGGCAAATACCATGTGCTCATGCAAAATAGCTTATTAAGCTTATTAAGGGCTTAGTGTATGCAAAGCCTCATGGAGGGCGCATCAGAAGTGGTACAAGGCAAATAGGACCAGTCATCAAAAATTCCAAGTTTGATTAGAATTGTGTCTTCACCCAAGCCTGGCAAACTACTTTAAACCCAATATTCTACCCATAAAGTAATAAATAAATAAATAAAACATTACAAACCTCTGATTTTATCTAATCCTTTTAGGAAAACAGGACAGAAGGAACAGGTTTATCCAGGTATCCATTACTCTACTTTGAGACTCGCTTTAGATAACAAACGCCTAGCACTGTCACTACTCCTGACACCAAAGGCATCTTTAATAGATACTAAACCCAAGGCTGGAGTAGACCTTGAGGTATAGGTAGGATTTTCATGGGCAGAAATGAAAGAAAGGCATGTCAAATAAAGGGAAGTCTGGGAAAACACTCATAGAACTGAGAACCTGTAAGGAGTGTGAAAAGAAGTAGTCTCATGTGGGTCCACCCTAAAGTCTAGGAAAGGGCGTGAAGGCAAATCTGCAGTGATGGACCTGATCCAGAACACTGAGGATGCTGGTGGCCAAAGGAAAGCTTTTGCCTTCCATGTAGCAGATGCAGGGAGGCACTAGGGGACTCAGAGAAGAGATAATATCCAGAGGACTTCGATGTAAATGCATGAAATCTACACATACCCTTACATCATCTGACTGTGAAACACTCTCAAAGGAAATGAGCCACCAAATATTTTGAGCAATGTACTTGCTACCAGCTCAGTTTTTATTTGCAGTTAACATAAATAAGAAATACTTTTTGCATATTTGCAATTTCAAATATTTGTAATAAATGCTCTTTAAGTAGGACGCTGCTGGATGGCTCTCTAAAATTAGGTGCACTGCACATCTCAGAATTTATGTTTCATCAACACAAAAACTTGAGAAGCTAAATAGAACAATTTTTATCGATAAAATACAGAGTTTATATTTTTTCATAGTCTTCACTGTACCGTTCATGAACCACTATGGTATACCATACAAATATGAAAGAAAATATGATAAAAATAAGTTATCTACACTACCCATGGGTGTTGTATTTTACTGTTTATTTATGAGGAGGATTATAATAAGAAAAATGTAGAATAATATGAATGAGAGAAGAAAAAAGAAGCTCAAAAATAAGTAATAGCTGAGCTAAATGAGATAAAAGAAACAAAAATATTTTAAGTCTGATGCCGTGCTTCCTTTTTGAGTTTCCAACTTTTTTTCATTATTAAAATTTGGCCGAATTTTCTCACTAAAAAAGTGATGTAATACTTGCTAATAAAATAATACTTGTTTTTTACTTTGGAAACATAAAAATGATAGCTTCTGATTTTTGATTCTCCTGAGTACACAAAATATTTTCACAGTCATAATCCAACACAGGAAAGCTGTTCTCATCTGCATCATGATAAGAAGAAAACAGGACTTAGAAAGGTGAAATGATGTGCTCCCTCTGTGATAGCCACAGGACCCATACCAGATCTTCTGGTTACAAATCCCTTGCTCCTGCTACCATATCCCACAGCAGCAGCCTTGGTAGACATGTTATGCACCAGATGAAGAATGGAGAGTCTGGGCCTCTGAACTCATCACTACTTTGCACAAAGAGAGAAGGGCTACATAATGGCAGGGCTGCTTTGTTCCTGTTTTTATTCTTCTTCTGTGGTGCTACACCTTCTGTATCAAGAATTATATAAAAATAATCAAGTTCACAGGACCCTTGATACCATCTGCTGACACCACACTGTACAAACATTACATGTGGATAATAATACAATTAAGTTTCAATCTATCTGGGAGCATTATCCAATTTCAGAATGCTCTGAGGAGCACATGTTCTCCACTGCAATTCACCTTTGTTGTTCTCTTGATTCTGAGTTAAGCCTTTTTGTCTTTGAGTGTGAGGAATAAACACTGACCACTACATTTGTCTCCATTTGCATCTGCGAGTTGACTGCTGATGTTATACCGTGTCTAAACAGGCTTAATTCCCACTTCCTTAAGAACACTGCTGACATTCCTTCCTGTAAAAAGAGAAAAGGAGGCAGAATTTTTCTCCTCTCCTCTCTAATTGTTTATTCCTGTGTACATCAGACAATTTGTCTATCAAAGGAAACTGTTTTCTCTCAATCACAAGAACCAACCAAAAGAAACCTAGTAAATACAATCAATGGAGTGCAACCAAATCTAGAAATAATCCTCATAGTCATGACAATTGATTAATACTTGAGGGAGGATATAAGTAATTCCTCTCTCTGTCAAAGAAACAATGATTTTTTAGATAGATCTGGTCCAGTAGCATGTGACTCACATCATATGTGGCAGCCTGGCTCTCATGTGGTGCTCCAGTTCTGGAAACTGTAGTTCTACCATTTTCCAAGGTCTGATGCCTTCTCTTGAGCACCCATGAAGGATCTCACCTGCCAAAGTGCTGAACCTGAAATTTAGTCATTGTCCTTACTACCTTTTGACAATCTTCTAACACTGCCCACTTATAACTCTCCTGTCCTCAATAAGATTACTCTGGGCTCTATTACTCTTGATCTTAGCACTGGGCCTCATAGTGCCAAAGTCTAGTCCTCATCTATGTCCTCATCTGTGTCCATTCACTTATATTGATTATTCACGGCTTATAATTAGACTGTAGTCTAATTGAAAGAAATGTATATTATTTTTGTTTTTATGTTTATAGATTTTATAGGCACTTAAAATATCAAAGAACAAAGCAGTATGGTTCATGAAAAGTTAAGCTATGCAGACATAATTATAACCACTTTATTTGACATTGACTGGCTAACGTGGGTAGCTCAGGAGCCAGACTTAGTGAATACAAACCCAGCTTTGACATTTACCAATCTTAGGCCATTTGGAAAAATTATCAAGGGCCTCAATTCACTCAACTGTGAAAGGGGAAACGTATAATGTTCCCTCAAAGGGCTATGAGGGTTAAATGTGTCAATATATATAAAGAGCTGGACTTGACTCATAAAAAGGGTTTAACTAATAAATAATAGAAGAAATTGCTAGCATTTCTAAAAAAAAAAAATAATGAGTCACATAGAAGATCAAATTTAAAAACTAGTGTCATATTGAAATTAACTATTAACTCTTCCAAGAATAATCCTCTGCCCCTCCCCAGGACAAGTATACATATACATCAGTATCTATTCAGCAGGAGGTCTGGAGCACCAGGAAAAATTCTGTTAAGTGCAGGAAATAATGCATCTTACCTATTAGAGTTGGCTTTCTTATTACATTACTTAACACAGACAAAGCACTTAGAATGATGCCTGACATATAGAAAAACTTAAGTGTTAGATAATTGCTATTATGTATGTAGCCCACACAGTAGAGAGAGATAATGAAACCAGAATAACTCTAAGAGATTAGAGCCAGGAGGCATCCCTGTTTCTAACAACTGGGGAATTTGTCTTTATCTCTGGCCCCAGTCAGAACTCTTCCCACTGATAGTAAATTCAAATCTTAACTGCCACCCAAAAAGAACACACCGCATGGAAAAGAACACAAAGCACTCAGACCAGAAAGAGGCAATCATAGCCACAGCCTCCTACAAACAGAGGAAGGAGCAAAGCCAGGATAACAAGCACCAACAACAACTCGCATTTTGCAAAGCTTTTAAAGGAAGCAATCTTTCTGAAAAATTCAGTGAGAGGCTGCTCTTAAAAAGATCAAGTGGACAAAAAGACTCTTAGTATAAAAATTAAGGGTCCCAGGCAATGATATGACAGTCCAGTACACACTGGTAGAGGGCAAAAATTGTGAGGATACAAAGAAGGAGTAAAAGAAAATTAAAAAAAAAAAAAAGAATTTCAGAGTGGAACTGAGGTCTATTTTCAAATTCTAATGAGTAGGTCCTACAAATGAATATCTGCATCCCATTTTATACTATAATAGTTATGTGCCAACATATTTTAGTCACATAATAAATTTCAGAGCTTATTTTATTTAAAAATGTGGATTTAGCCACTTTCAACCAAAGTCCTTTAGATCTTCATTCTCCCCAGTGAGGTTCAACTCCCCTGGGAGCATCAGAGACTTCTGACAGAGCTCTTTACAGCCCCACTGGATTGACCTTGATGACTAACTCCCTGTGTGAGCTCAGAAGAGTTACCTCATCTCCCTCTCCATTTGTCTTCTTGTCTGCAAAATGGATATGTTTCTGGACTCCATGGGAGTAGTACGATCATTAAATTAGACAACATACATGCCTACTTAGGAGGGTACATGACACATATAAAGCATCCCATGTATTCTGTTATTTCATAAGATCCCACCATTATTGTTATGAATGTCTGAATTAAGTGGATCCTATTGAGTATTACAGTGAAGATTCTGGGGACAACAAAGGGACAACAGTAGATGAGTAATAACTCTCTTAGAAGGTGTTCTGCCTTGACTCCCAAAGATCAGTCCCCAAGAGTAGGCTTTACAGGACTCATTTTCCCTGGATTTATTTTATTACAATCTGGCTTGCTAGGAATGAGCTGCTTTGAACTTAATTCCAGGGCCCAAATTTGGATCTCAAAAAACTGACTGGATGAATAATCGAAAAATGAATGTCAAACAGGAAAGAATTGTTCTAAATCCAGGGATACTTACTAAAATCAGCAAAGTTTTCAACTCATTAACAAAAAAAAAAATTAGTATCACTTTAATGTTCTGATAATAGATTATGGCTAAAAGCATCAGCACTATTTTTTAAAGTGAATTGTGCCAACTATCATGTTGGAAATCTTGAAATGTTTTAATGGAATTTTAGCACAAAATCATTCTGTCACTTAGAGACTTCTGAAATTTTTTGCCTGCCCCAAATGTTCTGAGAAGCTTGCATGGTCTCTATGCATTGGGCTGCCTACACATAGAAAAATTATCTGCTTCCCTATGAACCGCTGATTTTTTCCATTACCAAATGAGAGGTTCTAAAGGCCCTCAATGACTAGGATAAATCACTCCATTTCTTTTACTCTATTAAAGTAGATATTTTATGTTCTACTGCCACAAAATCCAAGATGAACACCAGAAATAGCCTGTAAGTTGAAGACTCTCATTTTAAAATGGCACCACAATTTATCGTATTTCTTACTGTACCATGAGTATTACATTATTCATTAGAAGTATTTGTTTTTTAGGCAGCTATTACACAGCTTTTGCTGAGTGTCAGCTTCCCACTGCAAGCTGCTGATTTAGAGGGATATCTTCCAGAGATAAGGTCACTTTGCGGAATTCCCACCTGTGTGACCCCAGTGTGTTTGCATAAATATAAATTTGCTCTATGACATTCCTGTCATGTTTGCTCAGTGAGCAAGTAATTTGCCACTCTCATTACTCCAGGTACAAGGTACCTTGTGAAAAATCAATCTTCTTTCTGCTTCATACATCACAGCTTCCCCAAGTCATCCAGTGCATTCTGACTCAGAAATGAAGCTGTGAGATAAAGACATGGGTCTGTTTCAGCAGGCTGCATTGTCCAAAGGGGCTAATGAATGTTACACCTCACTGGGAAACCCCATCTTGGGGCAAGGGAAATGTCTATGTACAAAGCAAAGACGCTGTTTCCTACAAAGCATTTCCTATAATACCCAAGGGAGAGAGGTCTTAATAGTAGAACAAACAAGTAGCTATAGGGGGTTTAGTATACAGTTTTTCAGAAATATTAATCTACCATCTCTTCAGGCCACAAATCATTTTCTCCACCTCTTGACAGCCTGAATTTTGACTCTGAAAGACAATCCATTGCAGGATCCTGACTGGCTGTAATATGTCAGGCTTCTCCCCAGGGACAAAGCCAACTCACACCAACAGATGAAGCCATTTTCAGTATTTGCTCTGGTGCTGATTTCTGTGTTTTCACCAATGTGTACACTCCAACGTCATAATATAAATGTCAGTAGGGGGAAAAGCCGTGGAAATATTTTCATTCTATAATCTATTTTCAAATCCAGAGAAAGGTAATATGCTGGAATTATCATGCTATCTGTGGCACAAATTTTTAAAAACATAATATCTCAAATGTCACCCAATATTTCTTACGTACCTTCTATGCTCTATTCTGGGAGCTGTGAGTCAAGTAATTAATAGAAGAAGCAAGTACCTTCCTTCATGAAGTATGTGTTCTAGGAGGGAAGAAGAAACAGATAAATATCTAAAGAAGCCAATATGATAATTTCCAGTATTGATCATTACCATGAAAAAAAAAAAGAACAGAGTAATGTGATAGATATAGATAAGGAATTTTAGCCAAAGAAAATAACTGTGGGAAAAAAACTAAAAGGAGAGGAAAATCTATTCTGGGAAAGAGGAGAAATAGTGAAATGGAGAGAAGGCAGTATGGCTGAAAGAGCAAGTATGAGTCACAGAGTGGTACTGGCAAGGATTCAACCACAGACGCTTCTTAGCTTTGACAAAGGGGAGGGAGGAATAGGGAGAAGGTATGGGGGCAGAAAAGATGGTGGAATGAGATGGACATCATTACCCTAGATACATGTATGACTTCACATATGGTGCAATGCTATATCATATACAACCAGAGAAATGAAAAGTTGTGCTGCAATTGTGTACAATGAATCAAAATGCATTCTGCTGTCATATATACAAAATTAAAATTAATTAATTAATTTTAACAAAAGAATTGGGATTTATTCAAAGTGCAGTGGGAAGCTACTTCAAATGGAAGTGGAGAAACATTTGAAACAAGGCAACCATGATCTGATTTACATTTTTTAAAGATCTCATTAAAAAGTGCTGTTGCATGGATCAAGAATCAGATGGGGGATGTATCAGAATCTGGGGCAACAGTGAGGAAGCGGGGGCCACAGTCTGGGCAAATTTATGTTTGACCTACAGAGACACTGGCGAAGTAAAGTAGGCACTTTTAATATGTCTTCAATGTTATATCTCAGACTCATTCAAAGACCTGTTAAGAGGTATTAAAGATGAGAGTAGCCAAGAATATAGTCCAGATTTTGGAGCTACAGAACCAGATGAATATTGATGTGGTTAGTAAAATGGAAATTGGGTGGAAATGGGTAATTCTCCTTTAGACATATCAAGTTTGAGAAGAACAGTCAACCAAAATGTGACTTAGGAAGCTGGAAGCACAAACCTGAATTTAAAGAAAGGTAAATTCTAGATCATTATAAAGAATATTTACACCATCTATTTCAATGAGGTCACCAGGGTATGGTGTGCCAGATGAAACAGAAGAAACTCAGTTAAACGTAAATTTCTGATACAGTAAAAAAAAAAAAAAAAAAATTATATCATTATGTATAAAACATTGTATGGGATTAATAAGTGTGTGTCTGTGTGTGTGTAACATGGTACATACCTACGCTAAAAAATAAAAATAAAAAAATCTGAATTCCAAATCTAATTAGGAATCCTATATTTGCTCAAACCTAACTGGGAGTGAGTTCACAGGTCAGAAAGACCCAAGACCGGCATACTGCCAACTTTAGGAAAAGAGCCAGCAAAGGAAACTAGAGGAGAGTGTCTGGAGAGTGCAGTTCACAGGCACTAAAAGAAAAATGGTACCCTGAAAAGGAAATGTTGAACTGATCCAAAGTTTTAGCCACTGCAACAAGTGGCCATTACTTTTGGCAACTGGGAAATAAGTTTTAGTGTCCCAAAAAACAACAGCCATGGGGAAGTAGGAGACATAAAAATCCCCTTGTAGTGGGATAAAGAGAGAAAAAAGGCACCATAACAGATACAGAAACCTCTTCCAATAAGCTTCACTGTGAAAGGAAGAGTAAGAGTAGGTTGGTAGCTATGTGGAAGACAAGGATGTATGTATGTTGATCAGAATGATCTGGTGGAGAGGGAGAAGGGGGCAATTTTGGAGTGAGAGAGAAAATGCCAGAACCAAAGTGGCTGAGAGGAAATGGAATCCAGGCTATGGACAGGCTGACTTTCAACAATAGTGGAAAAAATTAGTCTCTTTTATCATAAAGAAGATGGGTATGGCTTCATTTGGTTTCCAATCATATATATGACTCCATAGACACATATACACAAAAATATCCCACTTATAATCAAATATTTCCCTACATTTTTAATTTGTAAAAAAATGTTCCATCTATTTATTATATATTCACATAAACCAATATTCACAATTAGTTGTTTGAAGACACTTTGATGATTAAATGAGTGATTGTTGGGTAATTCTTTAGTAAGAAAAAGAGTGCATGTCTTCTTTAATATTCCAATGGTTACTTTTGTTTTTCATAAAATGGGAAATATAAAATAGCCTTCAAACTGGGACAGCACCAAAATTGAGATTTTCCTAAATGGAAATCACAAATTCCTCATTAACATTTCCATAACAACTGCACCATGGCATACATCATTAAACAGAAAAGTTTCGCTAACATCAACTGAAAGCAAACACTGCCAAGCTCTGGAGTAGCAAAGGTCTGTTGCTGTGGGAACCACCCTTGGACCTCCTGACCTTTGCATATGTTGCATTAATGTGGATATTTGCATTGGATTTATTCCAAAATAAAAGTCAGGCATTCAATGATATAGCAATAAATGCATCTCAGCAACAAAGAAATAGTGTTGCATTTTGGGAAGCACAGAGAGAAATAGTGAAGACATTTTAAAAAATAGATATATATCCTTAAAACATTTCTGCAACTATCATACAGTCATCTGTCAGTTACCTGAAGACCTCATAATATCTATAAATGAACATAAGTATCTGGCCCAGAACACTTTATGGTTTTATTAACAAAAATGATAGCCTAGTAAACAAAATTCCCTGGTTTTTTACAGTAAGCATTGTCTACATGGGTTCCTATTATTTTAACTCAAAACTCACAGCTAAAATAATTTTGTATTCTTTTGACTATTTAAAGGAATTTACTTTCTAGCCATATCTTGCATTTGAAGTAAAACTGATGCTAGTTTTAGAACAGATAAAATACAGATATAGAAAAAATCATTATTAAATGAAGGTTTGGTTTTCTATTGATAACACTATCCATATTAAACAGGCCTCTTTCTCAGCATGGTTACTACAATTTAAAATTTCCACTGTCACTATCTTTGGATAGTTTTAATCTTAGTTTTCCTATGTGAACAGGAGGAGCACAGACGGAGTAAAATTTTAGCTCCATGAAAGGTTGAGGGCCATATATGGCTTACAGAGTCTGGTACCCAAATTAAATTAAATGGATGAACGAACAAATGGATGAATAGATGGATGTCCACAAAGACCATGTTGAGAGGAAGCTATGAAATTCAGTCAGGTGGTAGAGAGAGAATCACACAAACTCAGATAAAAAAAATAACACATAGCCAAGGTTTTCAGCAATTTGCCACCCTCTTTAAAACCACAACTCAGTGACAAATATCTTGATTCCATTTAAAAACCCAGTGGTTCTACTTTCTTCTATCCTCCACAAAGGATAAAAATCTCCCTTAATTGGTATATCCATTCGTGTACTCAAAAAAAAGAAGCAGATGTCCCCCAAATTAACCCAGTGCTCAAAGCCCTTATGGCCTTGTCATTTTATTTAAAGGTCCCAAAGCAAAAACAAATACAATAGAGTTGGAGGGAAGAGTTTGCAAAGGTCAATGTCTCCAATAATGACTCTCATGCTCACTTTTAAATCCTTTTAATCACATCCCAGATATGGGGCAGCTTCCACCTCTAAACCACACACTGGGGTAATCTCTTCAGAGAGTGAATGTTTTGAAAGACAGGACAATGTTATTCTCATCTGTGTATCACAGGAGCTCACCACAGCACTGGCACAGAGTAGGAACTCAATGCATGCATTTATTGGATAAATGAACAAACAAAAGAATGAAGGACTGCTTGCCCAGGCAAGCTAATAAGGAGTGGAATCAATCTGTCAATCTAGTGTCCTGACCTAAAGCATCAGAGAGCTGATGATGCAAATTCCTCAAGTGTTTGGTTCTGTGTAGGAGCTACTCCTTCCCCCAAAATACTATTATAGTATCTATCCAGCAACTAGAGAGAAGACGACAAAGGAAAGAGAGAGAAAGAGAAGAGGTACATAGAGAAGGGAGGGAGGGTAATGAAGGAGGGGAGAACACAGAGAGAGAAGGAAAGGAACACAAATATCAAAATCTATATTCATGGATGAAACAATGAGGACCTGATTCTTTATTTCTCTTTTTATTTCTTTCTTTTTATAGATTTTTAAAGCCTTAAGCTTAGGCAAAGCAAAATATGAAGTTCACCCTGAAAGTAATGACTCTGAGGTTGAGAGTTAATAAAATTCTGGAATGAAAAAAAATTAGCAATGGCAGTCAAAAGCACAAACTAAGCCAAGATCTAATTATATTATACTTGCATGAATGTAAAAAACATCATGAAATATTTAATAATCTACCAAACTCCACATTTTTCATCTGCCCAGGGATTCCATAGACTTGCATACAATTATCTCTTCAGTTAAACACACAGCACTTGACAAGTGCTCAGATTCACATTCACATCATCTTTCCTGATAATACAGGGCCACTTCAAAGGCTTGAAGCTCTTCCCTTGCCAATCTCTGCGCTTAGAGAGGTTTAGGTGATCAGGGTTTCAATCTGCTTGTTTTAATCAGTACTCCTGCACTATTTGCCTATACCTTACATGTGAGCCTTTAGCAGATGATTTATTTGACTTCCTTTATTCTTATCATGCCAGCACTTCTAAACTGAATGAAGGAAGAAAGGGAGAGGGCTCAGCAGGCCTGGAATGACATGTCACATTGTCAACTGAATGTTAAATATATATATTCTGATTTCTAAAAGAACTCGGGATCTCGGTTAAGCTTTTAAAGAGAAAGATAACTGTATTATCTGTGATATTCCCTTTCTTTTGCCTGCCAACAAGTCAATAGTGATAGAGACCGAAAATGGAGAATGTATGGAGATATCTGATAATATGGTAACTCAGGTAGTAGCTTATCTATCCTGTCATTCAAGATGATTCCAATAGTAACTGACTTTAGGAGATACTACTTTTCTATACTAATATATATTGCATGAATGTAAAAACATTATGAAATTTTTAATAATCAACTAATAGTTTACATATACATATATATTAGTATAGAAAATTAGTATCTATCTATCTATATATACATTTATGTATTTGTAGTGTGGTCAGCCTAGTTAGGAAGAATAACAATGAAATAAACTACCTCTATCAAACCTCTCACCAATTTAAGAAAAGTACCAGCACCATGGCTCTTGAAGTTCTCTATTTTATGCAAATTTTCAGTCCTCCTTCTGCTCCTTCTAATCCAAAAGTACTCAGCAATTTTCCCTTGTAAAAAATAACTTGGTTATTATAAAGTCATCTTATTATTTGTTATGTTGTTTATATTGTTTCAATTTTCTTAGTTTGAGTTATATAAATGTGGTATCAAACTATGTGTAATTTCTTGAGAAACTCACTTTTCACACTCAATAATGTATTTCAATAATGCCTTTCTGCCAGGCATAGTGGTGCAGGACTGTCATCCCAGCTACTCCCGAGGCTGAGGCAGGAGAATCACAAGTTCAAGTTCAACCTCAGCAACTTACTAACACCTATCTCAAAATAAAAAATACAAAGGGCTGGGGATGTAATTCAGTGGTAGAGCACCTATGGGTTACAACTCCAGTACTGAAAAGAAGGAAAAAAAAGATAAATTTGTGTTGCTGCATTAAATTGTAGTTCATTTATTTTCACAGTTATATAATTCTTGTGTGAATATAACAAAGTATACTTGCATATTTTATGTCAGTGGACATTGGGGCTTTTTTTTTTTCAATTCTGAACAATATAGTTGGAAACACTCTGTCTCTTGATTTATATGTCAGAGAACTCATGTGGAAAACTCGTGTGTTTAACTTTACAAGATGTTACCATATCTTTGTTTTCCAAAGTGGTTATCCAAGTTTAGATCCTTAGCAGCAGTAGTATATGAACTTCCATTCCTCCAGTGCTCTATATTTTATCAACACAAGATACAGAAAGGGCTTTATTTTCTGAGCATTCCAGAGAATAGAAAAGTAGCATCTATTGAGGGCTTAATTTGCATTTTCTTGGTTGTTACTAATGATCAGTGGGGATTTTTAATGATTTTTTAAATTCATGAATTCCATTGGTGTCCTTTAATTTCATAACAAGTAATGATTTTCAAGTAAGCCGTCAGTATCTTTCCTTTATTTCCACCATCAAGCCATCATGACCATGTTAAGTTTTTTCATTCATTCAGTTCTGAGTTGTGGATATGATTCCCAGTTTCTGGTCTACCTTATTATAAACATATCAGAATCTCTTTTAAGAATATTCTGGCCATTTTCCATAATTTTTACAAAATATATTACTACATATGTTCATTTGACTACTAATCTGTTCTCAATTGTGATTTATCTATTTCTTAAGTAGAATTATACTAATATTGTTAAACTTGATTTGTTTTCCATGTTTTAACTCATCAAATTCACTTTTTTAAAATAGTTTTTATTCTATTCTACAACTTGGTTATTGAAGTTTTTTCTAAATCTTATTATCATTTTCAGTGATAAAAGAAATACATGAACCTCCTACAACAGAAAAGGCACATAGACAATGAAATTACAACCTAAAAACCTTGATTATCTCAGTAGGCAAGTGGAGAAAGCATGAGTAGTTGGCCTGCAAAAATCAATTGTTTTTCTCATATAAGATCACAAGAAATACAGTGGGATTTAAAGTTGGATTGAAGGTGCTGTAGTGATTAAACACTGGATCTACATAGTTTTGTGACAACTGTCTCACACAGCATTTGGGAAACAATTTTTATTGTTATGTAATTTAATAGTGATAATAATACAAGTATGTATACTGCTCCTGATCTTCTATGATACTGTTTCTGAGAAGGGTCTCTATTTCTTTGACTATTTGACTGCATCAGCATCAAATTGTACTTATTGAACGACAGTAAAATATTTTTTTTCAAAAATAGTTTGATGACCTATATAGCCCTTAGCTGTGGCAGTTTATGGGCTCCTATCTCTGAAGCCTTACCAATTGAATTATTTTATTACAATCTATTGGTTTACCCATAGAGATTTATATTAAAGAACCTACATCATTCCAATATGGTACTATTGATATCCAAACTATTGGTAATATATTTAATCTAGGCCATCTACAAAATGGAACAATCTAAGAATTTTAGCAAAACTAGGAGCCAAGGAAATATATATTACCTCAGTAACAGATTTGCATTTAAAGGATGACGAATTGTTAATATCTGTAAAATAAAATGCCAAGACTATGACCACTTTCTCTATTGCCATCCAACTCAAAACTAGACATGGCATCCCATCAATGCTCAAGTCAAGAAATCACAAACTGCCTCTTATGTGTAGATGACTTTACTGTCCTTATTTTCTTGGCCTTTCTTAACATAAACACTTAAAGTTAAGCATACCTTTCTTTTTTTAATATTTATTTCTTGGTGTAGATAGACACATTTTTATGTGGTACTGAGGATCAAACCTGAGTCCCGCCAGTGCTAGGCGAGCGCTCTACCACCGAGCCACTATCCCAGCCCCAAGTATACCTTTCTTTTGAGACACTTCCCTCTCTTCTGAAAGAGGCACTGAACTCTCAAACTCTTGGTTCTCCTGCTGTCCTTTCTGGCCTCTCACTCTTGGCTTTGATGATATTCTTTCCTGGCTGATCTGTGAATGGTCACCCTGTGGCCGCAGCCTCTGCTGGAGCCTTGTCCTCTGTCTACAATCTTCCCAGGTGAATTCATCTACTCCCATAGCTATCATGGGATCCTGTCACTGTTCATGCACAAAATTTTTCTTTAACCTTGACATCTTATTAGCTGAGCCAGGCTTGCATATTCGACTAAGAATTTAGCATCCCCAACAGATGAACAGTGGGTATCCCAAGCTTCATGTTCTAAGTAAAATGATGTATTTGAATCATTTTCTCTACCTCTCTATTCCTCTCTCATTCTTCTGATTGCACCATCATCCAGCCAAGCCAAACTTCATGCCATTTGTGATTCTTACCCTCACCCCTCTTTCTAACTGTTCAGCCCATCCTATACTCAGTACCTTATATGAACATTAAATCCATCCACTTTTTTCGTCCTGTTCTCTACAAGTTTGGCCTTCATTAATATAATGGCCTCCTATCTGATTCTTCTGCTTCCACTTTTCCACCGTGGAATTCTCTCTCCCAACAACACACAACAAAATTAAGAACCATAATTTTCTCCTTTCCACCCAAAATTCTCCACTGCACAATCAAGGTATTACTTAAAGTAAAATCCCAACTACTTACCATGGCCCAGTAAACTATTGGTGATCTGTTCCTATTCTGCCTCTTCCATTTGATAAGTATTCTCCCTCCTCTCAATCACCTCCTTTGTAAAAATGCCAAACTCAGGTCCTCAAGTTGCTACACTGCTCACTATGCTCATTCTCCATATTTCTGTTCAAACTTGATCTCTTCAACAAGGCAGTTTTGACTATCATGTATAGGTTAGCACCAAATCCATTTCTGCCTAAATGAGCATTACTATCAATAATAATTCAGGTATTTGTATATTTTCTGGCCATTACTTCCAAGTTTTATGTGAGAAAACTTTTTGGTCTTGTTCACCAAGGTACTGAGTGATCTAGATCTAGAACAGTGGTTGGCTCATAATAAGCACTCAATTATTGTTTATTAAAGAAATAAATTTTTAAACCCTTTCTCCTAATACCCAATAACCACCACAAAACAAGACCTTGAATTCTTTTATTTTCATGCCAAGTTTAATAATGTTGGGGAAACTGTTTGATGTATGTGTTACTCTTTGATTTAAAAAAAAAAACAAGTCATTTAAAATTTATACAGTTCTACTATATGTTAACTACTACATGGGAGTCAAAAATGCAAATGTAATCATGAGGTCAAAAAGTTCACTTTTATTTTAACTTCTGAGAAAATTATAGAACAAAAACTTCTTTACAAAGTTGGTTGAAATTTGCACTCATTAAATTATCTGTCTTTCATTTAGTGGAATAATAATAGTCTAAGTAATTTGAGGGGGGAAAGGTCTGTTTTTGGCAAGTCCTGCTGTTTTTTTTTCAAAATCTGCTGCCTGAAATTACCAAAAATTTCTGTATCTTCAATGTTATTTTTGAGGACACTAAAATCTGATACATGATAGAAGTCAGAAGTGAAACCCTCAAAGCATCTTTCTGTATCAACTGTATTATTAATTTAATAGATAAAATACAAATTCAATCACCATTAATACATTCTAACAGTTAGTGATGGTGTTCTAAAGATGCAGAATACTGGGCTGGAATTGTGGCTCAGTGGCAGAGCGCTCACCTAGCACGGGCGGGACCTGGGTTCCATCCTCAGCACCACATAAAAATAAAGTCATTGTGTTGTGTCTATATACACCTAAAAAAAATTTTTTTTTAAAGATGCAGAATATTCCTGCAGCCCCACACCAGTTTAAAGATAAACAATCTTCAATATAGAAGTTCACATGTTTGGATCAAACACAGTGTAGGTTTTCTCTTGGTGGGACAATCCTAAAACTCATGTATTTAAGAAGCAGAGTAAAAAGATGGACTATAGACTTTTAGATATAGGTTAAGAATTTGGCTCTATCTTTATTAATTTGTACTTGAGCACGTTATTGTTTCCTTTATCAAATATTCATTGAGAACCTACTCTGCCAGTGACTGTACTAGGTTCCAGGGCTACAAAAATAAAGGAAGATTCAGTTCTTGATTTTAAGTAGCTTAAAGCCTCAGTTTTCTACTACATGAAATGGGAATAACAACACTAACTTCTCTTTTGACCAAGATAAAGTAGACAATATGCTTAGCACCATAGAAAAATCTCAACAAATAACCCATTTTTATAATTCTCAACCAGCTTATTCTAATTCATGGACTATGGGAGTCCCCCTAGCAGTTTATAGTGTGAGTCAAAGAATAAATATTTAGACTCACCTAATTCCATTGGCAAGAATCAGACCATATGTGTTTGCAAAGGCTTTAATGATACTAAAAAACAGTTGTATTTGAAATTTTTCAGTGTGTCTAGAGGTTTTATGGAATAAAGGAATGTTTCATTAGCTTCACTCTGTGCTTCAATGAAAGTTAAAAGTTATACTATTATTTTAATTATCAACAGAGATATTTTAATGTAATGTTTTCAGCTGGTTGTCATTAAAATATGGATGCTGAAAAGTGGAGGACAGTGTCCATTCAGTACCCACTGGAGATTCAAGAGGTTTTTTAAATTTTTTCAATCTCCATTTTATAAGTAATTGGTTAAGTCTAGGAATACAGCCAAACAGTATTATTTGGTTTCACATAGAATGACTGTACCCAATTCAGCAGTGCATGAGATTCCCAGAGTATAATAGAACTGTTTTATGATTATCTTAAAAAGACAGTTTCTTATTTTCTCATGGTTTAAGATATCAGATCACTGTCCAAAAATGTAACCTATGGCCAGGCCCTCATATAGAGTGTGATAATTACTTGAAATGATATGAGAAGTACCACAAAAAGCAACACATTGTCAGTTCTTTGGAAACTATAGTTCAATAACTCAACATTGCCATCACTTTAACACCAAGATTCTAATTTCAAGAGACATAAATAGCTATATAATAATTAACCAAGTTAAAGAAAATAAATCATTAGTTTAATCTCAAAAGTTAAAATGTTCTTGATACTGTTTCATTAAGTTTGAAGATGAAGGTTGGTATTTATATCAATATATCAATTGCAAAAGGCTAAATAAATACGCAGAATTACCATTAAAAGATAATTTCAGTATCATCAGATAGTTAATTTTTACATATGTTAAAGATCATAGGGGTCTTCAGGAAAAATGCTGTCATCAAATTAGTATGACATAAGATTCTAGTCTGAAGAAAAGCTCTTTTCCTCCACAGTAATGAAAGCAAACCAGACTTCCTTCTTCATATGCCAGGGGAAATATCTTTTTAAAAATTGCTAAAAGGTACAAACTCATTTTATTAAGTCACTGAACAAAATGCCTTCAACAATGCACAAACACTCTCTCAAACACAAGTGTCCAAACTTTGTCTTTTTCAAACTTTTTCGATTTATCTGGATACTCAGAAAAAAAACTTAAGTACACTAATCGTTTACAACTTTAACAGAGTATATACTATCTAATTCAGGGTGACTGCAAATACATAATATTGGTCTTTGATGCTCATCAGACCTGTCAAGAAAAAGCATAACAATTCTTAAATATTGAATTTCACTTAATATTGAATCTTCACTTAAAAAAGTACAAAAGAATCATGTATATTCTATTAAGTTGAAGAATATTGACCTTGGCAAATTAAAAATATGGCATCATAAACCCTATTGCAAGGATATGGATTATGGGTAGGTTCCAGAAAATATGTGGAACATGGATTTGGAAGGTGTCAAAGCCAGAGAAGTGTGCTGCTCAAGTGTTTCAGAACTTTAGGTCTGCCAAGAACTATTGGCTCAGGCATTCAAAATTTCCACCAAATTCCAATCCACTGAATCTACAGCAGCCCTCCCCTTACCCACAAAGGATACATCTCAGCACCTCCCCTGGATGCCTAAAAGCACAAGTAGTAAGGAACTCTATGTACACTATGGTTTTCCCTATACATGTTTACCTATGATGCGTTTAATTTATAGATTAATCACAGAAAGTTTTAAAAAATGAGTGATGAAATAGAACAATTTCAACAATATACTGTAATAAAATTTACATGAATGTGGTCTCTTTCAAAATGTTTTATTTTAATGTAGATCTTAGCAACACCAGCATACAATTTCTTTCTTTCACTAAGTGTAGAATTTTCACCTTTTCTCTTAAAGGAAGCAATTAACAGGTTCTCTTTGTTATATCCAAAATGGCCAGTATCACTGCTTTTGTGCTTTGCAGCTGTTATAAAGTAAATTAAGAATTACTTGCACAGAAGTTCTGCACGAAAATGACAGTCAAATAATTACTAATTGGAGGACAGTGTATATAGTGAAGATGTGAAGGACAAAGGCATAATTCATATTTTGGACAGGATGGAGTACAATGACACCATACTTCATCACTCTAATCAGAAGGGTATGCAATTTAAAACTTAAGAAATTATTTCTGGAATTTTCCATTTAATATTTTTCAGACTGTGGTTGACCACAAGTAACTAAAATCATGGAAAGAAGAACCTTGGATAAGGAAAAGTCTACTGCAGTATCATTAAAGAACAGGAACTGATTCAGTATAAATTTAGGCAGTCTCTTTATAGAGCAGCATATACATAGTAATGCTCACATTAAGGAATGACAGAATGAACTAGATAATAGCTCATGATCTTTCCCTTTTATATATTGCACTGTATGATCTGAATGTTGTATTCTTAACAAACCTAAACCAAACTGATACTAACTTTTCCCCAAAGTCAGTTTATTCTCTGGCCTGAAGTATAATTTTTAATCCTGGAATGATTCGATAGTGCAATTTCAGGAAGCAAGTTTTGCGTGAAGGAGCCTGCATTTCACTGTCAGAGAGTTACGAGAGATGACAGTTTGTAATCCCATGGACACAGTGAAGGATGTTCACATATCAGGAAATCTGGAAAGAAAGGCACCCAGGGCCCTGCACAAAATGAGTAGTCAGTCACAAATTCGTAAACTATAACAAGCATTCTGACCTTGAAGTCACAACATTTTCAAGGTTCTATTTTCTTATTTGCAAAATGGAGGTAAGTTACCAAAGTTATGAGGAAAGACATCCAATTTCAGAGCATCCAAAATAGTGCCTGGAATGCAAGAAGGCATAAGGCATGGACTCTCCTCCAGTAACAGTGGCCAGAAAGATGTTTTATATAAGACTGTGGACCTATGGGGAGAGCTCTTAGTTAGTCACCAGCATATGGGAGAGAGATGAGACTGAACAGCATGATGACATTAGCCCCCCTCCTCAAAAAAAAATGGTGTTAATAGGGCTGTAAAAGATAAATTCCTGTGTAAATGACAATATTTTAAAAAGATGAAAAGTCCATTAAGAAATGATAAATATTTGAGGAGACAGATGTATTTAGCCTGATTTAGCTGTTACACAAATGTACACATGAATCAAAATATCACATGGTACCTCATAAATATGTACAATTTTTACATTTTTAAGTAGACGTTGCAAATAAATTTAAATTTAAAAAATAAATAAAAGAAAGCAAAAGAAAATAAAACTACCAAAGACACAAAGTGCTAAGAAGTCTCTGGAAAGTGTAAGGATGAGACAGCCCAGAGTAGGGACAGGCATGTGGGAAGGAATCAATTAGCAGTGCAGATGCACTAAAAAAATAAAAAGAGATTAAAAAGTACTCATTGAGTGTTTATAGAATGGGGGATTGAGAATGGGCACATCTAAAAATGCCTAGTTTTCTCATAAATGAAAACGCATCAGAACCTATGAAAAATCAAAGTTTAAAATTTGAGTAGGGTCTAAGAGAGTGGTCAAAATTTGGAATATTCACTGAAAGAAATCTTCTTAATGAGTAATTTTCCAGGGTACTAAAAGGAGTGAGTAATATATTTACTGTCTTTCAAATGTGTAATTATTCAACAAATAATTATAGGAGATTGTGTAAGAGGACAAAATACATGAAGACATATCCCTGACTTCAAGAATTCAACTATGGAAGTAAATTTCATTATAATACAAAACAAGTTCCCAGAAGAGTCACCAGAGATCTGTGTGTGTATGTGCATGTGTGTGTGTGTGTGTGTGTGTGTGTGTGTGTGTGTGTGAATATGTGTGTGTGAATATGTGTGTGTGTGTTTTCTGGGGACTAGAGGTCCCCATATCCACTGTTTTCTCTCTCTCTCTCTCTCTCTCTCTCTCTCTCTCTCTCTCTCTCTCTCTCTCTCTTTCTCTCTCTTTAAGTCCCTTAGGCAGACCTAGGGTTGAAGTGGTTTAAACACTAGCCCCTGTCTTCAAGGAGCTCCTACTATATTATAACATGAGAAATCATACAACAGTATTTTGAATGCAGACCAACCAATATATGAGGACCAGAACAAAAATGCATAAGACCAAAGGTAGAAGTAGACATACCTAGAGTTCCACAGAGTTGCAATTTATTGGGGAACTTCCTTACTTACAAATGGAAGCATGGTCCTGGGCAACAGCAAGACCAGTTGGATCCCCATAATTTAGGTCAAAAATAGGGTCTTATTTATGGGTTAGGACAAAAGTGACTTCATCCTAGATGGAAAGTACCTGGTTTATCTTAAACTTACATCAAAGAGTCAGGCCTACCCTGCAGCCAGAGTCTGGTTGTAAAGCTCCACATCATTCTCGTATAGTTTTGTCAATTTATAGTTTATTGGGAAAATTTGCAGGAGAACCAGTGAGGGTTACTCTGGATTAATCATGGCAATAACAATTCAAGATGCTGCAGTCAGGTCAAACCAAATCCATGCACTCATCAAGACAACTAGAGAGGAGCTAGCCTCCAGGTTATGGCATAATTCATACCGAACTCATGCTGTAGATTGCAATTTACTAAAACAAGAAAGGATACACATGTGAAAAGGTGTGAAGGAGGCAGAAATTGCTTTGGGTCTTTAAACTAGGTAAAGGTCAAAACTCCATGCAGCAGAGCAGAAAAGCAGCCGGTCCTACAATAATTAATTAGCATCCCCTTTGCCATTACTGCTGATAAACTCACCCTGTGCAACCATGAACCATCTGTGTTTCTTCAAAGCCCTAATACTGCCAATGATTTGGGCAATTCTATTTTAGGAGGCATTTGTTTCAAAGATCAGATGTTTGACTGTTTCTTTGTCTTTAGGATTTGCAAAAATAAGACAAGTAATTTGACTACTTGTTCCCTGAAGTGGCTGAAGAGTTACATCATGTACAGATGTTCACAAAGGTTGTGTTTATTGGTATTTTATCCTCACAATTTTCAGAAGAAAATAGCCATATTCACTTTACCTTATACTTTCTGGGCCAATTATTTATGATTGGATTGCAGAGCTTTTTTGGGTGAAGATTTTGCATTTTACAAAAAAAAAAAAAGCAATTTACCATAATTAGCAGTCTTATAATTTCTCAGCAGTAGGAAGATCGTCCCCTGATTCTTTACTCTGTACTCCCACCTTCCCTTCACCCATTCAGATTCAGAGTCTGGGCAACTTTTCAAGCACATAGGAATTAAGATTGGCCCAGTTCTCTGAAAATTCCAATCAGCAACTCTACTGTTTTTCTTGCATTCATTATTCTCAAGTCAAGCATGTTCCATGGTCTACCAATCTAGGTTGTGTTTAACTCTTTGCATGGCTGAGTTAACTCATGACATTTTGCATGCACAATATTTTAAATTAGCTTATCCTTGACTGTCAAATAAAAGCCCATAAGGAATTTATTGTCAGACTGAGACAGGTACTAAGCTCTCTCCAAAGTTTTAGAAAGCCCACACTTCTCACAAATTCAGTGAACACGGTTATTTGTCCTAGTTTGTCATCTGAAGCAGAGCAAGAACAAAACCAGGGTCAATAACAGAGAAACAGAAAGCAAGCACCAGGTCTAGACAGAGAGTCACAAATAGAACTGGGGGTGACACCAGGATTGGCAAGGACTTGAGAAGGTGAAACACCAAGAACAGCAGCCAGAAACAGCAAGGCTCAAATGAAGTAAGTGAGCACTCAAAATACAAATGACCCAGGACACAGAAAAGGAGGTAGAAAACCTCAAAGAACCACCAGACAAAACAAAAGTTGACACCGTGCCCTTGCCAGTAGTTGGCATTCCACCCTTATTGAGGAGGAACATACGTCTTTTTCTCCTCAGTGGAAATCTAATAATACCAGTAGTTACAAATGATCGAGTATCTGTGTGCTAAGCCCTTATTTCACATTCTTTATCTCATTTAAAACTCAAAACAACTCTATAGGGCATTAATTAATTTCCCCTTATACACCTGGGAAATCCAAGGTTCAGAAAACTAGCTTCCTTAAAGTCATCCATCTAACAAGATTCAGAGTACGGATGCAAAGTTTTCATTCTCTACAACATGTTATTTATGTTGAAGTTTATGCACAGCATGATATATGCAGTTTTCATCCTAGAACTGTGCTCTGCAATATGGGTGTCACTTGCCACATGTGACTACTGACCACTTGAACTGTGAATAGTGCCACATACTGAGATGATAATATTTTGTGCATGTTTAAATATATTACATTTTAAAAATTAATTTCTTTTTTTTGCATTCTTAATGTGATTGTTAGAAAATACATATGCATTATATATGCATGTACATGCTCAGTTATATTTCCATTGAGCGGCAGCTTTATTCTAGAATATAACCTCCTCAATGCTTACTGACAAGTCCTTTTGTTTTTGTTTGTTTGTTGTTTGTTTGTTTTTGCTACTGGGATTGAACCCAGGGCTGCTTTACCACTGAGCTGCATTCC
This sequence comes from Callospermophilus lateralis, assembly GCF_048772815.1. Classification (NCBI taxonomy): domain Eukaryota; kingdom Metazoa; phylum Chordata; class Mammalia; order Rodentia; family Sciuridae; genus Callospermophilus; species Callospermophilus lateralis. The sequence goes on from NC_135308.1 coordinate 114,286,866, forward strand.
AAGCCCTTTTAATTTTACTTTGATAAGTCTCTAATTTGTCAAGAGTGGCCTTGAACTTGCAATCCTCCTGCCTCAACTTTCCAGTCACCAGGGCCACAGGCATGAGCCACCATGCCCTGCCTGAAAAGTCCTTTTAAAGACATAACACAGAACCTCTACAGAGTTTGATAATGGAAAAACAAGAGAGTAAGAAATAAAAACAATCAAGCTCCTCACACTGCGCTGTCTTCCCTTCCTCACTGACATCAGTGTTCTTACTACTGCCACCATCATGCTGGCAACCATGTGCAGAAACAAAAGCCTCTGTTTCTTTCATGCATCTCTTTAAAATTTAACCCCTTCGTGAAGAGTTTTTGAACCATCGTGACAAAAGAGAGGTAAATCAAAGAAAAAGCAAGGAACACTAAAGTGGTCCTAATTATAAATCTGAGGTTTCAATTCTGACCTTAGTTAACTAGTGTAAGAGCTGGTAAAACCTCATCCTAACTCAGAAAGGAGGCCATCCCCTAGATCTGGGTCACCAGAGCCAAAAGCTTCTAGAATTCACTGATTATAAAAATGAGAGAGGGTCTAGTGAGGCACAATAAGAAGATCAATCAATGTGATAAATAGGTGACACATGTCTATCTAAAGACATCAATTTGAAAATTTTCAAAACTCTGTAATACATGCCAAGGAGGTTACTATGAACAATCTTCTCTCCCAAATTTGAGGGTATACACTTTATTTCACTGAAATGAAAGCCAAGTTAAGAATGAACCAGAAAGGGGCTGGGGTTGTGGCTCAGAGGTAGAGCACTCGCCTAGCATGCGTGAGGCACTGGGTTAGATCCTCAGCACCACATAAATATAAAATAAAGATATTGTGTCCACCTATAACTAAAAAATAAATATATAAGAAAAAAAAAAGAATGAACCAGAAAAAAAAAAAAAAGTCTGTCAGGGAAGGTATTAAGAAAGAAAACTGAACATAGTTTACCATACGCCACATTCTTCCCTACAGGGAAAGCTGCAGAATCATTTGACATTTATTACAGGAAGTCTCTAATTTTTCAAAATATTTTATGGAAATGTGTTGATTATTATGCACAAAAAAACCCTGGGGTAATTCTAATTCAACAGCTTTTGTTAATGCACAAGAAAACCAAGATAGATTTTGGAGAAGACATTCACTCCAAGCTGATTAAGATGGTACTTTGAGAGCCTCAGTAGTAGGTATTCTGACCTCCATCTGGGTCTAGGTCAGATCCCTCTCTACTTTATAAGAAGAAGCCAGGAGGATACTAATCACAGGCAGCAAGTAGATAGGGATCACAATTCCTGACTTTTGAGTCTCTGTAGTACTCCTCATTAATATTTGTAGTGCAACTTTTTTTTTCCCTCAGTAATTTAATTCCTAAGAAAACGAATGGTGTCAGCAATAATGGGAGCCAATGTCCTTCATGCTAGAAAGCCACAATCTTGACTATGCCTCAAAAGTATCTATACTAAGCCTGAAAGAAGACTTCAGGACAATTGGAAGACAGGAGAAGCTAGAAGAGGGCCATGATTTCATCATATTCAAATAATGATGACAAAAGAAATGACAACTTAAATATGAATCTTTGGAAGTGGTTGTGTGGCATAGTAATGCAAGCCCAGGACTAAGAAGGAAGACCCAACTATGGTGCTTTGCAGATATGACCTCAATTGACCCGAGACAGGACACTTAACCTTACTGATGAGGTTAAATGAGGTGGCCACTCAATCTCCTAATAGTGCTAACATTCTAGGATTCCGTCATGGAGATTTGATCCCCACATCTATTTTAAGTGATTAGAATAATGTCATGGAAGAATCCGAGCTGTCTTTACTATAGGCACAAAGAATAATGAGATCTGGGCATACCAGGAAACCAACCCTCATCACTACTTTATCTCCCACACCTGACCCTGAGGCCATAAAGACAGAGAACTATGGATAGAATTTCAGAGAATATAAGAAAACAGTTTTTAAAATTCATTTAGTTGGATGCAATGGTGCATAGCTGTAATCCCAGTGAACTAGAAGGCTGAAGTAGGAGAATTACAAGTTCAAGGCCAGCCTCAGCAATTTAGTGAGACCTATCTCAAAATTTTTAAAAAACTAAAAAGATCTTGGGATATAATTTAGTGATAGAGTGCCCCTGAGTTCACCAGTACCTATTTTTTTTTATATTTTATGTCTATATATACATATGAATATGTGTAGACTTATAAAGGAAGGTAAACTTTACTTACTTCACAATTTTTCCAAGGACCAACTTTAATGAATTTCCATCTATGTCCTAAATCTTGCCTCATATGAGAAGTAAAGAGGAGGTCCAGAATGTGGGTTTCCTAGTTATCACACTGTTCCCTGTGGCTTGCTCAGAGGTCCAACATGTTTTGGCAATTGCATGGAGGGTCCATGAGATTAGAAAAGCATTCTGTGGAAAGCGTGGTTATTTGAATATTCTAGACCCCAGGAAAATTATTAGTGTCATTTCAAAGATTCTCTTCGTTTGTCAATAAGCAGAAAATATTAAACATGGGAAAATTTCCTTCAAAAGAGATTTTCTTTTTTTTATTATTGGTTGTACAAAACATTACAAAGCTCTTGACATATCATATTTCATACATTTGATTCAAGTGGGTTATGAACTCCCATTTTTACCCCGTATACAGATTGCAGAATCACATCAGTTACACATCCACGTTTTTACATACTGCCATACTAGTGACTGTTGTATTCTGCTGCCTTTCCTATCCTCTACTATCCCCCCTCCCCTCCTCTCTCCTCCCATCTTCTCTCTCTACCCCATCTACTGTAATTCATTTCTCTCCCTTGTTTTATTTCCCTTTCCTCTCCCTTCCTCTTATATGTAATTTTGTATAACAATGAGGGTCTCCTTCCATTTCCATGCAATTTCCTTTCTCTCTCCCTTTCCCTCCCACTTCTCATCCCTGTTTAATGTTAATCTTTTTCTCATGCTCTTCCTCCCTGCTCTGTTCTTAGTTGCTCTCCTTATATCAAAGATGACATTTGGCACTTGTTTTTTAGGGATTGGCTAGCTTCACTTAGCATAATCTGCCCTAATGCCATCCATTTCCCTGAAAATGCCATGATTTTGACATTTTTTAGTGCAGAGTAATACTCCATTGTGTATAAATGCCACATTTTTTTATCCATTCATCTATTGAAGGGCATCTAGGTTGGTTCCACAGTCTTGCTATTGTGAATTCTGCTGCTATGAACATCGATGTAGCAGTATCCCTATAGTACACTCTTTTAAACTCTTCAGGCAATAGTCTGAGAAGGACAATAGCTGGGTCAAATGGTGGTTCCATTCCCAGCTTTCCCAGGAATCTCCATACCTCTTTACAAATTGGCCACACCAATTTACAGTCCCACCAGCAATATACAAGTGTACCCTTTTCCCCACATCCTCACCAGCACTTGTTGTTGTTTGACTTCATAATGGCTGCCAATCTTAATGGAGTGAGATGTATCTTAGGGTGGTTTTGATTTACATTTCTCTGACTGCTAGAGATGGTGAGCATTTTTTCATGTACTTGTTGATTGATTGTATGTCCTCCTCTGAGAAGTGTCTGTTCATGTCCTTGGCCCATTTGTTGATTGGGTTATTTGTTTTCTTATTGTTTAATTTTTTGAGTTCTTTGTATACTCTGGATATTAGGGCTCTATCTGAAGTGTGAGGAGTAAAGATTTGTTCCCAGGATGTAGGCTCCCTATTTACCTCTCTTATTGTTTCTCTTGCTGAGAAAAAAACTTTTTAGTTTGAGTAAGTCCCACTTGTTGATTCTTGTTTTTAATTCTTGTGCTATGGGTGTCCTATTAAGAAATTTGGAACCCGACCCCATAATATGTAGATTGGAGCCAACTTTTTCTTCTATTAGACGCAGAGTCTCTGATTTGATATCAAGCTCCTTGATCCATTTTGAGTTAACTTTTGTGCATGGCGAGAGAAAGGGATTCAGATTCATTTTGTTGCATATGGATTTCCAGTTTTCCCAGCACCATTTATTGAAGATGCTATCCTTTCTCCATTGCATGCTTTTAGCCCCTTTGTCAAATATAAGATAATTGTAATTTTGTGGATTGGTCTCTGTGTCCTTTATTCTGTACCTTTGGTCCACCCGCCTGTTTTGGTACCAGTACCATACATGCTATTTTTGTTACTATTGCTCTGTAGTATAGTTTGAAGTCTGGTTCACTATACCACCTGAATCACTCTTCCTGCTTAGAATTGCTTTTGCTATTCTGGGTCTTTTATTTTTCCATATGAATTTCATGATTGCTTTATCTATTTCTACAAGAAATGCCGTTGGGATTTTGATTGGCATTGCATTAAACCTATAGAGAACTTCAAAAGAGATTTTCAAAATATTATTCTCATTGATAGATTATAGAACCTGACATTATATCCTCACAATTTTATTCTAAAATTATCAGATATCACTCATATTCATTCATTCAACATTCATTTCAGTATCGTTGGGTATCAGGAAAAGCATCTAGAGTTGAAGAAAAACTAGACAAAATTTTCATCCTATAAATAGCCTGTCTTCTAGCTAGAAGAACAGGCTATTGGGGGAAAAAATCTTCTTTTATATGTGTAGTAAAAGAAAACTAATTGTCATAGGCTAGATGTGATTTGCAATTTATTGTACAATTACATTCCCTACATTAATATAGTTTTGAGGTTGACAATGAACCATATACCCATGTAATTCAAACATCCATTCATCTCTCTATATAAGATTTCCAAAAAGTGGTTGTCCCACCTGTTCTAGAAATCACCTGATCTATTGGAAGTCTTTTTCCCAGCACATCCTGGTTTTAAGCTATGTACATTGGTAGAGTTTCTCTAGAGAAAAATAACTGATAGCATAGACATAGAAGGAGAGATTTGTTGTGCTTCTGGGTCCTTTCAATTATGGAAGCCAAGGGCTCCCATGATAGGCCATCTGCAAACTAGAGAACCAGGATAGCCAATGATGTAATTCAATCTCAGAACAAAAGTCTAAGAACTAGGAGGCCCAATGGTGCAGTTCTCAGTCCAAGCCAAAGACCCGAGAACTGGCAGCAGATGGAGAAGAGAGGGTACACTGGTGTAAATCCCAGAGTGCAAAAAGACCCAAGAACCTGCAGCTTGAATGTCCAAGGACAGGAAGAGAATAAATTCATTCATCTCAACCTTTTCATTCCATCGGGGCCTTAGATAGATTGGATCTATATGGGTGATGGTAGATCTTAATTTAGTCTACTGATTCAAATGCTAACATCTGAAAACACCCTCACAGATATACCAAGATATGATGCTTTATCAGTTATCTGGGCATCCCTTAGCCCATTCAAGTTGACACATAAAATTAATGATTTACACCATGTAAATCATGTCAGAGTCCCCATCAATAAAAGATAAGACTACATGGCAGTGTTCAAATTCCCTTAATTGTTCTAGTCAATCCCCAGGACCTTACACCCATCTTTCTATGAAATAGCATGAAACCTTTTGTCATTGAGGATCACCGTATCCTAAATAAGTTCCAGTTCATCTACATCCCTCTTGAAATATGTTATCCAAAACCAAAGATAATAAAGACAGAGCATTTATAATAATAGTTAAAACATAGGCCTTGATGTTGGCTAGATTGGTGTCAGTACCCCAACTCTAAAAGTGCCAACTGTTTGACTATCAGCAAGTTAATTAACCCCTCTTAATCTATGTTTCCTCATCTCTACTTCCACATAATCGGAAAGAGAATGCATGACATTCATCAAAGGTTGACTATGAGAATCAAATCTGATGGCATGTGGTTCAGACTTGATACAGTATTTGACATAGCACAAGTTTAGTAAGTGGTAATTATTGTTAGAGTATTAAAATGCTTTACTCTGGCAATCTGACTAGTTCAAAGTAAGGCATGAATGTTAAGTCATCTTTGCAATTGTTAAATTTACTTGAAGACTCTCCACTTTTCCATTTTCTTAACTTTAAAAAAAATGTTGTACCAAGGATTGAACCCAAAAGGTCTCAACCACTTAAGCACATCCCAGACCTTTTTATTCTATTTTTTTATTTTAAAACAGAGTCTTGCTAAGTTGCTTAGGGCTTTTCTCAGGTGCTGGGGCTGGCTTTGACATTGTGATCCTCCTGCGTCAGCCTCAAGTTGCTGGATTTACAAGCATGCACCATCATATTCAGCTCCATGTTTTACCTTTTGATTGAAATTCTATGCTTTCTCCTTTCTAGTCTTTGATTTCATAGTTTAGTAGCTTACCTACCTCTGGATTTTGCTTTTCTCTTACTTTTATTGAGTAAAAAAATCTGAGTGATGTTACCTGAGCCATATAACACAATAAATCTGGAGTGCGAGTTTAGCATAAATATCTTATTCCCTATTGGCAAAATTAGTGAAAATTCCAAGTCAATCTCATGTGCTTTCTATTTTTGCTTGAAAAATAAGGAAGGATATATTTCAGGCTTTTATGCTTCCTTATCCAAATTATGTACAGATGCTGCATGGAAATGTGTTCTTAATAGCTACATTAACTATGATAAGTTCACTCACATCATTGTCATTCATGTCTAATTAACCTGAATGCCCAACTGGGAGTAGTAAGAACTTGCACAAGGCAAGGAGAGTAAGTCATGTGGATCTTCCAGTCCCCGTCCTGCCATTTGAATATCTAAGGATAGCAGAGGGAAATAAAGGGGAGTGTTCAAGATCAAGAGGGGGTACTGTCGGGAGAACCTGGGAACACTGCCATCATGGCAAGATCATAAGTCACTAGACATGGAAACTTCTTCAAAAGGAAAGCATTTGTGAAGCAGAAAAACAGGACTTTTATATGAAAGCATTAAACTACCCCATAGGGGTCCAAGTCTAGACTGCACTTTGAAAGGAGAACACAATATTGTTTATTAATAATTTTCACCTATTAGGAAATTAAACATTTAGGATTTTTTTTAATAATAAGGTCAGGGTTATAACCAGTTCGTCTTTTTATTTTTTTTTTTTTTTGCCCCTTTCAATGCTTTATTCATTCAAATTAGTCAATATAATTCACTACGTAGGTTCCTTTTTTTGTGAAGATTTATTATTGTTTTAAACAACCGAGCGTTCAGGTAATTTGTTAAGCAGTGACAGGAGGTCACAAAGTTCTAGTTACATGGATTTGAATTTTTACTTGAAAATGGCATGGGAACTTACTGCTCATTAGTTATGTTTAATTAGATTTGCTAACTACCTCATTTGAGTTTTGGAATACAGTTTCCTTAAATGTGTATTTTTCTCTTTTTTATTGCTTTATTTTTTTATTAGTTGTTCAAAACATTACAAAGCTCTTGACATATCATATTTCATACATTTGATTCAAGCAGATTATGAACTCCCATTTTTACCCCGTATACATATTGCAGATTCACATCGGTTACACATCCACTGTTTTACATACTGCCATACTAGTGTCTGTTGTATTCTGCTGCCTTTCCTATCCTCTACTATCCCCCCTCCCCTCCCCTCTCCTCCCATTTTCTCTCTCTACCCCATCTACTGTAATTCATCTCTCTCTCTTGTTTCTTTTTCCCTTTCCCCTCACTTCCTCTTATATGTAATTTTGTATAACAATGAGGGTCTCCTTCCTTTACCATGCAATTACCCTTCTCTCTCTCTTTCCCTCCCCCCTCTCAACCCTGTTTAATGGTGATCTTCTTCTCATGCTCTTCCTCCCTATTCTGTTCTTAGTTTCTTTCCTTATATCAAAGATGACATTTGGCATTTGTTTTTTAGGGATTGGCTAGCTTCACTTAGCATAATCTGCTCTAGTGCCATCCATTTCCCTGCAAATTCCATGATTTTGTCATTTTTTAGTGCAGAGTAATACTCCATTGTGTATAAATGCCACATTTTTTTATCCATTCATCTATTGAAGGGCATCTAGGTTGGTTCCACAGTCTAGCTATTGTGAATTCTACTGCTATGAGCATCAATGTAGCAGTATCCATATAGTACGCTCTTTTAAGGTCTTCAGGGAATAGTCCGAGAAGGGCAATAGCTGGGTCAAATGGTGGTTCCATTCCCAGCTTTCCCAGGAATCTCCATACTGCTTTCCAAATTGGCCACACCAATTGGCAGTCCCACCAGCAATATACAAGTGTACCCTTTTCCCCACATCCTCGCCAGCACTTGTTGTTGTTTGACTTCATAATGGCTGCCAATCTTACTGGAGTGAGATGGTATCTTAGGGTGGTTTTGATTTGCATTTCTCTGACTGCTAGAGATGGTGAGCAATTTTTCATGTACTTGTTGATTGATTGTGTGTCCTCCTCTGAGAAGTGTCTGTTCAGGTCCTTGGCCCATTTGTTGATTGGGTTATTTGTTTTCTTATTGTTTAATTTTTTGAGTTCTTTGGATTTTAGGGCTCTATCTGAAGTGTGAGGAGTAAAAATTTGTTCCCAGGATGTAGGCTCCCTATTTACCTCTCTTATTGTTTCTCTTGCTGAGAAAAAACTTTTTAGTTTAAGTAAGTCCCAATTGTTGATTCTTGTTATTAACTCTTGTGCTATGGGTGTCCTATTAAGGAATTTGGAGCCCGACCCCACAATATGTAGATCGGAGCCTACTTTTTCTTCTATCAGACGCAGAGTCTCTGATTTGATATCAAGCTCCTTGATCCATTTTGAGTTAACTTTTGTGCATGGCGAGAGAAAGGGATTCAGCTTCATTTTGTTGCATAGGGATTTCCAGTTTTCCCAGCACCATTTGTTGAAGATGCTATCCTTCCTCCATTGCATGCTTAGGGGCTAAAAGCATAACCAGTTCTTCTTGCAACATTCCTGACAATTATGCATCAAGTGTCTGCTTAATTATGTCCACTGATGAGGGGGCTTTCTGTCACTCAAGTCATTGCATTCCATTAGAGCTCTTGATAGGACATCTCTTTATTTGATTGAACTCCCTACCCTCCAAAACTGTCCCCACCCCATAATTGATCTCCACTCTCTTGAATGAAGTATCAGGAAGCTCAGCAAGTGGGAAATGAAAGGGAAGGAGTTGGTAGGTTGTTGTAGACAACACATTTTTTCCTGTTTCCTTTTAAAGTAGACTGGGCCACTTACTCTTGTATGTAAGAAATCTCTACTGGGACGAGAAAGGCAGGATGAAAATGCTTCCTGTTACCCCCAAGTTACATACAGCTCTATCAAAGTCACACAATTCAATTCCTATATCCACATGAGTCTTAAGACCCATGGTGAAAAAAGTGCCTTAGCCAACAGACTGGCACAGCTTAAACCCATGGAAGATAATTAGTAGTTCAATTGTAGAATCAAAGAATGAGACTTTGTTCAGGAGTTTTTCGTATCTTATGAATATATGCAGTTTTAGAAAAGCAGTATTAATGCAGAAAGTTTCAAGATATATTGGACCTAAGAACCAAGTTTGTTTAAATGCAGACTATTGGACTTCATTCTTGGAGATTCTGATTCAGTGCCTCTAGAGTACGGCACAGGAGCTTGCATATTTAGCAAAGGTAACAGATGATACTGGGGCTCTTTGAAAAATAGTAGTTCCATGGTTGAGAGCTCTGGAGTCAGAAAGCCTGGGTTAATATCTGGGCTTTGCCTGCCATGTTTCTTCTTTAGGAAAATGAAGATGATGATGATAGTTCCAATTTCTTTGGGTTGTTACAAAGATTAAATAAGAAAAGATGTGGAAAACATGTATCACACTGCTAGAGTGGCCCATTAAGTAATCATAGAAATTATTATTTTCATTTTCATTATTACAGTGCACTGACTTCAACTTTCCCCCAAAGAACTGCATATATTATCAAGATAACAACTGTCTCTTGTCTTCCTTATTTATGATGTTCTGTTTGAAATCCTGAAGATAACTTTGAAAACAGGGCACAGGAACCAGCTAAAAGAATTGTTAAATTTAATATCCACTCCAAAGCTTTTTTATTCCAAATTTCTGCCCCCCAGCCACCATCCCCTATATTCTTACTGCCATTCCCTTGCTCAAATCCTCTCTCATGTTTTTCCCCCCTACAAACCCTTTCCAAATGCCTTCCTGAATAGGTAGCTATTTTCCACTGTGAAACACTCAGATCAACCATCAATGCAAACTTTCTGATCATTTTATTTTGTGCTGTATTTTATATTTCATTGCTCATTATATATTTTTATTTTATATTTTACCATCTTATTGTACATTTTATTATATTGTGTCACTGTATTTTATAATTAGAGTGTATAATATTCAATTTTCTTCACTTATCTTATTTGATCACTGAGGTTAAACCTGTAGTAAGAAAAGGAAGAAGAAAATAGGACAATGAATAATAGCTCATTGCTCAACCCAAGGCAGTAGGCTGTTTCAATTGCTTAATTCAGACAAATGTACATTTTTTGCCTAGCTTATCAGTATAATACCCTCCATTTTTCACTTTACTTTCTTAATGTTGACTCAAGCTAAAATTCTGTCTCATTAGTTTATTACCAATATGAAATCACTACATGTGAAATTTTTAAATAATGATTGCATTGGCAGTTTTGAGACTACTTGCAACATTATGAAGCACTAAAGTTAAAATATTTATAATGTCAATATAATATATAATCAATGTAACCAATCAGCACTGATTTAGATGCTAAATGAGAGAGCAACTGTGAAAGAATATTCATGAGTTCGACTGATAGTTGAATAAATCATAATTAATACACTATTATACACTATTATATGGGATCAGAATATGCCACCCCAAAATATGCCACTGTGACATAGTGTGATTTTTGAGATGGAGGCAAATGAGAATCAACAGATGCAGAAAGAAACCTTCTTAGAGCTTCCTTTTTATAACTAAAGCAATAATTTCTTAGAAATGAGGACTGCCATAAATTCTTTCACTGTGGGAAGTTTTAAGGCCCTGAAGAAGGTAGAAAGTTTGACCAACATGAGTCACCAAACAAACCTTCCTATAATAACCCTTATTGTCCATTAGTTTCCAACATATATTTACCTTTCAGTTGTTTGCTGTCCCATGCATGTGCTGTGGATGTTAATAAACACTAATTAAACTCTGTTTTTCTCTCTTAAGCTAATTTAATTTAATTCCCAGGGCCTAGCCAGAGAATCTAGGAAGGTAGACCAAAAAAAAAAATACAGGACTGGGGATAAAGCTCAGAGGTAAATCACTTGTCAGATGTAGGAGAGGCCCTAGGTTTTATATCAGCATCAAAATAAATATATAAATAATAAAAAATGTCCTACCCTACATAGAATAGTAGAAATAATAATGATTATGATGATAATAATAGTTTAATAACAAATAATCATTAGAGGTTATATTAAGATTCTATGAAGAAAAAAAAAAAAGGAACAATGGAGAATTACCAGAGAATCCCATACTGAAAAGGAGATGTGGGAGAAGTTGAGTTAATATTTGGGACAAAAAAAATCCCTATGGAAGTGCCAGATTCAAAGGCCAAGAGGTAGGAGTGTGACTGGTGGATTCAGTGTTCAGTGTGGCTGGAGCAGAATAGAAGAGGAAAGCAGTAGGAGCCAACAACAGGAAGAAAATGATAGGTCAATTAGAGGCAGCTTGTTGACCATGATAAGGAACTGGTCTTTACTATTTAGGTAAAGAGAGCCACAGGAGTGTTAGAGCAGAAGAATGACAAGATCCACCTTCGATTTTAAATTAGACACTCTGGCTGTTTGATAGAGATATATTTTGGGGAAGGTCTAGAGAGAAGCCACCTAAGAGACTACAAACTAACCAAGGTCAGCTATGCTGCTAGCGTAGGAGAGAGTGGTAATACTGGAAGTGGTGAGAAGTGATTGGGTAAAGGATATGTCTGGGGAAAAAAAAGCAAAAAGACTTAGGATAGATTGAATGTGGATATAAGAATCAGAGGACTCAAGAATGGCCCTAAAGTTTGGGGTCTGAGCAATGGGAGAAAAGAATTGCCACCATCTGAGATGAAAGAGCTCTGGATAAAAACAGATTGTTTCCTTGCTTGGTTTGGTATTTGCTTTTTCTTGGGCTGGAGGTTCAAGCACTCCATTTTGATACCATCATATTTGAGCTGCATATTAGTTCTCCAAGTGGAAGTATGAATTAAGTAATCGAACATATAAATGAAAGAGATTTGAAGACAAATAATTAGCATATTCATATTACTTAAAGTTACACAATTTCATGGTAAGACTATGAGTGAGTGTGGACACAAAACAGATCAGGAATAAGACTTAAGTCCAGGGCTTCACCAAGATTAAGAGGTCAAGAAAAGAGAAGCAACCAGTAAATAAGACAGAAAAACCTAATTAGGAGAAAAATCAAGAGTGTGTTGTTCTGTAAGTCAAATAAAGATTCTCAAGACACAAGTTTTCTATCTCCTATGTTGAATGCTATTAATAGATCAAGTGAGATGAGAACTTGCATTTGCCCTGTAAAAGTCTTTAGTTTACCTTGACAAGAGCAACTTTGAAGGAGTAGTGACACAAAGCCAAACTAGGTTTGGTGTAAGAGAGAATGAAAGGAGAGCAAGTTTTGCTGCAAAGGAAGCAAGTTAATGGAGTTGGTGGTCATGCTTCATTTGTCCAAAACATAGAGGAGAAATAACGCATGTTAATATGTTGACAAAAATAATACAGTAAAGAGGTGAAAAACTGATGATGAAACAAAAGGAAGAATTCCTGGAATTACATCCTGGGAAGGTGAGAGGAAATGGAATCTAGTGAGCAAATGGAGGGACTGGAGTTAGAAATGAAGATACCTCTGTGGTGATAGTTGCCAATGCTAACTGGCAGATATATCCCCTGAGGAGTCCACACAACACCAAGGCCCCAAGAGACAGTTGTGATGGATCTGTCTGGTATAGGAGAAGAGATGTCCACAGTATTATAAAGCTGTAATTATAGTGTACCTGCTGGGCTGAGCACCACTGCTCTGTTGGGTATAGGAGAAGATGGAAGGCAGACACTGGGGGTGATGAATGTATGCTGGAAATCTGTGGATGTTCTCTGCTGATCCTTCAGCTTTCTCAATAAAGCAGGAAGTAAGGGCCATCAGGCTCTCCCCAGAGGGGAACGAGGGTGAGGAGCAAAGATTGAGGTTTGAGAGAAGAGAAATGGTGAAATATCATGCAGAGTGGAAGAATGAACCAACTGGTGAAGGAAGTATAACAGCAAAGAAGCATCAAGGCCCATTTAAGATGTAGAGTTACAGATTTAAAGTGAGAATAGTCAACTTGCTTTCTCACGCCTCCATTAGCTACATAAGTACCAAACAGAAGAGTCGGACTTAAAGAAGGTTGTTCTTCAAGAAAGGATGAAGAGGCAAAAGAAGTGCAAGAGTCAAAGTGCATGCAAGGCAGTAAGTAAAAGGACCAACTAAAGTGTTAGAATTAGGTGAGAAAGGTAAGAGAATAAAGAAACTGAGGGACAGTAAATAAGATGGTAAGAATAATGGATCTTAGAGGCATTGAAGGCTTAATGAAGGATACAGAAAAATGTGAGGATAAAATTAATTAAATTAAAAGATCATAGATGGAAGTCAGAGATCAACACAGCTGAAATTGAAATTATGTGCTGCAGTTATTGGTAACACAAAGGCTAGAGCATGACCAGGGGATTAAGTGCATGAGTCAAGAAGACAAGACAAGACTACTAGAGAAGGGAAGTCCAAGGAACTGAACTAAGAAGATACAGGAAGGATTATGCACACATGTATTAAAACTGCTTTCCATTAAAACATGCATAGCAATGGACAGTAGAAGGAGGTAAAATCATTAAGAAATATGAAATAAATGACTCAAGGATCAATTGATAAGAACACTGAATCATAGAAGATCATATGATCTGCTGACTAGGATATTTTAGAGAGGGCAAAGGGAAAATGATCTAAAAGTCACAATAATAACTGGAATGGGCAATTCAGGATCAAGAGTTAACATGAAGTCAAGTCAGCTGAAGAAGTCCACCAAGCAACCACGAATCCATCTCCACAAAATTTCCACGTGGAGCAAGCAAACAATATACCCACACAACAAAAGCAGATGATAAATGAAAAGCAACACAGACCACTGGACACCTCCTGCTGTCTAAACAACCCAAAAGCCCTTTGTAACTTAGGATGGATCTTTATGAGAAGGGGAAGAAAAGAGAAATTGAAAACTGAATCTGGCACACAAAATAGTCTTAATTTCAAAAAGTGATTGCATAGGCTTAACTTGTAAAGATTAAATCTCATTTCCTGGTGTAAAAATGTAGCCTTGAAAGCTAAACTAAGTTCAGATGAAGAAGCTTACATCTTTGTATTCCTGAATGCTACTTAGAGGCTACTTCAAAAATAGCAAAAACATTCACTGAGCACTTAGTACAGTATATGGTACTCTTTGTGCTTCAACATTTTGCATGGATTATCACCTTCCTCTTTACTGTGACCCTTTGAGTAAATACTGTCAGAGATAGTAAACGTTACCTATTCTGCTTTGCAGATAAGAAAGCTGAAATACCATACATACTCAAGGGAAAAGCCAAGATTTGAATTGCTGAAGATAAAGCCTCTGACCCTAATCATCATGCTCTGCACTGACTCCACCTGGTAGGGCAATAGTTTAAGACATTACTTTAGAACAACAATTTGGGATATCAGATTCAGGGGCTATTTCAAACAGATTTATTGCCCCAACAGGATTAAGTTCCTCAAGACCTTGGAACATATTTTCAGATTTTTCTGGTTTCCTCTTTGGATGCTCTGTATGAGTTTGGGAGTAACTAACTCCCATGAATAGCAATGTCTCTATTCCAGTTTGTCAGGTGCCATGAGACACAATGGTCCACATGGAAGCTACACTTCTTTTGACAGCCTTGTTGTCAAGTCTTCAGAGGATCCATGGCAGAAGTAATTTGGTGCCAACATCTTTATAAATAGCAGGAGAAGCCTAATGATAGTTGGTTTCATAAAATAAGTGACTAGAAAATCAGATAAAAGATCATTTATTTCCTTTTCCTACATGTCAAAAGGGCCAAGGAAATTTTGTTGTTCAACAAGCTCTTACTCCTCATGTCACCATCAATTTAATCATTATCATTAATAATTATACTTTTCTCATAAGGCATTCCATGATTACAGTGTATTTTGTTTTGTTTTGTTTTAATTTTAGTATTACTGGAAACTGTAGTGCATTCTACAGGTTGTCTTCTGGCACTCATAATTAATCCCTGCTAAGAGCACACCAAAACTAATCTTCAGGCTGTGTGTTTGTAATAGACTGAAAAAAAATCAGTATCTTAGTTCATCTGATACATGAAAATAATTTTAAATGCAAATATTGTAATATTCTAATTCAAAGCAATGTAATAAAGAGGGAACAATGCCTGATCTTATGCTGTGTGAGCACTCAGCACTGTCCAGCTGCTGTGAAATTGGATACCTTTTAATGCCTTTCTGTCATAATCATACTCTATGAAAGCCATCAATGAGGAAACCACATGCCTACCGTGTAATTTTTGTTGCAGCTTACCTGTGGTCTTTTGTGAAACTCTACACAATGCACAAAGTCTTGGATCTGCTCTGCTTCTCCCAGTAGTTTCAAAAACTGAAAGGAAATAAGCTATTTTAATCTCTAGCTTGGAATGTGCAGTTTAACTCTAGATCCATGTGTCTCTGGTGGTCACTGCCATTTTGTAATGTTACAAGAGATTTTGTTTTAAAATGCACTGTGGGCTTATATAGCAACTTTATCAGATGAATTATCTTCTTGGGGAAATCTTCTGGGACAGAAAAAGCAATATACAGCAGACCAATTTTTGGATCAGGTATGTGCCAGGAAATTTCTATACATAATCAAGATTCTGCATGCAGGGCTCTTGTCTGCCTACAAAAAAAATGCAATAGAAGATAATTTGGCTTCACTAATGTTTACATTCCTTACAAATTTCACAGCTAGGCATAAATTTCCTCCTTTGCCTTACACCTTTTGTACCTGAGCTACATCAAATAACATTATAAATCACTTGCTCATTTCAAATCAAATTTTGTACCAGAAAACTAATTTCCTTATCCAGCTAATTTTCTTATACTAAAATAATGTATATTATTGGTATACATAAATAAAAAACACCCAAATGGTATTTTAAAGTGAAAAAACTAGTTTGTAGATTTTTCCTATTTGAGAAAGAGTCTCTAAAGAACCACCACAAATGTTTTCTACTGACTCCAGAAGATTTTTGCCACTGTGGCAACACAAGGTGTTGTGTTGTACATTCCTTTCCTACTTGTTTTCCACTTGGAAAAGAAACTTTAAGGTAGTGAAAGTGGGATCCATTTAGTGAAAGTGGTAAAAAACGATGCTTCCCAAGGCTGTAAAAGAAGTAACTAGAGAGGTGAAAAGTTGATGGTAGATACAGCAAGGAGAGGAATGATACCATCCACACCCCTAACTCTCTTAAATGCCCCAGGACAGACACCCAAAGCATTTCTTTTCCATCCAATAAGTCTGGTTTTCTACACACAATAGCTCCATGAACCTTCCCAGAGCTTCCTTCCTCCTGGCAGAGTTGATTCTTTAATATGTTAGGAATGTCCATGGGAAATCACTCTATGTGGTAGACTTCAGTGTTTGATACAATCACCAAGTCAAATGTTAGGTAGTAGTGGTCTTATGTAGCCAACAGGCTGCTGTCTCCTGGACTAAGGGATGATAAAAGCTAAGATAATTTAAAGGCAACCATGAGAGTCAGTAGAAAATTGAGTTTGTGCAACTGAGGTTATCAAGTTCCCCAGTCTACTTCCACATAGTGAACAGACCTACAGGTCCAAGTAAGGGGGTACTCAGGGTGATGCAAAAAAAAAAACACCTTCGCATGCTAACCTGAATCTGTATTATTTCTAGATTTATCTCTAAACTTTCATGGCATTAAGGTAAAAAGAAAGAATCTGCAATCAGACTTAGTTCAAATCACAGCTAAATTTCTTTAAAAGTCTCAACAACTCATCCTGAACAGCTCTGAGCTGTACTTTCCACCTTTAGGTAAGAGGCAGGTAACACCCATCTCAGCAGCCTGCCCTGCAGATTAATTAAGATAATGTGTACACAACTATTAATACAAGACTTTAACCCAGGGGCTTAAAATATTCCTGTTTAATTAGTCTAAAACTGTTCAAAAAATATAACAGCAACAGCTGTTGTAACCATAGTAGATATGGTAAGAAGAAAGATAAATAGCAACCTTGTTTTCCAGTACTAGAAACTGAACTCAGAGCCTCATGCTTGGTAGGCAAGTGCACTATCACTGAGCTACATCCCCAATCCTATAGCAAACTTTTATTGAATGCTTAATAGACTAGACACTGTGCTAAACACACACACACCATTTCCAAATCTCATGAAAATCCTACAACATGGATCCAATTTAACAGAACTGATCCCTGGTAAGTAGTATAACAGAAAGAAGAAAACTAAACCATTAAGGAGATTCCATTCATTGTTTTAAGTAAGGATTCTATCAAACAAATTAACCTGTAATTTGACTCTGCTCATTTTCACAGTGCTCATTTTCATTATATATCCTAAATGTGAACATTATGGAACATTATAAAACCTAAAAGTAAAAGAGACCTTTGAGGCCCAAGTAAATCCATACAAATCTACCACCTTCAATTCTGTTGTACTTAGCACAAGACTGCCAGAAAGTGTGGGAGGGTAGCATCTCTAGTCTGCCCAAAAGGTCCATTGGGAGTTGGGCTGAGAGTGACCCAGGGTCCCAAAGCATCCATTCACAAAAGCTCAGAATCACAATTAAGGAACAAAACCTATGCTACACCACCTATAATGACACTAATTAAAGGAAGTAGGGGAAAAGCAGATAAGCATCTCATCAGGAATTAATGTTGAGTTCAAACACCAACTGAAATTGCAATCAATGCCTCAGAAAGGAACCAAATTACTATATCAGGACAAGATCCTTCCTCTACTTCTTTTTCTGCTAAACTGGATCCTGAAATCTGATATAAGATAACCCCTGCAGCCATCACACATATACAGCTGAGATGCTCATTTGCTAGGAACACCCTGTGTCAAAGAAGATCAGTTGATCTCAACCTTTCCAGATGTTTCCCCATGCTATTTGTAGCACCTGATATGGATCTTTTTCTTCCTCTTAGAAACTATATTCAAAACACTGGAGCATAGAGAGAACTACTCCAGAGAGAAATTTCCACACTGTCCCTCTCTACACCTGTCACATAGGAAATGGGTGGCTAACTCTGGAAAAGAATAAGGAAAGTGCCTAAACCAGAATAGAAGCAAATAAAATAAATTGGTTTTTCAAGATTCTCTATTTCATCAAAGGATTTAAATAACAAATTCCCTACTACATTTAATATATGGTTTTGTTTACAAAGTAGAATTTTTCAGGAAATATATTTAATGGATAAAGTAAAGAACACCTAGATGTCTCATATCAGATAAGATTCATGAAGAAATGGATACACTTGACTGAATTCATACACAATAACTAAGCCTGGCATGAGTATATGAAATAACTAATTATTGACTTACGATATCATCAACTGAATCAGGATGAGAAACAGAACCGCAAAGTGCCATATGCAAAATGCTAGATTTTACTTAAATATCCTTATCCTGAGAAAGTGTTATTTCTATGAGAGCATGTTTTATTTTTAGAATGTCTGGTTCTGACAACATTATCCAGAAATAATTATTCAATAGTGAATGCCAAGAAACTCAAGTACAAAAATGATAAGAAATATTTTAAGCTACCTTTCCCAGAAATACAACCTGTTTCTCAATTGATAGAAATTCATCAGAAGCAACTGCTTGTATCATAGTTCCTCAGAAATTCATCAAAAGTCACCATACCAAATTGCCATGTAATCACTGGATCAAGGAAACAATTCATCCAGCTACCTACGTTGATAAACACCTTACCAAATCTTTGATGTGCCATGCCACACCACTTTCAAAGTCCATCCAATGTATCAGTGACTCTAATTATTTATTTAAAAAACAAACAAACAAAAACCCCTTACTTTCATTATGGAATTCATACAAGCTCAAAAAGAACCATAGTATTTTAATATTCTTATTAGTGCACTAAAGTTACACATAATAGGGAGGTTCATTTTGAAATAATCAGACATCCATGGAATATGATTTGCTCTACTTCCTCAGTGCTTCTTCTCTCTCCCTTCCTTCCTTTCTTCTTTTGTTTTCCTTCTCCTATTCTACCAGTTTTCTATTTTACTTACTATTTTTTAAATTGGTGCTTTCTAGATAAACATAAAGGTGAAATTCACTGTGCTATATTCATGTATGTACATAGCATAATTTGGCAATTTTATTCCACAGTTATTTCCTTTTTGGGTCCCTTCTTCCTCCCCCTCAATCCCATTCCTCTGCTTCATCAATCTCCCTTCTATTTTCATATGATCTACTTTTACTTTTTCTTATTTTTCTCCAGCTCCTACATATTAGAGAAAACACCTGACTCTTGAATTTCTGAGCCTCACTTATTTCACTTAGCATGATGATGAAATACAGTTTAAAAAATATTATAAATTCCTCAGTATCTTCATTACGAAGAAATAGAAAAAAATGGTAGGCATTTCTCCAAAAATAATTTTGAAACAAATTAAAAGAATTGTTTTTACAAATTATCAATTTTTAAACAATACGGAGAGAAGAGGGGGCTTTTCAAAGGCAGGATCTGGCAGTCCCTCTCCTAACAGTGTTTTTCACACCCCACATCTGCAAAGTGGAAAAAGCACAATTCTACCTACTTCAAAGATGTTTGTATAGAGCAGATGGCATAATTGAAAATACACATGAAAGTGTGTAGTGCTACCATCAAGGACATTTTCAAGTCTAAGGAGAGAAATAGAGAAATGTATTTGGTGGCTGCCTCTCCTCATGTGACTGTTCTCTTCACCCACTCAAAACAGAAGAGTCAAAATTAAGTTATTGCCCTGAAGTAGGACCTAAAGGAAAAGATAAATACCTGTCACTAATATGTATACTCCTAGGGGAGATGTCAAATCTCACAGAGGCTTCTTTCTTCACATCTCAAGAGGTAGGGAACAGCTTACTTGCCTCCATCTCCCCCAGATGTGAAAGTAGTTTTAACAGAGTTGTCTGACCCAGCTTTCTCATTTGTAAAATTGGTTTTGAGGATAATATGTTTAAAGCCTGTAGCCTAGCATTTACCATATTAACTTATTCACCAATAATCTGTTCTAACTGCTGCTTATATTCTGAGCTTATTGTCTAGTAAAAGAAGACTCAGGATAACAGAATGAATGAGGAAGACTGAGTGTTGACAGTGCCAGCTTCCTGGCATGTGACCTAGGCAAATGCACAAAGTCTTAAGCTCAGAAGTCCTCATGCTTTGCTTTTTACTATCTTGTTTTACTATCTTGCTTTGCCATCTTGAAATCCTTAATACTCTTTGAACAAGGGGACCTAACATTTTCATTCCTTGGATGATGGTAGATGCTATATAGAAAAATAAAGTGACAAAGGGACTAGGGATGTGTGGTGGGAGGAGGGTAGAGTGGCCATCAGGGCCTCGACGTGACAATGTACATTTTGGCAGTACAAAAAGGTGCCCAGATGAGGCAGGCAGCATGGGCTGAAAACTTCCTAGCGGAAGAGGGTTTCAGTCTTTGCACAAAAGTGGCTCCAGGTAACACTCCAAACAGGTTTCTCTTGAGATGCTAATCGCATGAATTAAAACCTCCCTCAGGTACCCTTCGATGAAGTAGCCCCACAGCTGTCTGCTTGTGGAGCCAAAAAATACAGACTCAGCCTCCAGAGTGAGCAACATTTTCTTGTTTACACAGAGGCTCCAGAGAAGAAATGGGCTGAGCCTGTTGGTCAGAGAATGCTTCCCTGGATGGTAGCACTTGAGTAAAAGTCAGAAGAGGTAAGAAAGTAAGCAGTGCAGGGTGGAGGAAGCAGGAGGTAGGCTGAGGGATATAGGCCTCCTGCATAGGTCTTGACACAGGAGCCTGACTTCTGTTTCTTGAGGAGAACAGAGGTCAAAAACCCAGAAAAGAGGAAAGTGATCAGGTCAGAAAGACAAGTAGAACTGAGCCCATTATCAGACCTTTAGCTTTCATTCAGACTGGAAAAGCCTGTGGAATTATGCACAAAGCCTCAGGTTACATATATGGAGTAGAGAATAGACTGAACAGAGCAAGAGTATAAAAAGCCCAGTTAAGAATGAGAATGGGCCAGGCGTGGTGGAGCCTGCCTAAGGCAGTGGTGGGAGACTGAGCCAGAAGGATCACAAGTTTGAGGCCAGCCTCACTAAGCTAAGGAGGCCGTAAGGAACTTGGCAAGACCTGTCTCAAATTTAAAAAAAATAATAATAATAACAAAATGAATGGGTTGGGGATGTGGCTCAGTGGTAAAGCTCCCCTGGGTTCAATTTCTTATATGAAAGAAAGAAAGAAAGGGAAGGGGAAGGGAGGGGAAGAAAGAAGGAAGGAGAGAAGGAAGGAAGGGAGGGAGGGAGGGAGGGAAGAAAAGAAAAGAATGGTGGCTCAGACCAGGACAGTAAGAGAAAAGAAGTAATAAGAAGTGATTAGTTTCAAATGAATTTAAAATATGGCTTATATGAGTGATAAACAATTCTGTTGTAGTAAAGCTTAAGTTTAATGTCATTTAATTATAATTAATTTATTTTAAAACTTATGATTCAGCTACTTTAAAATTTTTCATATTTTGAACAAAATGGGTATATAAATCTCTCTTTTTTTCTTTTTAAGTTTTGGATTGTTTTTCTGTTCTTTGGGGCAGCACCAGGGATTTAACCCAGGGCCTTACACACGCTAGGCAAGAGCTTTTGCAACTGATCCACATCGCCAGCCCCTGTTACTTTATTTTAGAAGGGTCTCACCAAGTTGCCCAGGTTGGTCTCAAACTGGCCATTCTCCTGCCTCTGCCTACCAAGTATCTTGGGTTACAGGAGTGTACTACTGCACCTGGCAAATGTATTTTTAACTATAATTTTATTATATGTAAATAAAGATTGAGTATTTCAGATAAAAATTTAGAGTATGAACTGGATAGGCTTCAACTGTAAATTGGCCACTGAATTTTGAAAAATCAGTACCAGAAAAATAAAGCATGATTAATAATTTTTACATTGGTCACATGTTAAGGGGGTCATACTATTTGGTTATACTTTCTTTCCATTGTAAAGTTAGAAAATCATACATCAAGCCATCATACATTGGGGACTCTCTGTGTATTGTATATGTTGGGTAAATAAAATGTGTCATTAAAATTAATTTTGACTGTTTCTTTTTTCATTTTTAATGTGGCAACTAGAAATTATTTTTGAGATTTCAAAGGTTTCTTTTTTAATTTGTTTTAATTAGTTATACATGACAGTAGAAATGCATTTTTGATGCATCATACATAAATAGAATATAACTTATTCTTCTGGTTGTACATGATGTGGAATCACACCAGTTGTGTAGTCACATATGCATTTAAGGTAACAATGTCTTATTAATTCTACTTTCATTTTTATGAAAATTTTAAATCATGTATTGGCTCATATTTTATCAGATAGTCTGGGTCTCGTGGATTAATGGGGTGACAAAATTAGGTTTTACCAAAATTAAGAATTTTGTTATCTGCTTCATCACAAACTTCTCGACAACAAATGAAAAATAAGGATGTACTGGGGATCTAGTGATGTTACCTCTGGAAATTTGCAGGTATTCTTCACATTCAGTCATCTTGATGGAAAGCCCTACTCTAGCTCACTGGGACAATTTCCATCCATCCTTCCAAGTTTCTACTCCAACATTATGTACTCTAAGAAAAGTCAAGTCTCTGAACACTGAAAGTCAAGGTGCTCTCATCTCCTTGGTAAAGAAATGCCTGTTTGAGTGAGAAGAAACATGGACAAAAGGTATGTCACAGATGACAGAAATGTACAGCAGTGTTACCTGCCTTCGTCTGCAAAAGCCTAAGTCTGTACAAATAAGTTTAAACACAGGAAAGAAAACATAATATTGATGTTTTATATAAGCAAGCAATATTTAACTGAAGCTGCAAATGTAGGGGTTAAAAATAAATGCCTAACATCCTCCATGGTAACTAAAAGCTAAGCTCTATGAATGGTCAAAACTGGTCACAAGAAATAAGGAGGCCCACTTTTAACATGCACTGATATTGCCTCTGCTTGAGCAACTCAAAGGCAAGGGGGTCCCAAACTCCAAAGTATTTGCCGCTGTCTGACTGCTCAAATTTATCCCAGATGTTAGAAATAAAAGGGATCTCAGCAATTATCCACTTCACTGATTTTACAAAGAAAGACACTGAGACCCAGAGAATTTAAGCAACTTGCCCAAGGTCACATAATCAGTATTAACCACAGTCATGTCCAATCTGCCTTCTGCCAAACAGTAGAAGCCAGCCTTTTAATCTTTAAAATTATACTCAGCCATACTGTCTCATTTTTGGTCATTTATCACCACCCCTGAACAATCTTTCAACACTTCTACTTCAAATATGCCACAAGCTTAGGATCCTGATTATATAATCACCATCACAATTTCAAAGTGCCAGAATTGTGAATAAAAGCATCCTTCTGCCACCTAATCACTGTGTGCACCTATTTCAGAAATTAAATGGTCTTAATTGTTAAGGCTTCAGTCTAAGTTTTCTGTAAGCTGCATTATTCACCTCATTTTAAAAATTTAAATATAGCCTTACAAAAATATACTTGAGAAAAATGCAAAGTATTGTAATTACCAAAAATAGCCAAACCCAGAGTGGCAATTTGACTTCTTCCTGGTGTTACCCAGGTTAAGTAGGGAAGAAAATGGATGACCAAGGAAAATAATTTCCATCTACACTCCAAACCCACACATTTTTCCACTTCTTATTTGGTTTTTATATGTATACGAGTCTACTCGTGTACATTTACAAGTCTTTGTAAATGCTCTCATCTACTAGATGATGATTGACAAGGTAGACAGATGGAGCCAAGACAGGTATGTTGCACATTTTCCATCACACACTCTCTGAAGTAAAAATGTCCAACCTGTCAATCAATATGTCAGTGTTTTCATTATATTAAAACATATTTTTCTCTATTAGATAATGATTGAAAATCTCTAAATTTTCTATTTAAAAGTAGGATTATTAAAAGTAAATCTTTAAATACTGAAAGTTTTTGTTAATTTCCCCCATGCTCAGTTCACTTTCATATTCCTTGTTCTTTTGATCAAGTTTCATACATTAAAAATTTACTTATTCTTCCCTAAACTTAATAAGTAATTAAATACTTATCTTTCTAGGATCAACACAATAAATTTCAAGAACTGATAAAGGTTAGTCCATTGGAAACAGAAAGACTTTCAGAAACATAATACAGTATTACATTTGACTATTTACAGAAAAGAAAGAAGCAACTGATGCTTTGATCTCCTTATATATAAACCATCATCTTCCAATTTGTTAATCTTTAACGTTCTTTTTATTGCCTTAAAATTTGCCCCTCTAGAGCAATTTATGAGAAAATTTATGAGATACATTAGAGTTTAAGAGTAAGCATTTGCATGTTTCAGAATCAGACATTCAACATGATCAAGTATGTAATTATATATATGACTATATGTGTAGTCATGTTAAGAGTCAAGTGCCTGGTTTTGCACTCAGGGTAAGGAGCCCATTTCTCCTCTTTTATATTTTATACAAATAAACAAACATGTTCTGTGATAACAGACCACAGAATCAAGACCAATTTTTAAAGATGCCATCTTATTCTGGCTGATCATTAGGCCATGTCTTTTGGGAGTAACTTGACTTAAGTGGATATAAATTTGGAGACAACGACTCCTGTGATGGAATCTTATGGAGCTATTTGATGTATGAATCTAAGTATCCATGCCTTAATGCCCCTTGGTTGGATACTTAAATATTAACATGGCCTCTAATTTCAGGAACTTCACGGTATTTCACGGGAGGAATGAAACAGGAACACGAACAAATAACAATTAAAGTAGAATATGCATGTTTTTTATGATAGATAAAAAGTAGTTATTTTAGGAGTCCAAATGAGAGGGAAAGAGCACATCAGATGAAGGAGATGAGAAAGGACTTTGTGAAGAACAATAAGAACTATGACAGGTGGAAGTCGTGGTGGGAGAAGGAGTTCTTATGCTAAAGACACAATACAAACAAAGGCAAAGAAGAACTGTGCATGTCAGAAGAACTCAGCATAT
Source organism: Callospermophilus lateralis (assembly GCF_048772815.1). NCBI lineage: Eukaryota > Metazoa > Chordata > Mammalia > Rodentia > Sciuridae > Callospermophilus > Callospermophilus lateralis. Next base: position 114,312,170 of record NC_135308.1, read on the forward strand.
TGGGAAGGGAGACAGGCTGGCCAGAAAGTTTAGCAGTGCTGAGAGGCTACTGCAAGGTAAGACTAATGTCTAGCTAGATTTTTTCTTCATTTAATAGTCAACAAAATACCAGAAAATTTTGTCCAACAGCAAAACTGTGAAGTGTCTCTCCTCTTCATGTTCATTATTTCCTCCATGAGAATAAGGCTCTTCTTTAGAAGCAATAAAGTTTTAGCCAGTCTGGCATCTCAAGAACCCACCACCTCCCTCTGAGAGCACTACTCAAAGACACTGTTGGCACTTTCCAAAGAGAACACTGGCACTCCCCTGGGGGATAAAGAAACATAATTTGTATTATCACCATCCAGCTAGTCTGTATTTTTGAGGTGATTATTTCAGTTAGATTATAGGTCTTTGTAACAAGAAGTTAAATAGCAAAAGATACTAATCCACTGCAAAATAGTTACAAATCAGCACCAGCTTTGAAATCAAGAAAACAATTTGACAATAACAGTAACTGAAAAAAAAATATGTAATTTCTGTTAAGCTACATTGTAGGATAAGAACAAATAAAATAAAATGCAGCTATGATTCAGCTTTTCTGAGAAACTAAAAACTACTGCCAATCACTCACTGAGAAATTCATATTTCTTACCATTTTATTATCATTTCTTGCTACAGTTTTGTGGAATTTTAGTCCATACAAAAAAAAATTTATGTGTGATTATTATCCATTGGCTCCAGAAGCAAGGAAGATACTTGTTAATAACACACAGGACAGGACAGAGTTTCATGATTTCTGTACACCTGGGAGAGCCTGCCTCAGCATCTTTCTCACCAAAACTCAAGATCACAGAAAGTCACATGTCACATTGACACAGAGAACACAGCAAAATGGGACAAAATCAGACTTGGAGAGAGGACACTACACTGAAAACAAGGCACCACCCTACATAGGCATTTTTTAAAGCATTATTAGAGGACATACTTTCTTTTAAATTCCACCATTACCTGGAGCTGTTTATAAATGAGTTTGGAGAAGACAGTTAAAATATGGACTTAAAGCAACTTCAGAGCTACTATGAAAAACTAATAAAGGTACAGTAGTTGTTAAAAAAGATTTTAGAGAAAAGTTTCTTATTTCCTGAAGAAGAAACAGCATTGAGAGTCTGTAATATATAAATTTAAGCTCAAGTTAGTTGCTTAGGAAACAAGAATATCTTATTCATATAGTATGGATTTGGCCATCCCCAATCAATATTTTACATATATGTACAAATTCTTATTTTTAAAGAAGCACACCCCATTGGATAGTATTGCTGAGAGATCCATTGGTGGGGTGGACCTGCACTGCAAGACAACACAACTCTAGTATATAACATGGACAGAGCAGGTAGTCAGCATCCTTCATGGAACTTTATCCAAATGGTACTTAATGCTATTTTGTAAGCTTTGTATGTATTACAGTGTTAAATCTAATCTCAGTTTGGAACAAAAAAGGAAACTCGTATACATGAATAATACTAAGCAACTTTAGTACTAGAAACTAGAACAGACCAAAGAAAATCTCTAGCAATAATATATTGATATTTTATAACATTTTATATTATTTATATACAGATATTTTGAATCCAGGAGCTTTTTCTCATAGCAAGCTCTACTTCAGGGTTCATTGACCTACACAAAATCATTACACCACAGAAAAATCTTATTAACCTTAAGTCTTCATTTATTTTATAACTCTTAGAAGCTTGCCAGGTAGCCAGGTAATAAAATGCTTCCTGAATACTCACATATTACCATTCCAGAAAAGAATATGTTGAGGGTCTTTATATACTAGACTGCAGTATTTGGAAATATTGTTACTTTTGTTAAAATCAGTGAGTCTTGCATTCCACTTGTTATTATAGAAGTAAAATGATATCTGGATTATAAACTTACTAATGGATATTCATTGCTTAATTTGAAGAAGGTTTACCATACAGTGGGGGCACACAATGTTTACTAAACAGTTTAGATGAAATATTAGAGCATGATATTATCCTATATTTACCATCATACAATAGAGACTTCTAGAAAAATTAAGTTTAATCAAAATGTGGTGTACCAAATTCACTTTAAATATTAAGACTATATAAAAACCTCATAGTCAAAAAGTTTTTCTGAAGGGATTATGAAATTGGAAATTCTTGGGCCTCAGAAATTTCTTCATTTAGAATGGTATATGGTTCATCACATCAGAGTGGTAGATAGGACTTACTTATGAATTAAGCACACATGTGACATTATGTCAGTTTTCCTGGTGCTAGGAAGCTCTTCTATTGTTCCAAATTTCATGACACGATTTCATTGAGTTTAAAACTTATAATGTCAATAATCTATGCAAATTTTTAAATTTTATCTCTATTTCAATTTCTCTGTAAGGTAAGAGTATGAGGTCTAAGTGGGAGACAAAACACCTGAATGAATAACAGTGATTTAAAAGGTAGGTTCTAGTAGTCTACTAATTTCTGAATGTTAAATTTTGTTCTATATTTGCTAAGAATTTTCAGGTATCCTATACCAGGTTTAAGAGATTCCATTTTATTATATTTCAATTCAGTAGATTCTTTTTTTTTTTTCAGTATAGGGATTGAACCCAGGAGTGCTTAACCACTGAATCACATCCCCAGCCCTATTTATTTTTTATCCTGAGAGAAGGTCTCCTAATTTGCTTAGCGCCTCCCTAAGTGGCTGAGGCTGGCTCTGAACTTGTGATACTCCTGCTTCAGCCCCCTGAGCCTCTGGGATTACAGGCATGCACTACACTGTCCAGCATAGTAAATTCATTCTTAAGCAATGTATTCCTTTATTGGTTTATACATATTAATTTTATCTTTTGTAGATGAATAAAGGATTTCACTGACAAAGTAAAATGAAACATCTCAATTAAAGTCATGTTTCTTCCCCCTCTTTATTTTCCCTCAAAATCCAAAAGGAGAGAAAACACAAGGTCATATACATTTGATGAGGTTTTTTTCTCGAGACCTTAATTTTCCTATTAATTAGGAGGGTTGTAAAATGACTACATTTTCAGTATATATAATAACATCTGAGTTTGTTAACAAACAGTTGAGTTTGTTGATTTGGGTTTTCTTTTTTGTTTTTGTTCTTAAGAATCTCAAGTTTTGTTTTCATAGAAAATCAGATGGTTTTCATTTTCATTTTACTGATGTTGTTAGCTTTTTCTTGTTTTGGGTTTTTTGTGTTTTTTGGTTTTTTGGTTTGAGGGTGGTAGAATTTTGTTTGTTGTTGTTGTTTAAAAAAAAACAAGACAGGTGTGACAATCATTTTCTCCTGCAACTGTATTAGCACATCTAATTGCTTAGTTCACAGGCAGCCATCTCAATTCTTTTACCAGCAGATGGTGAAAGTGATTTTAAAAGAGGAGTAAGGATTTTTCAAGAACCATTTCAGAGCAGTGTGAGATCTGCTCTCTCCTCAATGGGCGTGTCAGCCTCTGACAAACTTGAATGGAAGTCACAGAACAGCATCTACAGTGCGTTTGCCTTTAATTACTTGACAGTTATCCAGATTTTGTGAAATTACTCTCACATTATCTAACAAAGCATTATGTGCTTGCAGTAACTTTCTTCAAATCACTTTATAGCCATTTGCTAATTAAAACTTCAGAATACTTCTATAAAATATGTAGGTAGAAAGTTTTACAAGCTTCATTTTACTGAGTTCCCAGGTATAACACTGAGAGAGATGGAAGTGAAATGCAAGCCCTGAACTCAGAAAGATTTATCTTGCAAGTCAACATTTGCTCCTCAAATAGAAATGATCAAGCTTTTAAAATAAAGGGACCTTTGATGTCACAGTGAAAGGTAGCTGATTCTCAATTTTCTATTCTTTTCTTCTTCTTAGCTAATAGAACCCTAATTCTGTTTAGTGGCTATTGTTAAAGAAAAAAATTACTCTTATACTTGTTAACACAGTAGGGAAGATTTTATTCATGGCTACTGCAATATGGGAGACAGATCTAGTTAACTCCAAAGACAGCTGGGAATGTACAACCAACAAACAGAGCAAGAGGGTCAATAAGAGGAGACATCAAGACTAAGGAGGCTCTTAGTAAATCAACCTAAACAGGATTCTTGCTAAAGGCAGACCGAAGACTTATATATCAGAGGTTAGAGATAAAGAATGTGGTCAGCTATCAAGGGCAGTCATATCATATAACTAACTTAGTAGGATTCTTGCTAATATTGGCTGGCAGGCCAAAGAACAGTCAGAGTCAAAGTCAAGGCCTCATTGAGAAGAGGGCTCAGAGGAGCCTAACTAACTGAAATGTGGTCAAAGAGAAGGTCTTTACCACTACATATCCCACTAAAAGTTTATGTAGCTGGGTGTGGCATGTTTCGTGGTTCAAGGTTTGGGGGAAGTTTTCACTTTTTTGACGTAAACACTGCCTATTTCCCTCACTTCCCTGCTTGATGAAATGCATCCCTATTTTGACCAGGAGGATTAAGGCCACATGCAAAAGATGATGAAAGAGAAAGAAGGAGCCTAGGATCCTGATGAAAATGGAGAACTGCTGATACAACCCCAGTAGGCTACCACCAGATTTCTTGATATGCGGGAAAATTTAGGCCTCCATAGTTAAGTTTTCTATATTTCACAGCAAAAAGCAATCTTTCCTGACAGGTTGGCAAACATGATTCCTTTATTATTATAATATTTGGCTAGAAAAATAAAATCTAGGAGATAATTCTAGAAAACTAAATCTTAAAAATGAGTCCTAGAAATTTCTTTCTTCAGCAGACACACAATGCTTGTTTGAAAACAGTCCAACGAGGGGAGAAATATGGGCTATGACATATAAGGAATTGGTATCTCTTTGTTTTTAACTGATCATGAGTTAATATAATTCATGTGTAAAAACAGAATTCTCAGGTAAGTACATTGAAAGTAATCTATCATTAAAACAAAATGACAGAGCTCAGTACATGCCTGTAATCCCAGTGACTACAGAGGCTAAGGCAGGAGGATTGCAAGTTCAAGGGCAACCTCAGAACTTAGCAAGGCCCCAAGTGATTTAGTGAGACCCTGTCTCAAAATAAAAAATAAAAGGTGTTTTAGTCAGTTTTTTGTTATTGTTTTTTGTTGTTGTTGTTGTTGTTGTTGTTGCTACAACCAAAAGACCAGAAAAGAACAACTAAAGAAGGAAAAGTTTATTGGGTGCTCATAGTTTCCGAGGTCTCTGTCCATAAACGGCCAACTCCATTGCTCTGAACCTAAGATGAGGCAGAACATCATAGCAGAAGGGTATGGTGGAAGAAAGCAGCTTAGGACATGACAGCAGGAGACACAGAGGAAGCTCACATCACCACGGACAAAATATAAATTCCAAAGTCATGCCCTCAGTGACTCACTTCCTCCAGCCCACCCTACCTGCCTACTGTTACCACCTTATCAGGGAATTAATGCACTGATTAGTTTAGGCTCTCATAACTCAATCTTTTTACTTCTGAAATTCCTTGCATTGTCTCACACGTGAGCTTTTGGGGAACACCTCATTTCTAAACCAAAACAAAAGGGCTAGGGATGTGGCTCAGTGGTAAAGCACCCTTGGATTCAGTCACTAGTACCAAAAGAGAGAGAGAGACAGACAGAGAGAGAGAGAGAGAGAGAGAGAGAGAGAGAAAGAGATTTCTGAATAATCACAAGTACTTTAACTCTCTAGTTCTCTGAAGCTGAACCTTTCCACCCGGGCATCAGAAAACAGAGTATGGAGAATGGCTTACAGGACCAGAGCTAGCAGGGAGTGTGGCCAAGCGACCTCCTCCATTACCCCAATATCCCAGCAAATATAATCACATTCTACCTGTGTTATTAGATGAAAAACTAGAGACACCTTTGCTATAAATGGAAATTTACAACAGTGGCTTAAGTTTTGAGGAGAGTCACATTTATTTTCTGACAAAATGTAATATCGAAACTTATGATCTTTTTGCAAATAAAGGCAAATTCAGTTACCCTGCAATGCCATTTCTCTTATATTTCAATAACTCCTTTAGTTTGTTAACCCTTTTAATGTAAATTATTCATGTGTACACATTTTGGGTAGGGTAGTCTTCTCCCCTCATTTCCCTTTTACTCAGCCTTCCATATTCCCTTATTCTTAGCCCATCTCTTCCATCTACCGTTTACAAAAGCATTGTACCCTCACTTCAGTTCTAACATATGTTGCCAACATGGTGTGTCCTTTCAGTTTTTTCATATAACCCTACATAGAACAGGATTAAATGTGTTCAGAAATACATGTACAGATACATATAGAGAATTTGCTTTTCACTGTTTTATTAACTCAAGACAAATTATTAAACTTTTTTCTCACACATTAATACCTCATGGAGATCCAAATTATCCTTATAACTCTAATATATATTGTAATGGTGGAATAACATTCCAAAGCATGGATATACCCTACTGATGAGTGATTTATTTCTAGATTTTGACAGGATAAAAGTGCCATAATAAATATTTGTTTATAAGTAGATGCTTTTCCCTCTATGATGTAAGTTTCAAGCACTGCAATTCTAAGCTTTTTCAAAGACTTTTGAAAAAAGGGCTATTTCTATCAACAATAGATGAATAACTTTTTCTCTATATCTAACAATAATTTCTGTCATTCTAATATTAATTATATCCTATTTCTATTTTCATTTGCACTTTTCTACACATAAATTTAAGTACCCTTTCATGCATTTGTTGACTACTTGTATTTGCTCTTCTGTAAATCATATCTTAAGATTTGCCCATTTTTCTTGGGTCTTTGCCTTTGTCTTGCCAATTTCCTTGTTTCTACAGGCCTTATCCATCATTTTTACATATATTTTCTAGATTGTTAGTGTGTTTATCAACTTTGTTGTGAGTATAGGTTTTTAGTAATAGATTTTCAATTTTTAAGTGGTTAAATAAATTGTTTCTTTGTGAGTAATGGGCTATTAGTCTTGAATAAAGAAGTCTTCCTAAATTTTTTTATTTTTCAAGGCATATGTTCATTATAGACTAACTTATTACATTTTAATCTGCCCTGAATTTAGTTTTTAATATGGTATAAAATGGGAATACATTTTATTCACATCCAAGAGAAATTGAAACTACTATGCACATCAATATTAATTCCTATAGGCACCACAGTCATTATTCTATATTCTCTTCCACTGAGTCATTTATTCCTAAAATGATTGCAGACATTTTATAGTATGCTCTGATATCAAATGTAAAAATGCCTCCTTGCTGTTCATCTTCTTCATATTTTAATTGGTTGTTCTCAAACATTTATTTTTCCACATGAACTATGAAATAATATTATCCAATTTAAAAATAAATTTATATATACACATATATATAATATATATGTGTATGTATATGTATATGTGTGTGTGTGTGTGTGTGTGTGTGTGTGTGTGTGTGTATAATATGCGCTTTATCAACTGGGAATAAAGAAGTAGAGTAATGACTAGGTCACCAGAATTGACCCTGAAAGTAAGATGAACACAGTCACTTTTTTCACCACTATGACTGAAAGACCTGACAAGAACAATTTCAGAGGAGGAAAAGTTTATCTGATGCTCAAAGTCTTAGAGGTCTCAGTCCACAGACAGCAAAGTCCATTCCTCTAAGCCTGAGGTGAGGCAGAACATCATGGCAGAAGAATGTGTAAGAGGGAGAAAACTCAGGAAATGACAATTAGGAATCTGAGAGATCTCTCTTCATCAGGCACAAAATATGAACCTAAAGGCTTTATATTTATAGATTTATATAAATATGTGATATTTATAAATATGATATAAATATGTGATATTTATATAAATATTTATTATATTATTACATTATATTTATATATTTAAATTGGTCACGCCCCAGTAACCTATCTCCTCCAGCCACACCCTACCTGCCTTCAGTTACCACCTGGGCATCAGAAAACAGTGTATCCCTATCAGAAATTGGGTTAAAACTCTCATCAACTAATCATTTTATCTCTGAACGAGCTTACGTTGCCTCACACAGAAGATCTTGAGGGACACCTCATATCTAAACCATAACAAACATCAACTATTATGCCTCTATGTGGAAACAGAAAAATAGAATATCAGCACTGAGATACTCCAAAATATCCGAGGTGATTAAACTGTTTTCACATATTACTCAGTTTGCACATTTTCCTTCAGACAGAAGTAAATCTGTTTTTTTTATCTCAATATTTGCAATAATTTCATAATTTAACAGTCTAAAAAAAGGTTCTATTGGATCATTATTTTTAATCAAAGAATAACATGCTGGAATTTAAATTTTTTCATTTCATGTTTTTATCTTTAATTTCACATTTTAGACTTCAAATTTAAGTAATCTGATAGTACCCTTATCATTCACCATTTTAAGACTATGAATGTAAACCTTAAGAACTGAAGCCTCTATGAAGTTTCCTACAATGATTCTATCTTCAAAATCTTCTTTTAGAAAATACCTGAGTTCAGAGATCCACTCTCTGTTCCCCATTCACTCCACACGTTTCTATAAAGTGGCATCAAGACATCACAATCAGGTGCCTACTCCAGGAAACAAGCAATATCTAATTATCATTGTATGCCCAATATCTAATATATTGTAACTCATATTTTTGTTGCTACATATATTTGTTGTATAGAGTTTTATTCTTCATTAAATTATATTGACTAATTTCATCTTCAAACCTACCCCATAATAAATGTTTTATTATTGTTCCCATCTGTCAGGTGAGGAAACAGACTCTGACCAGCTCATACAGTGATGACACAAGGACCAGAATCTGGTCTTTTGGTTTCCTGTTTTATATATTCATTGTTTTTACTGCCTTCACCATAAGTTACATCTTCCAGGGCTGGGCTGCTTACTCCTCTCCCACATCGGAGAGTAAAATTCAGGTTTCCCCACATGATCAGCCTTTCCTTTTGTTGTTTGGAAGATAACATTCTGGAAGTTTCCCACATTAGTTTCAATCTTTTCCATACCCTCAAACATTTAGCTTAGAAAGGTTCTCCAAATTTATCTGGTTGCTTGAGATAGGCAGGTCTAGTGCTTTTACCATCAACTGGAGGTGGCATTCAACTTGATTTCTGAATGCTTAATTCCTCTAATTGGTAGAATGCTTAGCTATTTACTGTTTTTTCTTTCAATTAGAATTTAATAATTCAAACTTTGCTGATAGTAAACACTTCAATTACAATACTTTCTCTATTTGTACTGATTTACATAAAGCCAACCAAATACCAACTTTATTCTTCATTCATTCATTAGTTACTGTCAAAGATTATGTGCTTTGTAGTTAATAAAGAACTTCCAGGAATTCCTGTTTGTCTTCATTTTTTAAATCAACCTCCTGAAAGGTAATTTAAGTATCTGCTTTACAGCTTCAATTCAAAGCAGAATTCAAGCAACATCAGTTATCTTCCTGAATTCTTATTTTATGACCATAAGGCTGGATATGAACATCTTTTCCTCACAGTAGTCCTCTATTTACATTACCTGGCACCGAGAGTAGATAATTAAATAGTCAACCTCATAATTTTGAAAGCTGCATTCATGAGTGGGTAGGGACCTGAGTCATAAGTTTTTTCTTATTGCCTATTTTGTTTTTATTTCATTGTTAAGATCAATATATGCAGTCAATATTCAGATTTCATGGGTTTAAGATTTTACCCTCATGAAAATTCTTTATTGGGTATCGTATCACTTCTTCCCACTATACATCTTGGGAATATATAATATCACTATATATCCCCAATGTCCTAATTTAGACAGTCACTGTAGCCTAGATTTTTGTAAAAGTTCCATGAATTATCTCCCTCTCACTCTCTTTCGCTGTGTGAAATCTGCCTTCCATCACCACTGTTACATTGTCAGATTGCTTCACCACCTTTACTACCTCTGCTAGATGCCCTGCATACTCCAAATTCACCATAGGCTGAATGGCCCTCTCTTCCTCTATTCCACCAAAATCTGCCCCTACTTTAGACCCCTGGGTATGGGCATTAACACAAGTTAGCACATTGAGTCATCTTTTTTTCCCTTGTTTAATTTTATTTTAATTCATATATAAAAACATAAAAATCCATGTTAATGGGGGAGTATGTGATGTTTCAATACATGTATACACTATATAATGTTTAAGTCAAGTTAAACATATAAATTTCCTGAAATTTTATCATTTCTTTATGGTAAAATCTTTCAAAATCCTTGCTCCTAACTTTTTGAAATATACAAAAACATTATTGCTCTTTATAGTCAGGCTATCATGAAAGAGCACAATAGAACTTCTTATTCTATGTCACTAAATTAGTACCCCCATCCCTCCCTCTACACTTTTCTCCCCAGCCTCTGGTAACTACTCTTCTGCTCAACTTCTGTAAAGTAAGCAGTTTTATATTTCATCATGAATGAAATAATGTGGTAGTCATCTAGTATTCCAAGTACTTAACAAGTATTAGCATTGTACATGTACATTTTCTTTATCCATTCATCAGTTGGTGGACACTTAGGTTATTTACACCTTTGGGTTCTTGTGAACAGTGCTGCTACTAACATTGGTATACAAATATCTCTTCAAGACCCTGTTTTCAATTATTTTGGATACATACCCATAAGTGAAACTACTGGATCATATGGTAATTCTATTTTCAACATTTTGAGAAGCTGCCTTCCTGTTTTTCACAGTGGCTGTATCATTTTACTTTCCCACTTACAGTGCACAAGGATTCTAATTTCTCCTCATCACCCTCAACACTTGATATTTTGTTACTGTTGTGTTTTTTTATCCCTATGGATGTGAGGAAGCATTAGTCATCTTTTGAATCATTTACACCATCATGTCTGTGGCTGAGCATATACTAAGTTTGAATAAATACTTACAGAACTAGCTTGAAAAAGAGCTGAGCTCAACTGCACCCAAGGACAGCAGACGTACATTACATGGTATAATTCCATCCCTAGGGATCTTGGAGTAGTGCCCACTTTGCTCTCACTTGCAGCTCTGCTAACACGACTTCCTACTTTTTCATGAGGTAATTTAAACTATTTGAATTCATTTACCACACTAGGATAGGAGATTATGAATATGAAATCCTTAGTTTTGCCAGTCAACAAAACAGCCACTTTTCTACATGTATCCTTTTCTATGTGCATGATCTATTATGTTAAGTAGCTTACATATGACCAGTAGATGTGTAGAACAATTCTCAAGCTGACCTTGGGCAAAATACAGACACTGCAAATAAATTTTAAAATTGCTCCAAATTAAAGATGAGAAGTGCTGATGGACTGTATCGCAGGAGATCATGATCCTTCCTTGTGGGTCAGAATTCAGTGAGGAGCTAACATTTGAACGTACTTTTTTCTATGTGTATATTCTAAGTATTAAGTATTCAGAGTCATACTGCTACTTCTCTATAATGAGGCAATAATTAATTCAATCAAGAGATACTAAATTAATCACCTGCTAAATACAAACACTTTGCTATACCTACTGGGCTTACAGAGAACAAACTAAGAACTTGACTTGCTCCCAAAAAGTGACACAGGAACCAGAAGAATGATCCTGGCTCCACAGAGGTCCTAAACCAAAAAAGGCCAAAGTCTCCAAATGCAAGAATTTAAACGTAAAGGGTAAGTTAAAGAAAATATATAGATATATAGCTATATATATAGATATATAGCTAGCAAAATTATTTGATTCTAAAGAACATACTACACTCCTGTTGTTCATTCTGTCATTTTGATGAAATATGTCCAGCACACCACACACATTACATCAAAAAGCACTGGCAGGCTGGCACTGTTCTTTCAATCTATAATAATGTGAGGTGCTGGAAATTGAAGGGAAAGTTGAGCCAACTCTGTGAACCATTCAAAATAATGTTCATAGAAGCATCCTCCTTTGGAATACCAAATGTTTCAAGTTCAGAACTTGAAAAATCAATCAAGAATAGCAACAGTGGGAATGAAAAATATATCAGAAGAAAGCAAACTGATAAGCACTTACACTCAGGATTTATGAAGTTCCTGCTTCTGTGTAGTATCATATGGGGAAATGGGGAAAAAGAGAAGATGAGCTATTCACCATTGTCATACATTGTCCAGTAAAGATTATAGTTTGTCCAAATGTGACACACACACAAGCAACGAGCCCCATGAACAGCTCTACAGTCCCACATTCCTACAGTCTTGGTGATGGCCTGGTATAGTCATGGTCATCAACCCTTGCTTAATGAGCACGCTAGTCAGATGGGTACCCTCATTTAACATACATCACCGCACCATATAATATATAAAATGTTGAAAATATGTTCGTTCCCTATCCCTTCTCACATTAGCTATTCTTTTTAGGTTGGTGAGATATATTTAGAAAATGAACATTTTTAAGAAACTCACTTCAGCTAGATTGACCTTATTTTCTTCTTCCATATATGATTTGTTAATTCCTATGTCTAAATCTTTCAACATGGTATTTAACCTACACAGCATATCTTCTATAACCCCTGTACTAACACTTCCATTGAAACTCTTGTCAGGGGCCGGGGTTGTAGCTCAGTGGTATAGCACTTACCTAGCATGTGCGAGGCACTAGGTTCAATCCCTGGCACCACATAAAAAATAAATAAATAAAATAAAGGTATTTAAAAAATATGTAACTAAAAATGTATTTAAAAAAAAAAACTCTTGTCAGCATTCTCATCCTTCCCTATCTATTCTCCAAGCCAAACTCATGTCTTCTTTAAATCTCCTAGAACTCTATGCATATTTTGTCAAACTTTCTTGCTCATTTTAAACCTTTGTACAAATCTCTCTCTCTCTCTCTCTCTCTCTCTCTCTCTCTCTCTCTCTCTCACACACACACACACACACACACACGCGCGCGCGCACGTGCACACACACAGGTTTCAATCTCAGCATCATTGCTTCAAGCCCACATTTAGGATTTAGGGCTGTTGTGTTTGTTTGAATGTATGTAAGTTTGCTTGGATTGTTTATTTTCTCAGAGATAATATGATTAAGTAATTATAATAATCACAATTGCTTCTATTTTTGACAGCTTACTCATTCCAGATACTGTGCCAATCATTTTTGTGTATTAGGAAATCATTAAACCAATGCAATTACCTTGAGATGGTATAAAAATTATTATTCCAACATTAGGAAACTGATAGAGAAAAGAAACATAAACTTGTTCTAGAATTCATATCACTATGACCTCTCATTTTACAAGCAATAGTATCTCTAGTAATGGTGGAACTAGAATGTTGATGTTAAAGACTGATTTCCATTTCTTTATCAATGAAATAATATAACTGTGAGTTTAGAATGGAATCATAAGTATGAAATACAAACAAAATGACTATCATATAGCAAACACTTAACAAGTGCTGTTTCTCTTTACTTTTTCCTTCTAAATAAATTAGAAGTTCCTAAGGCAAAAAGAAGCTGTGTGACTTTTTCCAAGTTCTGGTGTTTCTAGTACAATAGTACCACCATAAATAGTAAATAAATGTACAATGAGTGACGAACCTGCACCTAGTATTAGGAAGGAGAATGGATTCATATTCTAACAAATACAGAGATTTTTAAACTCTTAAAAAACTACTTTGAACTTTGTTTTTCTTCCTACCTTGGAACCTATTATCTGTTAGGTTATACAAAGAACATAAAAAGTAACAACCTAGCACAAGATAAGTCTGAAGACATTAAATGACTTAAGAAGAGAATCCTTATTCACCTTGTAATTACTAGACTATTTTTAAAATATTGGTTTGGCTTTATCTTATTTTACACATTGTATAAAAAGCAGGTACCCATAGTGTTTCTAGTAAAAAAAAAAAAAAAAAAATCTGCTAGGTACTGTGTAAAAAATAAATAAATAAATAAGAAAATACACTTGACCTGTAGTGAATTAATAGTCTAATAGAGAAGACACATATAACATATGTGCTTTTAAAAAAAACTATTTAAAAGGTGCAAAAATAATAATATAACAATAAACAAAAAGGTGATATGCACTGAGCTAGAAGATCAAGATCAGAGAATTCAGTATGCATTTGGACTTGGCCTTGTAGAAAAGTATAAATTCACAAGGGAATGAAAGAGACAGAGCAATGCTCCATACAGAGAGAATTGTAGAACAAAAGCACAAATGCATAAAAAAGTAGATTGAAACATATTCAGAGAATGTCAATAAATCCAATTTGGCTAAAGCAAATAATAAATAAAGATACATAGTCAGAAAAAAAGAACTGGAAAGGAAGATACAGTTGAACTGTTAAAGACCTTTATAGCCATGCTGAAAAGCATAGATTCAAGGCAGAGTTTTGAATTCTACCATTTCAACCCTGAGAGTATTTTTGTCCTGCCACTTTGACACATTTGTGCACCAAATTCCTGTTTCTTCATTCTTAAAAAAAATTAATATAGTGGCCTTGTTTACTTTTCCAAACACAATGAATAAATAAGAAAGAAAAATCAGTAAATTATTCAACTGATAATGGAGATTACTGCAAGACATCAGCAAATCAGAGTAAAACTGATCATGGCTAGAATATTATGTGGCAAGTAAGTATGTTAACAACTAAAAATTAGTGGAAGAATCAAATTTTCTTAATAAATTTTATATTTGAATTTTTTTCTTCCCAAATAATTGAATTTGTTGGAAATAAAGACCACAAAAGAAAAAAAATACAGTATTAGAAGCTATCATTTGATAGATGTGATAAGAACAAAAATGGCTATAAAGGATAAGAAAGACTTATATAAGACAATGAAAGATAACACATCTGGTATATTTGCTTGACCAAAATAACATTTCTCTTCAGAAATTAGATAATTAAAAAATAAATGGCAGATCAAGCCCAAAGTCTAAAGGACTTTACAACATTGTAAACAAAAACTAAGTTCTTCTGTAAAACAATGACATATCAGAGGAACTGGTTTTAGATCATTGATTTGTTAACAAACATGCACTAATGGCCAAGAGAGAGGAGTTACTGAGAAGCAGTTATAGAAATAAGAGTCATCAGTTACAAAGTTCCTGCAAGAATCATCGTCAACACCCAGACTAAAAAAGCACATTGAGAGTGGAGAAGAAAAAATTCAGAAGAGAGAAGAAAACATAGTTCTCAGTTTCACAAAATAGATATATAGAATGATGGTGTGTGTATGTGTGTGTGTGTGTGTGTGTGTGTGTGTGTGTGATGCCAAAGAGTACTTTTTCTAGCATATCAGCATTTTGTTCTAAGAAATTCACAAAGAAGAGGGTTCCCCAAATGTTCAATGACCCACTAGTTCTAAATGAATGAAGACTGAGAAAAAAATTACTAGATATAGCAATACAGGTCATGATTTAACTCAAAACAAGAGATTTAAAAAAAAAAAACTGAGAGGTTGTGGAAAGCAAGACATTTAAGGAGTAAGTGGAAATCAAAGGCAATGAATATAGAATACTCACTTGAGAGTCACTTGGGAATCAGGAAAGAACTCCTAAAAACCTGGAAATGTTATCTGGGTATTGAATGGTGGGTAGGAGTCAGACAGGCAGAGAGAAAGTGGTAAATTATACAATACTCTTGAACGTACTGTCACATTACTGCTCTCCTGGAGAGAGAACGTAACAGAGGAATAGAAGTCATATTCAATACTTAGTCAAGCAGCTGGGCTAGGGCTTTAGCATGACCTATAGAAAAAGAAAAGGGAAGGGAAGACCTCTAAGTAATTTAGTAAGAGATACATCCAGGTGATGAGAACCTACTCTCCCAACCCTTCCAAAGTCACATGAGCCCCAAATCCTTGTATTAAGAACTTCACATTTAGAATTCACATTGTTTTCTTGGACATTTCTGACTGGTTCACAGATTATAAGGGTATTAGAACTGGAAACTTAAGGATAAAAATGATGAAAGAACTGAGCAGGGGGGAAACTGAAGGTGGAAATGGAAGGAGAAACACATGGGAGGAGTTTTATCAAAAGATCAAATGACTTGTACCTAAGAACAAATTGGTTGTTGGAAACAAAGATTGCTGGCTGCAGTAAATGACCTGGGGAGACAGCTGGGTCATGGGATGAGCTGCCAAAGGGAAGGAAACATACAAGGAATATCTGGGGGAAAAGGAAGTAGGCATTAAACTGGGTCAATTGCACTACCTAGAGCTCAGATCCATAACCAGGAAGTAGCAGGTCCATCTTACACACACACACACACAAAAACGGTGACCCAAATTGAGTAATTTATACTTAAGAAATGATTTTTCCACCAGCTTAAATGCCTTTTTCAGATGTTCGTGCCAGAAAAGAGAATACTAGACTATAACATCACTTCAGATAAAAATATTCCTGTGAATTATATAAAGAACAGTGCTTTTCCCTTTCAACCATATAACTTCCATTAAACTAAATGCATGTTTTTATACACCTGTCAAAGATAGATTATAGACACTGTTCATAAAGGTCATTTGGGTCCATTTCTAGTACCTATGAGCATACCTTTGAATACAAATTAAAAACACAGCACAAAAATGAATTCCAAGTGCCTTTGATCCTCTACCTTGCATGTTAATAGTTGAGATGAAAAGAACATTTCATGCCTTGATAACTACACACTACAAACATGTAAGTTCTGATTTCCTTGGAAAATATTATCTTGTTTTTTTTTTTTTTTTAATTATAGCTAAACACGGTGGTTCCCAAACTTATCTTCACATTATAATCACATGGGATCATTTAAAAGTTTCAAATTCCAAACCACCACCCAAAGCAATTAAATCGCAAACTCCTAGGGTGGGACCCAGACCTCATTATTTCTTAAAGCTCCCCAGGTGGGTCCAATATGCAGACAGTTTGGAACTCACTGTGTTAATACAGAACTTCTTAAAGGAAACCTGATTATCCCTTGAGAGCAGCAGTTCTGCTGCACATCAGAGTCACTTAGGGAGTTCTAAAGATCCCCAGGCCCTGGCCGTACCCCAGACCAATTAAATTACAATTGGTGGGGAGGGCAGTAGTCAGCCATCATTGCTCTTGAATGCTCCCAATGTACTGCCAAGCTTGAGAACTACGGCTTTACCCTAGCAAAGGATTTGTAAGACCAATTAAAACCATTAGATGTCTGTAAAAAGAATTTCATTGATACAATAACAATTCTTATTAAAACTCTCCAAAAGAGAAGGAAGAGCAAGAATGTGTATTATGCAAGGATAATGATGCTCTAGTAAGTAGACCAGCTATTATGTTAACTACAATGTTGAAAATTAGGGCAGAGACAGAAAAAGACTAAGACAAAGGGAATAAAAGAAGTATAGTCTATTGTCATTTAAAGATGTATAATTGGATCTTTCGATCTCTATACAATTAATAAAATGTGCTCCTCTCCTATTCACTACTCTTGCTGAACAGTGTTAAGTTTATGAAAATTTAAAAAGAAAGAAATTTAGTGGTAGAAAAAGGTTTCCAAATATTCAGATATGTAGATTGACTGGCTGATTTCAAATGAAGAAAAGGTCACTCTTACCTCTGGCTCCTATTCTCCTCAATAGCTGCTGGTCACTCTGTGGTTCCATTTGCTCAGTATGAACAAAATGTATCTTATGCTTCCAATGCAGCAGAAGGAACAGTTAAATTAAGATGACTCGATGATATAACTTTTAAGTGTTTATTTAATCTTCACTTTTATGTAAATATATTTCCATGGAAGATTTAAGTATCATTTAAAGTAGGTTTTATAAAGTATAATTAGATGTGTTGTCAGATGGGAAGACAAATTAAAAGTGCAATTCACACTGTTGCAACAGCAACGCCACTCAAGAATAGCTGATCTTTTGCACCACGATGCTCGTGGCAGAATGTAGTACCATCTCCACAGCACACATGATTATAAATTTGTAAGGACGAGAGTGTTTAAATTACCAATCAATGCAGTGTGCTACAGGACTGAGTGGGGGGGGGGGGCACTTTTCTCTTTTAACTCTTGCAAATGGCCTGATAGAAAAGCCTCAGTTATTAACAATTTATCTAAATTAACAGCTAAGCAGACGCTGCCAATTGACAGAATATGCTTAAGAGAAAGTTAGTGGCAAACATTCACATAGTCAATAATTTTCAGAAGCTTTAATAGTTTTTATAAATACATATATCAGGGTCAAAGTCAGATGATCCAACAAATTTCTTTCTTTCTTTTTTAATTGTATATATTCAAAGTATATGGTGTAATGTTTTTATGTATACATGGTGAAATGATTGTTAGACCTCAGCTGATTAACATGTCCATCACATCACAGCTATCTTTGTTTTAAGACCATATAAAATCAACTCACTAAATTGCACAGCACAGTATTAACCGTAGTCATCATGCTGTACCTTAGATCCTTAGATTTATTCATTCTGCATAACTACAACTTTGTAGGCTTTGATCCACATCTCCCCAAGTATGTCAGCCCCCCATAACCATGGTCCTACTCTACAATGTACACATTTTTGTCTTTAGATTCTACATATAAGTTGAATCCTACAGTGCTTTTCTTCCCATGTCTGTCTTATTTCATTTAGTATAGTGTCCTCCAGGGTCATCCTCATCCATGTTGTCACAAATGATGGGATCTCCTTTTTAAAGACTGAATAATATTATACTGTGTATTTGTACATACACACACAAACACAATATACACATTTTTTTTGCTCTACCCATCCATTCATCAAGAAGCACAGTTGTACGAATTTATGAATACATTAAAAACCACTGAATTGTAGACTTTAAAAAAAAAGAAGCAGCACAGTTAACACACAGTGCACCTTTTTTTTTTTTTTTTTTTTTTTTTTTGGTATTAGAAATTGAACCTAGGGGAACTTAACCACTGAGCCATATCCACAGCCTGATTTTGGGGTTTGGTTTTGTTGTTATTGTTGTTGTTTTGTTTGTTTTTTTGAGACAGAATCTCACTAAGTTGCTCAGAGCCTCATTAAGTTGTTCAGGCTGGCTTTGAACTTACGATCCTCCTGCCTCAGCCTCCCAAGCTGTTGGGATCACAAGCGTGCACCAACATGCCTGGCCATGATGCACATGTTTCTAAATTGTTCCCACAGTTTCAAATACAGAGGGAGGTACAATTCTAGCTATTGGTAGTCTTGCTCTGAAACATCCAGAGGGAATGTTTGAAAACCACTTGATGGTTCTTTTTGGAGATGATGCCTAAAGTATATAAACTTTAAGTTAAAAGATAAAGAAGTTCTGGAGATCTAATATACAGCAAGTTAACAATATGTATTTTACATAGTTAACAATATGTATTTTACACCTAAAATTTGTTAAGAGAGCAGATCTCAAATATTCTCAATACATGTTAGGTGATTGGTATGGTAATTAACTTGATTGTGGGAATCATTTCACCATATATACAAATATGAAAACATTGTGTTATATAACTTAAATATATAAAAATTTTACTTGCCAATCATTTCTAAATAAAACTGGAATAATCACCTTACCAAATGGTGTGAGTTGGTAACTATAACATAAACTAAAATTTGGGCTGAGCCAGTATGGAACTCATTAAGTTACTCCATCAGAAAATAATATTGACCTGATTTACTATAAGACACTTCTATCACCACAAATACAGCCTAAGATTTTATTCTACCTTATAAACTAAACCTATTATTATCTGTTAAACAATGTGTTCTGATACTTCACAACTATTACATGATTTTGAAAAAGGAAATTAAAAAAAAAAAACAATTTTAAAGTGTACCATCCTAGCAAGTGGAAAGAAACACACACAAATCATTGAAATCAGCTTTTACTTTGAATCTGGCCAGCAACGTTTATTATAATTCAACCATTACAGAGAAAATGAGACAATTTAAAAATAATTCTTTCTGAGCACAAAACATTTTGCAACTTTTCAGATGAATTTGCATTATAAACCATATATACTTTAATCTCAAATGAAAGACTCTAGTACACTTTTCTACCTAAGCCTCATTAAGTTGTTGATGTTATCAGCATTTAAATTGTCCTTTTAGCAAGATCTTCAGGGAAAATAAAAATCTTTCATCTCCAAATAGCTAATATTAAATAAGCATTTTTTAAGATTAATTATCTCGTTCTCTAAAAGATGGTCTATGCTTTTCACAGCCACACTAGAAATATTATAAGGAGCTCCAGCACAATAGAAACACAGATGCCTTATTTGATTTCCTGCTTGGCCTTGTTCACAAACGTGCACTGAAGGTCATGGCTTCTGTTGCTCAGAAAGTGCATGCACCCCTGTGGGCAGAGCCTCCTGATGGAAGCCTCCTGTTTGTGAAATTCATTTGTTCACCCACATATCTGGCCTATGAAAAGAATTAAATGGTACTTGTATGTCTTACAGTTTGTAAACCAATGAAGTAAAATTGTCAGTCAGGAAATGCCTGACTTTCTCTTGGAGGCTTTCATTTAATTCTACACATCTTTGTAGTTCCTGGAGTACAAGGTCATTCTTTCACTTTGCCTCTCTTGCCATAATAGAAATCAAAGCAAATGAGCCACTTTTGTGAATATCTGTCTTTCTTTCAACCAGGCTCTCACATAGCCTAGTGATAACCTCATTCTTCTAATTAGTTCTCAGACATTCTTTGATGGGGTAGGATGAGAAAAGATGAGGAATAAAGAGGAAGGGGAGAAAATCATGCCACTAATTTCAAAAGATTAGTGTTTATCCTTCTTTTAGATTAAGAATTCCATTTATAAAAATTTTGAAAATATCCTTACAACATTTCCTATAATGAAGATGCTCAGAGGTATCATTGTCCAGATTCTTTAAACAATGAAGATTTAATGAGCTCTGTGACTTTGTATAGTTACTTAGCTTCTCTGTGCCACATTTTCCCATAATACCTCTCTTGATAGATTTGTGAATTAAAAGGGATGATGTATACAAAACACCGTCCCCCCTGAGTAAGTATTCAATAAAATTAACTCATTTTGCAAGCAGAATTTAATGAAGATTTCCAAAGGCCTAGATTTATGCATAAATATTTTTAAATGAATTTGGTGAATCTGATATCCTAATCAGCATTTATTATATGTATAGTTTCCAACATTCCAGAATATACACCTATAATGTTACAACATTTTGTGACAGATGCTCTAACTGGGCCACTTAATAATTTCCAAACTGTTTTGAAATTGAAAAGGAGAGGGAACAGTGCCCACATAAGAAACACGTGCCTACACTTATGTCAGAAGTATGGCAGGAACTGAGTATGGCCCACAGGTCTCAGCCCACATCACGCCTAGATTTCCTGGTGGTGCTCAGTGGCTCTCAAAGATGAAGATGCACTGGACTCACCTGAGTAGCATTTGTTTAAATCTGTCTTGGTGAAACTGAAGATTTCAAGGCTTCCCTCTAGAGCTAGTGAATTAGACTCTCTGGAGACGCAAGAATCCAGAAATTGACATTTGACAAAAGTCCCCTCCTCTCATTGCAATCCCAGCATCCATGCAGTATACTCCAAGAAACTCTAAGAACTGAGCAGGAGCTCAGCTCACTGATTCTAACAAGTCCTGGCCAGCATTTGCTTTTCGTTTTCAAACTAGACCTACATGTGTACACAGGCACACAATGTCTCCTCCATCGACACTTGCAACTGCCTCTCAATCAGAAAAGCCAAGAGCCTGGTTCCCAGTAACCAAGAAAGCACATGTGGTTCATTTTCACTGGGTAATACACTTTGCCTCTTCAGTGCTAAACCATAATAGGTTATAATGTGAAACTAAATGACATTTGCTGTTTTCCTACAAACAATTTGGTGATATTCTGTCACTATCCAATGAATTACCATTAAAATGAATTCTGTTCAAACAAACTCCCCTAAATATCACAGTTACTTTGTAATTACTCAGAATATTGTTTAATTGCCTTGCCACTGCAGAGCACTTATAATTAGGTAAATAGTAATTATACTTTGAGGAACCAATAACTGAATGGAACTGGTGTATGGCAAAGTGAATCAGTGCCTTACTGGGTAAACATGAGAGGGAGATGTTCAGCAGAAGCTTTAGAATTAAGCCACTGAAGAACATCTCACAGGTCATGAATCTTGGTGGATACCATATGAACAAAAGAGGAAAAAATAGAGAAAATAAAGTATTGGCTTATCTACTGCATCATTTCAGCACTGAAAGCCAGCAGCCTAGGTTCACCCTTTTCAATTTGAAAGTAAAATGAGAAAGTGTATAGAGCCAGAGCCTAAGCAGAGTGCCAAAATGAGCCAAAGAATGTTCTAGCAACTCACAGAAGTTCAGCCCATGAAATGCCCTGAATTGAATAACGTGTCATCAGAATCAGGACAGGAAGGAGAGTTGGTAAGGAGGAAGTTAAAAGCAGAGAAAATAAGAGGGGGGAAAAAAAGAAAGAAAAACCAACCTCAAAGAGGAAAATACCACTGCCACAAAGTAAGGGCACAGAATCACCAGCCACGGGAGGCAGCTCTCTCACTGCCATAAGCGCACACAGGAGGCAGTGAGTGGGGGTAAAGACCACGTGAAAGAGGCTGGAAGAAGGGCCTTCAATGGAAGCCTCCAAAGAAACAAGAAGGAAAAATTCCCACACCATATCCCACAGCATGGACAAGCCCTACCAAGGCTGTGTCCTATAGAAGTACACTTTAAATGCCACACCAACTAAAAGCACTATTGCTAATACTTATTTAGAAAATAGTTTATTTTCTTTTACATCAATTATCTTTAAAGTGTATTTTCTACCAACAAAGTGTTCAGAATGATTTTCAGGTACTCCTTGTCCCATAAGAACGAATCCCTAGAATCACAATACACAGGAATCAGAAATGATTTGATTTCCAAATAACAGACTCAGGCATGACTTCCCTTTGTCTTTTGACCCCCAGGTGCAGAGAGGTGAGTTATCATTTTCCTTTCTTCATAACACATTATCATTTTAAAGTCCCTCTCTTGTGTTAGTTTGACTTCCAATTTACTCCTAGTCTTCCCTTGTCCCATAGGCTCCCTTTTCTAAACTGCTTGTTATATGTCCTTAAATATCCCCATATCTTTATTAAAAGAGCTAATTCTTATGAATGTGCTTAATTTGTATAATAAATATTAAATCAGTTCTCTTGCTTCCTTTTTTCCTTCATTGTTTCTTTTTTATTTTTATTATTCCAGGTTCTTTAAACTAAATATGAATAGAATTTGAATCCATGAGGTGGTAAAAGAAATTAAAAACTCAAATTAGACCCCCATAGAGCAACATGGGCATTATTAAGAAACTGGATAAATATTAAGAACCTAGTATAATAAAAATAAAAAAGAAACAATATATAAATTATATACATAATAAATATTAAACTATGTATCTTGCTTTCTTTTTTTCTTCATTATTTAGTTGTTGTTGGGTTTTTTGTTTTGTTTTTTTTTAAAAAAGCTTAGAGCTGGGGCTGAAGCTCAGTGGTAGAGCACTTGCCTAGCACATGTGAGGCACTGAGTTTGATCCTCAGCACCACATAAAAATAAGTTAAATAAATGTATTGGGTCCATGTACAACCAACAAAAAAAATATTTTTAAAAAAATAAAATCTTATTTCAGAAAGAACAGTTCAACAGCTGGTATGTGATTTGGGTGGAGCAGAAGATAAAATATGGTATAGTTTACAAAGGTTCTGACATTTAAAAGAAATAGGCTACTCTCAAGTTTTAAAAAAGGCTGCACAAAGCTGAAATATGATGCACTTTCTAAGGAACACCCTAGCTTCCTTTATAATCAGCTACATCTCCCATAAATCTACTGTCCCATTTGTACTCAGTGAAATCCTAAATGTTACCCTTGGGGCTAAAAACAGGCAGAAGTTCCCATTCATATTACCACTGGCTCTCTGCCTAGGAAGCTTGCTACTAACATCCCCAAACAATAAAAACCAGAAAGGTGTAGAAGTCTAGATCTTCCATCCTAGAATTGTTAATTAGCAATCTAGAAATCAGTCTGGAGTCCTACACTTTATGAATTCAGAAAATTGGTACAAGATCCTGCTTAGAGGCTGCAACAAACTTAGAAGCACTATTAAACAGATTGCACCAGTGGCCACAAGTCCTGATGTCGACAGCTCTGTGAGCTCATGCTCACTTGTTTGTTTGTATTTACTACTCCTGCTGTTCTGTTACCAGACCATGCATGTCAAAATCTCTGGCTAGTCACTCTGCCATGAACTCTCTAGCCCTATACACCATGTGGCTCATTCTTCCACTTCATTTTTGACTTTGTTCAAGTGTCAATTTAGCAGAAAGGCCTCTCCACCATCATATGTAGCACTGTGCCTCATGCACACACACATACACACTTCACCATCCATCCCTGTCTTCTAATTCTACTATATTATTCTTCAAAGTACTACCACATTCTTCTCACTATAATGTAAATACTATAAAGGTAAGAATTTTGTCTGTTTCATTCATTGTACTCTCCCCAGCACCTAGGACAGTGTCTGACACAAAGAAGGTACCCAAATATTTATGGAACAACCTAATTTAGATTGTGATGGATGCTGAAGATACAATAAACAAGAGAGCCCAGTTCCTGTCCTCAAAGAGCTGCTTACACTACTACGGACAAACAGACAAACTGGCTGTAGAATTTGCACTAGAACTCAAGATATCCTGGCTCATGTAGTTCTTTCCATTCTGCCCCACACAGCAGCATGCAAAAGATTATCTGATTGTAAAATACTTAATAATTTAGCCACAGCTAAGGGAAGACATTAATGAGCATGAGAAAAGAGGACTGACTGTAAAGACTGACTTAGTTGTCTTTTGCCATCATGGATTTTTAAAGACTTTTGGGGATTTTTTAGAGACCCATTTGGATTAGAAGTCCATAAGGATTCTTCACAGACATGTATTATTCTAAAGAGCATTTTCAGTTATGTTTTTTATATGGGAGATAGTATTTATATTTTTAAATAAATTAGCACAGTAGTGATTTAATCAATGTGTTTATGTTTCAACATGCACATAACCCCATGAACAGCTTAACAATGGGTTCAGGAACTGAAAACTGGAAATGTGGCAGTGATTATATAACTTGTCTGTATTAAGTTACAATGCCTATTTTCTAACAGAATGAGAGTGAAATCTACTAAGCCTTATTAGAATTGTGCTAGTGTTCTATTGGCAAGCAAGCTGGAAAACAAAGCTTCTGTCCACATGCATTGAAGTAGGAATAAACACCCTATTTTATATTGTACACCAGTTCCTTCTTGACTGAACTTGAGGAAAGTGAAAGGAACTGAAGTTTAAACACTGTCCTAGACTCTAATTGAGAGAGAGGGAGAGGTCGAAAGTTGCTTTGAATGTGAAGTTGGGCTGATCCTGCAATTTACTCTCTACAGCCCCACTTTATTCCTGTTGACAGACAATGCTGTCTGACAGAGAGAAGCCAATCAGACTTGAGACTGCACTGAAAGAGACTCAGCCCCCAAGACTGAGTGGAATATGAGATTCTGAGTTATATAATGTGGCCTAAAATGTGTAAAGACAGATAGAAATATTGCATATAATTTTCACTAGAAGTTTATTTTATCCTGGTTATACTTCAGCTCCAGGGAACCACAAAAGACAAAGTATCAAGCTATGGAGTCATCTCATGGAAAACTCTTGAGAAGGAAGAAAACAATATTGTTTTATTATACATAGTCTGCTGTTATGGAATACATTGTTACAAGAATGATATATACTTATTAGGAGTTATTTTTAAAGTCTCAATTGAAATGATCTCTGGTAAGTCAAAGTTATATTCTCAGAGGTTTGCAACATTGACTTGTGAGTCACAAATCTCTCCTGTTCAGGGACACAATGTTATACTGAACTGAAAGCATAAAATTCATGGAAAAAAAAAAGGATAAATTACCAGGTTTTTTTCCCCCTCTTCAGAAGTTTTCTTGATTTCTCTCACTTTCTAATCACTTGTTTCTCTTTGTGGCTATTTTGGAGTGAGAATAATGGATCAAATTACCTTATTTCTACTGGTATATGATTCTTCAAACTACCAAATGAGAATGTTTATTTCTTTTGAAGATTAAGAAGGTGTGTTATTATATACAAATATTATTATCTTCTGATTACCATATTTAGATATTCAATGCAGGTCTGCATGCTTCCTGGTGATGTTTTGTTTTTGGATGGGGCATGCATTGGTGACCACTCGATATATTCTCTGGCTTCCTCACCCAGCTCAGCCCATATCCATCACCCCTGGTTCTCATTCTTCTTGCAGCATCAAATGGTTTCCCTCAGTGACCACTAAATAAACTACATATACTAAGTGGCTCTGTGCCACAGCATCATTTTGTTGTTTTCTGTTTATTTCCTATGTAAAGAATGATAAAACCCAATCAAATGATAAAAATACTAAGAAAAAGTCTATTACTTAACTAACCATGAGACATAGTAGAAATCACTTAATCTCTTCAATATACAGCTCACTCAACTTCTTAACAGAACTAATTGTAGCAGATAAAAGTAAAACGTGTTCTATGGTATGAAAAACGATATATGTGTGCATATACATATACATTTTATTCATATGTTGGAAAACCAAAATAATTCAAAGTTTGAATAATGACATAATAATGCATCATTATGGGGTAGGGATGTAGCTCAGTGGTAGAATGCTTGCCCAACATATGACATGACATTATATCAATAGACCTTGACAGAACCAGAAACAAAGAGGAGACACATGTTCTTCAGAGCTAAAGTCATCATCTACTAATGATTATTTTGGCTAAGAAAATGAACCTCAGCTGGCACACATCTTGAGGAATTATTTAAAACACACAAATTATTTACTCTCATGTAGCTAAATTCCCTCCTCCAAATATAAGCAAATTCACTAAAGCAAACATCTTCTTGTAATTTTTGAGCACCCAATGTCATAAGTTGGGAGAGAAAATACCTTTTTTTCTTTTCAAAATTCAAAGCAAGCCTGCAGTACAGTCTTGAGAATCTTGTTAGTGCAGCAGGATCCACAGTCATAAATCATAATGTGCTTCCTTGCAACATCCTCTTACATGGAGCTGAATTAAAAAAGCAATAAGGGGTGAGCAAAAGTATCGCCAGCTTCTGTTAGAGTGAGCGCCATATCTATACATCTCTGCCTGCTTTTCAAGCCAGTAATCCATCAAGGCCCAGAACAGAGAAATAAATGGTTCCAGTCAACTCATCACTGAGCAAATGTGCCAATGTACTTCTCTCTGGATCTAGATACTATTATTGCACAGTCTGAAAATCATGCACAATTTCTTTTTTTTTCCCTGTTCAAAATGAATATTGCCTTTGTTAGAAACTACCAGGAAATAGTATGCTCTGAAATCTGCTAAACTGCCAAGAGTCCAAGAAAATCTGCACCCTTCTGGAGCAATGGTTGACCTGTGAAAATCTGTATTTCTGAGAATATAATAATATCTAAAGCAAAAATAGGCTAATCGTAAAGCACTTAAATTATTAAGACTTTTTCACCTGAAGTAGATTTGCAGAATTGGAAAATAAAATAATAACATAACATCTTACAAAGGGTCTCTGTTATAGATGGAAGTGAATAGACCCAGGGACCTTGCCCTCCAAAAGAGTGTACTTGAAAAGTTCAGGAGGAAAATCCACTGTTCTTATAAATTGCTCAACTTAAATTGAGGCCTTCAACAAACATTTGTTGAAGCAAATTAAAATTAATACATTTCCCTAAGGCTTAAATCACGTAAAATAAGTAGAAGATTATAAATCATCACTAAAATGAATTAATGTTCAATTAGTATTCTTCCATGGAGAATGAATCGGTTCTTCTAAAGGACAGTGGATTATGGCCAGGAGGATGGTGGTGCTACCTAGGCCCACCCAGTGGTGGGATGTTAAAGGGTGCCCTTATGAATAATCTTGAGCTCCATACTGGACAGACTTGGCACCTCACTTCACAGATTTCAATAGAAGGATCCCTTTCTTGAGAGGGAGATGTTCCGGGGAATTTTTTTGTTGGTGATGGTGGTTTCTTTTCCATTTATGGTGTATCCCATCTTCACTCCCCAATAGGACTTCAGGCATATTTTGACAATAGGTAGTGAAAAGCCTAAATATTGTCTTAAAATGCTCCAAAATTTAGAGTCCAGAGAATATTTTATAATATTAGCATATATAAACCAACTCAGTTTAAAAATTAAAATGAGGGGCTGGGAAGTAGCTCAGTGGTAGAATACTGGCCTAGCATGTGCAAGGTCCTGAGTTTGACCCCCAGAACCACAAAAATAAATGAATTAATAAATTAATTAATTAGAATCAATCAGAAACCATTCAGGAAGTAACAAAATCAAAAGAAGTATGTGAATTAATATGGAAAGAGAAGTTCTAGTGTTGTTGAACTACTGGAGGAGTTTTTCAAATGATACTTCTTATGGGGGGAAATGTGTCTTCAATTCATTCCACTTATTCAACAACTGTTTCTTGAAAGCCACCTACTATGTGTACTGCAATTTTTAAGGAATAGTCCTTAAATAGCTATTTCTTATGTTCACTTCTGATTAAAGCTAAAAAAAGATAGCTTTAAATTATCATTCCATAAATACATTCTATAAGGAAACTAAGGTTTTAGATAAGACATGTCATATTCTGTTGATGGTGAACTCCAGCAACAGAATTTATAGACTATTCAGACCTTGTTGAATAGTTAGTGTGTCTCTTGTACTGAGCTGTCTCTCAAAATACTACTGCAATTGTGCTTCAGCAGGAGGCTGTCTGCAAGTTTGGGCTCTCTGCTGAGTTCTGCAGGATGTGGGAGTCTAAGTTTTTAATTGATGTCAGACAAGCAGAGTAGACATTCTATTTTGACACTTAGGAATACAACTTTCATGCTCGTTTCAATGGAAATAATCATACCTCAGTATACAGACAGGTTCCAAGGGCACCTGTGAACAGGACCAATTTATTCTCAAGCATCAATATATTCTCAGCTGCTCAAATGCCTCTTACATAGAACATGACACAGATGGTTTTGACTCAAAAAAAAAATTAAGGCTTATCTTTGTCAATAGTTTATTGATCATATTTCTTTAAAATGATAAATTTAAAGGAGTGTTACAATTTGATATACCTAAGATGACTTAGGTTTAAGTGGACCCTCGGGACTATGGTTACTGGTAGTGGCCTGCACCATAGTACACTAAAGTAGAATTACATGTGTCCCCTCATCAAGATGTGGAAGGATGCCTAGAGATGCACATAGAAGGATAAGAGTAATATTTACTCCAAAAAATGAACTGTTATCCCTCCTTCCCCCCAAATGAGGGCTCGTGTGTAAGACTATTGAAATTTTAGACCCTCCCATTAGCTCCCCCAACATACACAAAGAAAAAACATCTGACTATCATACATGACTGACAAATGTCCATCACTTTCTAGAAGTGACTTGGTTTTATGAAATCACTCTGGCTGACAAAGAATGTAAAAATATGTGCTCCCAACTCTCTTAAGTCCTTTCCAAATCCTTCAGCACCGCCCTCGCCACCACCCTCCTCATCCAGAAAGACGTTTTGCTGCCCTCCTCAAAGGGGAGAAGCCTGAGCTAATTCACAGCTTGTGTTAGAAGATGGCTGTGAGAAGCTGACACTCCTTTACCCACCCCCCAGAATAGCCATAGTTCAAAAGTGGCACCTGGTAGGCATCTAATCATCTGAAGCAAATGTATAGAAGTGCTCCAAAATAGGATGTCAGAAAGCATGTTACCCTCACAGCCTGTTAAAATTAATGGATAGAGAAATACACAGAGGAAAAGATACCAATTACCAAGGCTGCTGAGTTCCCAAGTCAGAACCACCAACGCACCTTAAATGTATAAATAATCACCCTCGATATTTTAATGATTTTAGTAATTGAGAATCATCTTTTCTTCATCCATTTCAATGCGTTGGCGTTGGCACAGCACCCTCTACAATTCAGTCTCTATTAGCAATCTGCTGAGACATTAATTGAATATTGACCCAAAGAAATGTCTGCTACCTGTGGCATCACTGCAGGTTTCCAATCAAAAACCAGCTCTAAAATTGAGATACAGCAAGTAAGAAAATCCATCTTTCCACTATGATTATATTTTAACTGCTAGTACTTGGAAGCTGAGGATTTTATTTAAAAATAAGGATTAAAAAAAATCAAGATAATTACAGTGTTACCCACCTCCCCAAAAAAGGCCCTGGGACTAGCAGTCATGTGTCTCCACTTTCTGTTAATGCTGTTATTCCAATCTCTATGACTATGATTATGAACCATTTGTTCATTTATTCTTTTATTCAGCTATTTATTTTGTCTACTCTGAGCAAAGCACTGTGCCAGTTTCCATCAGTCTCTGATTTTGAATCATTTGTTTAAAGGGTAATATTTATATCTATTCTAATACACAGAGCTGTTGGGAAAATTAAAAGGGATTGTTTATGTGGTAATGTGTAGCAAACAATAAAGCACTGCGCAATTATGCAGCAACTATTATTAAAACCATTCCAACTGCTTGAATCTGAATCTGATCGCCTCTTGTGGGGCAGATGGGCTTTGTATGTACATGATATGTAAATTTTAACAATTTAAGTGTGCTATAATATATGTGAAATATAAGTTGTAAAATTAATGGAAATAGGCAGAATGTTTAGGTAAGAGAAATAGTGACCCTTAAAAGTCCCCATAAAATAACTCTACATGGGACTAAAATTTATTTACAAAATAGGACAAAGTGCTTTATATTCTGTTCTGGAAACAGATTGTCCTGAGTTCAATTACTAGCTCTACCACTTATAGCTATTGTCTAGGAAAAGTTGCTTAATCTCTGTGCCTCAGTTTCCTCCCTGTTCTAGTTAGCTTTATTGCTACTTTGACTAAAAGATCTGACCAGAACAATTTTAGGGAAAAAAAGTTTATTTGAGGGCTCATGGTTTTGTAGGTCTTAGTTCATAGCAAGCCGGCTCCATTCCCCAGGGCTCCAGGTGAGGCAGAACATCATGGCAGAAGAGTGTGGCAGAAGGAAGAAGCTCACATGATGATCAGAAAGCAAAGAGAGACTCCACTCTCCAGATACAAAATATATACCCTAAAGCCATGTCCCCAGTGAACCACTTCCTCCAGTAGCTTCCACCTGCCTCCAGTTACCACTCAGTTAATCCCATCAGGGATTAATTTGCTAATTAGGTTAAGGCTGTAGCCCAATCATTTCTCCTCCAAACATTCTTGCATTGTCCCACACGTGAGCTTTTGAGGTACACCATATCTAAACCATAACACTCCCACACAAAGTACGGACAATTACAATGTCCATGTTCTGGAATTGTTAAAATGATTAAATAAACTAGCACATATAAAGTGAGTATTATATAGTATATTATAAGACTGTTTAAGAATAAGCTATTTATAATGTAGAGGCTTTCATGTTTAAGAAGGTTATCAAAAATAATGATGCTTATAAATCAAGTTGTCTCTCCCTCTGGAAATGGTCCACATTTTCCTTTGAATGTGTACTCCTTGTTTTACCCTAAAGATGTCTCACTCTTGAGATAGCCCATATTCTCCCTTGAATGTATATCTGCTTCCCTAAATAAATTTGTCTCTGGGGGAAAAAAGCAATTTAGTGAATTTTACTATTAATACAAATATAAACACACAGAGAATTTTACATAATTGTTCCATACTCAAAAATCTACAAAGGCTTCATATTGCCTACCACACAGTTGCAGGTCATCCATTGGCTTAAACCCTATTGTTTATCATCTGCTATCCAAACATTTCTCCCAAGTTCTAACATAAACTCTTCATTTCCATTAAGTCACTTTCCCCTTCTCTTAGCTCTTTTCCATTAGCCTGAAACACACTGTATCTCCCTTCTTTTGATCTTCCTTATTTCATTTAGCTCCTACTTTTACAGCAAAGTTCCTTAAAAGAGTTATCTGTACTAGCTTTCTGAACTTCCTATTTCATTTTCTCTTGAACCTATTCTAGTTGGTTTTTATTCCCTACTAGTCTCCCTAAAACAGCTCCTGTCAAGATCACCAATGATCTTAAGCCCAGTCCAACTGTCACTTCTCCACTCTGAAGAATCTGTCATTACTGATCACTTCCTGCTTTTCAAATAAGTCCATCTTTTTTGGCCTCCATAACACTGCTCCTTTGATTTTTCTCCTGCTTCATATCTGAGTATTCTTCCGCTGTTTCCTTCCTTCAATCCTGACCTCTAAGCTCAGCATAACTCAGAATTTGATTCCCAGATGTTTAGTCTCTCTCTACTACCTCCCCAGCTCATCTCATCTGGTGATAAGACTTTAGAACGTACCCAAGTGTCTCCAACTAGTCATGGTGAGCCCATCTAGAGACTGCAGACTACACCAGTCATCATTTGTTTCAAAAGCATCCTCTTGACCTATACTTTTATCCTCTGGATCACTGATGCTATCTTGCCACTGGCATTTGGGGGCAAGACCACCAAGGTCCCCTTCATGCTCTCATGCTCATTGGCAATGGAATTGTCATAATTCTTTGGGGTAATTTTGGTTGTTTTACAACCTGCTGAGTTTCTGTATGGATATTCTCCCTCTCTCTCACCTCTCTCTCTTTCTCCCTCCCGCCTCCCTCTCATCATTATCATCATCATAGGATTTGTTTTCAAATATAAGGTTTAAGAACTGCTCTTAGAATAATGATGAGAAAGCTTTGAAACAGTATAACAATTCAGGAGATTATAGAAGTGCTGAAGTTAGATAAGACCCCAAAACATGGCATGATCGTAGTGTCACCATTGTAGAGATTGGAACAATCCTAACAGGATTCCTCAAGAGTTCCTGAGCAGAGATATGCAGAGGAAGTAAACAAAGAAGGTTGTTTTATACAGGTGATGGACATTTTAGAGCCAGAAATAGCAGGTGTAGGGATTTCCTTAGAAGTCACTTGCTTACAGCTAATTGGGATCTTTCTAGCTTACTGCTTCTTTTGTATTTTAATAAATAACCAGTGTGACACATTCTAATCAGCCTATCTGTGGACTTATTACTCTCCAACTTTAAGGACCCATGTGAACTATAAGATCCCAGGATGGGAGACTGATAACACTACTTACCAACAGGCTGAAAAACTATACCAATAGACATATTCAATCCAGATACTCATTCATTGTGTTGCTACCTTCTGTTTCACTAACTGTAGATCATTGAAGCACCATGTTAACACCGATACTGGAAGACTGGTAATCTGTGAATGAAGTAATATGATGTTCCTCTTGGCTTTATTTTTCTTAGTGTGGGGACCGTGAAAGGCATCATGAATTTGCTATTTTGATTAGTGTTATTGATGAAAACTTGACCCCTTTGAATTGCTATTGATGAAGTGTGATAGAAAATTAACCTCTTTGGCCCCTTCCCAGCCAAGGTTATCTCTTTTGATGGTGAACTCTGCACAAAGAAGGTAAAATGTTTCATTAGTCTGTTCTGGTGACAGGCGGAGAGTCACATTGTGTTTTTAATTCTACCTACTCACTGGATGGAACCCATCAACACAGGTGTGAGCACCCAGTTTACATTTTTTTTGCCTCCAACTAAGACATTTTTTCCTGATGTTTGTAATTTCCCTATTGTTTGAAAGGTTCTAATTATTATTTTAGTGGTGTCAAAATTACTGCATTTTCCTTTGAAACTTCCTTAGCTTTAGCTGGGATTTCCTTACCAAATTGATATGACTTAATTGTTAATATTGTAACCAACTTTAAAAGTCTTAGTTTGGGTTTATGCCTTTGATTAATGAATATAAATATTTTGCATATTCAATATTGTTTTCCTCAATTTTTTAATTACCTAAGGGCAGGTATTTTTTCCTCAAATTTATTTTTTTCAGATCCACTTTTATCTTCTGAAATCTAAACATACACCCAATTTTTATTATTTGGTTCCATTTAGAAGTCTAAAAATATCTCACGATTTCCACATTCTGTAGGATCCTTGATTATTCCTCCCACACCTGCTATGATGATCATCTCCCTAATTTCAGTAAATGGAAACTCCATTCAGAAGAAATCTTCCTTGATTCTCCTCTTTCTCTCATACTCTTCATTCAACCCATTAAGTTCCACCAGCTCTTTGTTGGAAATTTATTCATTATCCAACCAGTTCTCACAGCTTCCATCACTAGCCAACCCAAAGGCCCCTTTACCTCTCATTTGGACTTCTTACCAGACCCTCCAGGCTTCTTCCCTGTTCTCCCTGTTGTCAGTTCCTACACAGAAGACAAAGATTTACAGAGTGAACCATTCCCATCAAAACACTTACATAGTTTCCCTTTTCTCTGGGAACCAAGTCCCATGTTTTCGTTGTAGCCCTGAGGACCATCCTAGCTGACCGGGGCTGTTCCTCTGCAGCTTGGGTTTATGCCTTTGGGTTTATGCACCACCCCTCGCCTCCTACGACCACCTTTGTTGCCCTAGTCACATGGCTCTTCCTTTTCTTTCAACACAATCCCTCTAGGAATCCTAGCTCCATGCAAGTAAAGATTTGGATGTTTATAAAATCTTGAACCAATAATCCCCTGAACCAAAAACAGGGCCTAATGATTTCATATATTTATGAAAAGAACAGACTGATGAATCTCTCTCCACGATGCTTCCTAGTAACAGCTCCTCCATGCAGAATGCCAGGCCCAGTGCCTACCTTATGTCAAACCTTCATAAAAACCGTGAAGACAAGCATTATTATCCCTATTAAGGAGCTGAGGAAGATGAAGCCAGGTAGGGTTATATTTCATGCTCCAGATCACACAGCTGGAAAGTGGCATTACAGGTTTTAACCAGAGTCTGCTCTTTTCATTTGGCCTCTCTGCTCACTGCACATTTCACACTCATTATTCCCTATGCTGGGTGGTTGTTCTGACCATGTCTGAAATGTCCTCCTTTTAACTCTAAATCTCAGATGTCCACTACAAGTCATTGCTTCTCCCATTCATTTCCTTTTTGTTATCTTACTCATCCATATAAAATATTATATATTTTACTGGTGTCTCCAATCTCAAGACTAAAGCTCTTGAAGTTTGTGAAGTACCACAAACCCAACTACATGGGTTTTTTCATAGTTTTCTAACCTGCATGTATGTGTTGTCTTACCTGGACAAGCACATGGAATTCAAGGCTTTATTTTAGGATGTATTTCATTAAAAAGATTTTATGTCTCATGTGTTGATCATTGAGAATATTCCTAGCAAGGGCTAAATGGTGTATTAAGATACAAATATGTAAAAGAATATAAAGTACCTAAATGCCAAAAAACTACCTCATTGTTGTCATTCAGAAGGTCCTGCCACCAGGCAGAGAAAGAAAATAAGATACCATGTGCTCAGGCTACAAAAAGTCTCATAAATCAAAATTTTCTTTTCTGATCCTGATAATTCCTCAGTTCCCCAATTTGTAAAGTGAGGACACTTTATAAATGGTCCCTGATAGGTACAGACACTTAAATAGATCTTAAATAATTTTCCAACACAGAGACTGAAGCACATTTATTAGTAGGTGTTTTGCTGGTGGAGGTTTTTTGTTGTTTGTTTTTGCCTTGCATGCTTTCACTCTGTTCCCTTTCAATCCACCCTGTAGAGGGATGAAAGACTCATGTTTTTTGTTTTTTATGTAGCACTATCCTCATATTGGTCCCTCTCCCATAAATCCCACCCAGCTCTCTCTGGCATATAGAATTCAGGCTAGCCTTCTTGGTCTGATACTGAAAACTTCTCACAACCAGATCTATTCTCTGCAAGGCGATAGCCCACAATTTTGTAACTAACACTCTTGCCCATTTTTAAGTCAGTTAAAGATTATAAGTACATGATACATTTTCTCCTTTGTCTCCTTTCTCAGGAGTTTCACCTGACCAGTGCACCTTTTACACTCCTCACTTTAATATCAACATGATCACCATCCTTCAGATTCCAGATATCCCCATTGAGAAAAAAGGTAGTTACCAAAATAGAACACAGTCATCATGACAACTTAACAATTATCCATGTCTGCCTTTTCTTCTTCTGTTTCTTGACCATGGAGAAGATATTACTATCTTATTAGCAACCAATGATGTGTCCAACCATGCTCTGGATCCCCAACCTCTTGCCCTCTCAAGACTTCTCTCAAGACCTCTCCCAAAACTCCAGTCCCTCACTCTCTCCTGAGCAGTCCTCACAGATGCTCAAATATATTACAGTTTAGCCTACCTGCAGGCAGAGAAGGACACCTCCCCTAACTCACTTACCCATTCAGTTCCTCCTCTATTTTTCCTCCCAGCTAGACTCACAAAAGAGTGTCTTACACAAACCACCTCCACTTTTTCACATCATTTCCCTTTCAGTCGATTGTAATATTTCCCCCTTTTCAAAAATCACTGATGACTTCAACCTTGACATGTTCAATAGATCTTTCCTGGTTCTTATCTTTTCTGGAATCAGCACCTTTTGACACAGTTGCCCACTCCATCCTTTCTCCATTTCCATATCTTTATATTCACTCCCAGATTTCTTCTTACTTGCTTGAAGACTTTCTCAGAATCTCTTCCTGGCTTATTCTCTGCTAACTCAACTCTAAATGTTGGTTTGGGACTATACCATCTTATCTTTCTGTATTCTTAACATATACTCTATTCTGTGTCTCCCCTGACCCTTTCCCTTCCCAGATCATCGTTCCTGTCATTCTGGTCCTTTGCAACTTCCTCCTAACTGGTTTCCCAGACACATTTCTTCCATTACTCACTTAATGAGAGCAGCCCTATTAAACATAAATCCGTTCATTTCACTCTCCTATATCATACCCTCAGAAGTTTCCCATATAAAGACAATAAAACCTAACCTCCTTGTACTTACCTCCAATGTTTTGCATGACCCAAGACTCTCTGCCCCAAACCAGATTCAGTGATCTTTGTCCCTACTAGCTTTAGCCCACTGTCCTTAGCCACAATGGTCTGCCTACCTTTAGTTTCTCAAATGACCTAAGTTCTTTCTCATATCAGAGACCATACATGTGCTGATTGCTCTTCATGGAACTCTCCAATCCCCACATGGCTAGTTCCTTCAAGGTCAGCATAAATGTCAGTTCCTTAGAGAATGTTTACTCCTTGAACTTATAATCCAATCCAAGTGTATTCTCCACCCTCCGTTTTCTCTAGTTGTACATCATGTTTATCATCACACTTAGTAATTATTTTATGTCTTGGTTTGGATTTGTGTTGAAATCCTAAAAGATCAAAATCCAAGACCTAAGATTCCTAAATCTAAATTCTCAAAAGATCAATATATCAATATATCAAAAAATTCTAAAAATAATAATAATAAAATCTTTAAAAGACATTTGTTTATATTTTCAAATGAGTTTATTTGACAGCTATAAAAACACAATAGGATACTTCATAGTCCACTTCACACAATAAAATAGGCAATAATAACATACTTTTTAAAGGATAATAAGGTATTCTAATTATAGTCACATGTGTATAACCGAGCAGGTAGACTGCATTCATGAAAAAATAGGTCAAACTATGCATGTGCACCCAGCTTTCTAACTTTGATCATCTGAAAAACTGTGACAATCTAAGTCTTTTGACAAGACCAAGCAAAAACCATGATGAATCATCAACACACATGCAGTCAATGAAGAACCAAGATCTTGAGAAGTTCTATCCCATAAATGCAAATGTATAAAAAGGACACCTCTTAAATTATTTAAGAAGTTTCAATGTTTTTTTTTCATACGTGCACAATGCTCACACAAAGTTAAAATCGTGATAATGCACTTTCAAAGAATCAAATTTGCAAAAACAATGCATAAAACAAATTAGAATTCTCTAGAAGTCTTTACACAGTTTATACTTCCAGTATTGGAAATGCTGTGAAGATAAAACACATAGCATTGTAAATTGTAAAAAAAAAATATATATATATATATATATAATGCAGACAATTTTGAATGGTGGGGGAGAAAAAAATTAAATCTTTGAAAACTAAAAAGAAAATTGGACATATGAAAAAGTTTCTTACAGGTACAGATTACGGGCAGTTCTGTGGAGGTATTACATAAGAACTGGCTAATTTTCATGATCATGAACTGTATTTTGAAGCCTTGCTTCTAATGAATAACTGCTTTTTTTCTTTTAGGAAATACCTTCTTAGAGAGTAGGTTCAAAATCATTTTATGTATGTCCTGTTTTTGAAATTCTTTGATTTGATACATATGATTTTCATGTTCAATTTTCCCATCTTCTGTACTATGATTCTCTGTGTTGTTTGGGGTACATGGAAATCCATTCCCCCTCTATTCATATACAGACCACAAAATTGACAGAAACAATACTGGTGTTGGACCAGCAAAACAATTGTGCATCTTCTTATCCTACTCTGCACATAATTGCTTTCAAACCAGTTTCTGACTTCTTGGGGCTGGAAGGAATGTCAGTATAAACAAATGATGCACTTTTAAACTAAAGTTTCTGTCCCTGCACTACTGCGTGGCAATCACAGAATCTGGCTGCTCCAAAACTTGGCTTTCTACTGACCTTATAAAGTATTTTTCTTTTTTATTTCATTCTTTGTATTTGTTTTTTTCCAGGAGAATTGCAGTTTGGTGTATTTCAGCTTTTAGATTCTCAAAGTTTTAATCTTTTAGGCACATTATTTCAGGTATTTTGAGTTTAGAAATCTTAGATTTTAGGGATCCTGATATTTTATGATTTCAATATTTGGGATTATGGTAATTGAGATGATGACCAGCACTGGCCCTTTTCAATGTTATGATTTCCCATGCTTAGTATAGTGCCTGGTTCAGAGTGAGTATTCAGGAAATGCAAGTTCACTGAATCAATGCATATGTACAAGATTTAAGTCCATTTTATTACATATTGTATGATTCCATTTGTATAAAATTTCCAGAAGAGGCAAATCAATATAGACAGATAGTAGATGATTGGTAGTCTAAAGGTTCAGAGTAGAAGAAAGAAATAGAAGGTGACTGAAGGAGTATAGGGTTGCTTTTGAGCAGTTATAATAATGTTCTAAGATTGATCATAGCAGTGGTTGTACGACTAAGGAAATATACAAAAATCATTAAATTGTACACTTTAAATGGGTGAATTCTACAATACATGAATATCCCAATAACACTGCCCCAATTTTCCCTCCCAAAAGTACATTTGATTAATGCAATGGTTGATTGTAGTTTTTTCTTTTTATATATTATTGATAAAAGATACTCACTAACCTATATTTTGTTTATTTTATAGTCTTTGAGAATGTTTTTGAAAAACAAATAGAGATAATGCTAATAAGGCATCAAAAAGTAAAGAAGAATTTGCTCAATTCCTACTATATGGCATGCAAGGTATTAGAGAAAACCAAAAGTAAACTGCCTCAACCTTGTTTATAAAGACTTTGAAAAACCAGTAATCATATTAACATGATGGAAGGGAATACAGTGAATACCACTGTCTCAGAACCTCTCATCACTCATCTCCCTCCTTCTCCGCCTTTTCTCACTCCAGTTGGTGCTTTCACAACCAGCCGTGTGCAGCTGTTACCCAAGAGCCCTTCCCCTCAGCTCTACTAGGGCTTCCACTGCAGTCACATGGGACATTACAGAACTGCTCAGCCATTCCAACACATGGACAAACCTGTAGCAGGTGGGAGTTACACCTGGTACAACTGATTCCATGAGAGCTGATACATAAATACTCCACTCCTCGGGGTCTCATGTGTATTGTACACCACTTCTCAAAAATTGCCCAGTGGGACTGAGCTGCAGTTGCCAACTGCTATAAACAGCTCAAAAATGTAGTTTGAATAGGCATTTATTCCCCTCCTTCTCTTTCTCAAAGCTTCATTCCTGTTCCCTGGAATCACTTTTCAAAGTAAACTCCCTATGTGAAAGCCTTTGTTTCAGACTCTGCATTGGGAGGGAGGGTTCTAATCCTCAAGAGATCTCTAAAGCCCATGCCTATCTTCTACCTTACCAAGGGGCAAAGAATATTCTGAGCCTGAAGTATGGCAGAAGACCAACCAGATAAGATGACCATAAATTCAGCTTAAGTCCACACACTGAACAAACTCACTCCTTTAACAATTCATTTATTCCTTCATTAAATATTAATAGTTCTCTATAAGCCAGGTTATCTTCTAGGTTCTAGGTTCTGGAAATCTAGCAGTGTACATAACCAAATACACACTAAGGAGATTATATTCCAGCAGTACAAAACAAGCAATAAAAAATATATTTATAACATGCCAGAAATTCCTGTGAAAGAAAGAAAGAAAGAAAACAGAATAAAGTGAGGAGTATTTGGAAGAAGTTGTGATCAAAGAAAGATACTCCAAAAAAAAAAAAAAAAGGAATATTGGAGCCAAGATCTGAATGAAGTAAGTCATAAGAATTACTAAGGAAAATCATTGCAGGCAAAAGGACTGAAGGGTCAAGGTCTGCAGTTAGGAATGAGCTTGGTGTGGTTAATGAAGAGCAAGAGGACTGGAGTTGTATGTCACTGGAGTTGAATGGCAATGGAGGAGGATGAGAGGAGAAAGGCAAGGTGGCTCTCTGTATGCTAAAGTACAACGGTTAGATTTAATTATGAGAGCAATTGGAGAGATTTGAAAAGGGGCATGATATGATTAAGCTTACATTTTTATAACATCATTCTAGCTGTTGTATGGTGGGCAAATTCAAAGTGGAAGAAGGAGAAGCTTGGGGGACCTGTGAGAAACTTTCAACAGTGGTCCAGGAGAGACATGACTGTTAGATAAAGATGGAAGGGAAAAGATACCTTGTAAATGACTTAAGCATGTCAGACAAAAATGAACACATTAGTCCTGCTTAAGCATTGTTTTTTGTTGTTGTTGTTATTGTCGTTGTTGTGTTTAAATAAACATTTTAACAAAAAGCTGTTCACATTTAACCAAGATAATTTTCAATGAGTTTTTAAATAAGGAAGTATAAACTATGTTTGGCTACTATGTAGTTTTCCTACTACTTACAAAGAAAAGTGAAGTCATGTTTTTTAAGTATACCTATTTTAAGGAGAGAACTTAGATCAGTCCCCTCAGTTACAGTCTACAGGAAATCACAGGGTAAATACAAATACAAATCAGGAGGAAAAGAAAATCCTAGACTCACTCTTCTAAAGATTAAAATATCAAAAGGCACCTAAAGAACAAATTTTTAAAAGAAATTTAAGGAGTAAATGGAAACTAATAAAAGGAGAATGGAAATTTTCCTTAAAAGTACAGTTGCCTATTCACAACACCAGTGTGAGGAGAAACACCAGGTTTCAGCTGAGGCTATAAAATTTCAGATTCACAGATTTATTTTTGAATAAGTGTAATGTGACACATTTTAAAAAATATGTTTAGAACATTTCATTTTGAAAAATACCATTTGCACATTTATTTACGTTATTTCCTCCCCTTACCTACTTCTTCAAAAGATAGTGTTTTCATGAAGAGTAAAACTGTATGTAAAAATGCAAACAATACTTTTTTATGACACAGGTAGGTATCTTTCTCCCTCTTTAACAAAACCCTTGGATATTAATGCCAACACTTACATAGTATTTACTATATGCTAAATGCTTTGGGGAGTGCTTTATATAGAAAAAACAAACATTTATTCCTCAAAGCTGTATTAGATGGAACTATCACTTGTCCCATTTTACAAATGTGGAAAGTGAGGCCCCAAGAAATTATATGTCTTGACCAAAGTCTCAAACCTAGGCAGCCAGGCTGTACCATTACATCACATTCTGCTGCACTGTATAAAAGAAACGAATAAAAATGGAAGTAGATGTAATTGAAGAAAAACAAAGAAAGGGCTGGGATGCATGTCTCTCCTCACTAACTAATTTTACCATCCCCAGGCAAGGTGCAAGTGACATTTTCTAATCCTGTCAAACATCTCACCTAAAAGTGTGAGATTCACTTTCCATATCTTAGGCAGCCTTGTGTATCCTAAGGATTTTCTTCTAGTCACAATAGTCAATGGCTAACCTGCTCTGTAATAATATCGGGGCATCATGCCAAAGAAGCTGGGGTTTTATTCAGCTGCATGAACAAGACCTAGTTTCAAATACTTCTTTGCTTCTTAGTCTAAAGATTTCATTTAAAACTGAAAAATATCCTACATATAAAAGGATTTTTATATGAGAGGAAACAGTTCTATTTAGTTCCACAGTTTTGTTTCCAACTTAATAGAATGACAAATTCAAAGTACCATTCAATCAAAGCACTCCCTCTTTCAAATGTGGTCTCAAGATACATGCAATTGATGCAGTAGCCTTAGCACACAAACACGAGTAACTGACTTTGTTATAAATAATGGCTTTCTTTTAGTGGTACCCAATATAAATTCATTAAAATTCCAACTAAAAAGATTATTTAAATTCTAGTTATCTACATTTGCTAGACACAGAAAGTAAGGGCAGAAAGATTAAAATTCTTGCATAGAATCACATAACTAGATGAAGAATGGCAAAGTTGTATGGCTATGGCTCCCTAAATGTGACTATCAGATCATTTTTTCATTCATTGTTGTGGTGAATCAGACATCAGCTGGCGACTGAAAGCCTGTCATGTGCCCAGCTCCATGCTAATCAATAGAATAGAGTTCCATACAGAATAATTTAAAACCCTCAAGAAGTACTTAATCTCCCCAAGCAGGTTTAACCTTGCAATTTAACATTTTATTATAAACTGCCTGTGTTTTCTTTTGGTGCTTCATAGGTCTTAGCTATCCCTAGTTTAAACATCAGAACTGTATCTTCTTTTTTATCCCCTGTAATAAATTTCAGCACATATAGTAGGTGGTCAATATCTTAATAAGGCAATAGTAGATGTTAGCTAGATTCCATACCAAGTGTTAGCAAGAATGTGCACTGCAGAAGGGAGTCAAATTGATACACCACTTTGGAGAAATGTTTGGCAAAATCTGTACACATGCAAACCCAGTGACCTAGGAATTCCACTACTGGTATGTATGCAGCAGATATGCATAAATGTGTACAAAACAAAGCATATATAATTATATTTGTCATAGTTTGGATATGGGGCATCCCCCCCAAAAGCTCCTATGTTAATTCAGGGATATGCAGAGGTGAAATGATTCAATTATGAGAGATGAACTTAATCAATCCATCCTTGTTTGAATGGACTGAGTGGTAATCTTAGGTAGGTGGGACATGGTTGGAAGAGGTGAGTCACTGGGGACATGCCCTGGAAGGGTTGCTTTTCCTGCAGCCTCTTGCTCCCCTCACCACCCCACTTCCTGATCTGGCCATGAGCTGAGCAGCTTTCCTCTGCTGGGCCTTTCCCCATTATGCACAGCCTCATCTTGGGCTCAGGCCAGTAGAGTCAGCTGTCTATGGACCAATACCTCTGAAATTCTGAGCCCCAAATAAGGGTCCCCTTCTAAGTTGTTCTTGGCAGGTGTTTTAGTCTCAGCAATGCAAAAGCTAACTAAAATAATGTTCAAGACAATATTACATGGAATAACCAAAACAATATAAATCTAAGAATAAACAAGTGAATTTTGATATGCTCATAGTAGAAAATGCTGTACATCAATGATAGTAAACTGTTGCCTTTCATATCCAAATGATGACTTTCACTAACATAATAATATGAAAAAAAATCAGGCCCAAAGAAACTCATACTCTATGATTTTGTTTATATAAATAAAGGTTAGAAGCAGATAGAATGAATTGATAACAACAGAATTCAGAATAGTGATTTCTTTTGGAAAAGGGACATAGGAGGGCCTTCTAAAATTCTGGCAATAAAAAATATTTATGAAAATAAAAAGCCTTAAGATCAACATCATTGTGTTTCACTGCTCTCTAATTCTGCCTATTGATCTCAGTGGAATTTATGAATATTCTACAGAAATTG
The DNA here is from genome assembly GCF_048772815.1 of Callospermophilus lateralis. NCBI lineage: Eukaryota > Metazoa > Chordata > Mammalia > Rodentia > Sciuridae > Callospermophilus > Callospermophilus lateralis. Next base: position 114,356,149 of record NC_135308.1, read on the forward strand.
TAAAAGGCAGGAAGAAATTATAGCAAAAATACCTTGAGACCACCTGTGAGGTTCTAGTATAAAGTTGCTCACATTGCTAAAACTCTTTGTGCCCCCTCATATCTAAAATAACTGACCTCTTATCCACTAAGCAACACAATACATAGTGATTCACATTACCTACAAAAAGTTATGATTACAGCTAATTAAAATCTATATAAACAAATGGATCGAAATCAGAAGAAACTATGAGGCATATTAATCAGCTTCTATTAAGTGATGTTGTAAAGAGGTTTTAATACAAATAAAACTTGGAATCAAAAGGGCCTGTGATGATTTAAACCAAACAGCATCACCAGAAAAATAGAGCCAGATGGTTTTATCACCAGCTCAAAGGACCCTTAACCCTCCTACACCTCCCTCTACTGAAGACTAACATTTCTTATCCCTTTTGTCTACTCTATGAGAAAAAAAAAAAAATCTTCAGGGGCTGGGAATAGATGGTGAGGCAAGGTAACTGCAGTTAACTATACTTCCATTGCATTTGCATAGAAACCAGGAAATAGTACTTTGTGTGTTGCAGAAATTTGTAGATTTTATCTCTTGAAATTAAAAAAGAAAATTTTTGATGAGACACATACTTCAAAAATAAAAGGTGTCCCTTAGTTTCCTCTTTCAGTGAGAAAGTAGCCTTCTGATAAGCTTTACCCTCCTCCAACAGAAATTCTATCACTTCCCTAAGCATGACCACCTCCCTTGCAGCTCTCTCAAGTGTTGACTTTCTCTCACAGTCTTTGTACAACTGGACACGGAATAAGTTAGGTATCCTCCTTCTCATCACAGCCTTCCTCCTATCTCCACAAAATCTAGAATCTCATCTTATCTGATTACATTACTTTCAAACCCTTCTTAATGTTGACATCTGAATTATTTCTATTAGTTGCTTGACAATTTCAGCTCCTGCTCACTATGAGTTTCTAAAACACACACCTATCTTAATTTTTGGCCATTTTAATGCACCCATAGATAGTTCTTTTAATTCCCTACCTCCATCCTAATTTTTCTCTAAGAGTCATATCCTATGCCCTATGTTAGCCACTCGTTCCCAAATCATGTTTTTCCCTTATTACCTGTAATCCTCCAAAATCCAAATTTCCTGTATCTCATCATCTCCTGTCAATTTCCTATCTTTAAGCTCATTCCTTCTGTACCTTAACCTTTCACCACACTTCACCCTTCTGATGTCCTCTGTCCTGCATATTCATATTAAATTCCTTTGGATATCACCAGAATCCCTTGAACATATCCTGGAAACCTCCTCTCTCACCACCATCATTTCTTACCTGGATTATTAAGTGAGTCTCCTAACAAGTCCTTCAGCTTCTATCTTTATCCACTTAAGATCTATTCTCAACATAAAAGCCAGAAGAGTCCTTTGAAAATGTAAACCAGGTTAAGCCATTCTCTTGAATATTCTCACACCTCCAGTTTACCACAGTAAAAATCAAAGTCTAAGTAATGCCTTTCAAAGCCAGCCATGAACTCTACCCTATTATCACTGACTTACCTCTCTACTCCTATTCTGCTCAATCAGGCAGCTGTACTGATCTCCTCTCTTCCTCAATCCTAGGGAGAAACATGCTCCCACCCACCTCAGAGTCTTTACTTTGTCTATTTCCTCTGCCTAAATATTCCTGTCCTGGATATACCTCCAGAACTACTACTACTCCTCCTCCTCCTCCTCCTCCTCCTCCTCCTCCTTCTCCTTCTCCTTCTCCTTCTTCTTTTTTTTCAATCTCAGCTTCTGAGTAAAACTTTCCCTGAAACTCCACTTAAAACTGCATTCCACCACCCTAGACTGGCACTCCCTACTCTTCTTACCCTGCTCTATTTTTCTTTTTATATTGCACTTTTAACCATCTACTATATAATTTTATTTATTGTGTTAATTGCCTCTTCCTTATTTACTGCTCTAGAATTTATATGCATGAGGAATAAAGATCCTGATCTATCTTGTTTATTTATATATCCCAAATACCTTGACTAATGCTTAGTGCATAGTAGATAAATAATAAATATGTTTAAATAGTTTAAACACACACCTCATATGTAACTTGCTGGATTTCAACAGAACCAGAGTCAGACTTGTAAAAACTTTTGGATTCTTCATTTGCAATCTTTCTATAAGAATGAAAGAGTAGAAAATGTCTAATTAGCCCGTATGTTATAGTCTAAAAGTTGATTTCTACATTTTCCCCATAGGGAAAAATAACATGTCCTAGTTGCAGATGCACAAGTCTGTCTACAAAAACATATTTATAGTTATTTTATTTAAAATATTATGTTATAAATAAATAGCAGTAAATAAAGCCAACACATAAAAAGTATTACAGAATACTTTTTTGTAAAAAGTAGTGTTTTATCTTTGAATATCAACAATTAAGAGCAGTCATATTCAATTAAGAAAGTGGGAGAAAGACAGAAACTTTATGTCAGTTTTGAAAAGAACTTCAAGGCCCTTTCAAAGTTCTTAGAAATAGAGTCTTTGTTATGTCTGTTTTCACGTTAGACCACGGTTTTCTTTATCTCTGCTACAAGTGGATCAGCATTGCTCTTCATACTTCTAATCCACAGTTAGGTTCTTTTCACCTCTTTTAAATGAAATAAAGAGCGCTGAAAAGGGTGAAGGAGAGCAGGTGTTTCCAATATTACTAGGCAACAGCTGGAAGAGGGAGGAAGCAAAGAGGTGTTAAATAGGAGAAAAATTACTTGAGCTGAAAATAGCTGTATTGTAAAACAGGAGCAAGCATCTAATCTCTGCTCAGACATGAGTAGAGAGGAGGGAAAAATGGTGTCTCTAAGTCTAGTGGGGAATGTGATAGGGTGCAAATTGCCTTTAAGATAAGCGGATGAGCAAGATAACTGTCCAATTAGTGAATCAATGAACAAGTGAATGAATTCATATGTCATGAGTTTACAACTCAAAGGTTGCTTTCCCTCTGGAAAATGAGGTGCTTGGGAGGAAGTATTGCTCTATCTTTGACTCTTTTTTTGTTTTGTTTTTTTGTTTTTTGGTGATTAGTTTATAACGGCTACCTTTTAAGGGTTCTCAGAAAATTAAAAATACACCTATCATGTTATAAAGCATTCCCTCTTCTGGTTATATGCCAAAAGGAAAGGAAATCAGTACCACACAGAGATATCTGCATTCCCATGCTATTTGCAGCATTGACAATAGCCAAGATATGAAAGCTATGTTTATGGCTAAATTCATAAAGAAATTATACCAAAAAAGAAAGAAATCATGTAATACACACACACATACACACAAACACAAACATTATTCAATCTTTAAAAATAATGATACTCTGTATTTTAGATAACAAGCATGAACCTGGAGGACATTAGGCTAAGTGAAATAAACCAGACACAGAAAAATACTGTTTAATCTCACTTATCTGTGCAATTTCGTTAAAAAATCAAATAAATAGAAACAGAAGTGAACACTTGTTCCAGGGGTGGTGGGTAAGGCATGAGGTGTCCTACATGGAGAGATGTAGGAGAAAGATTCAAAGCCACATTTATGTAGAATGAGTAAGTCTAGTGTTCCAACAATGTACAGCATGATGACTATAGACAAATAACAGTATTGTACTAAATACTAGAAATTTCTTAAGATAATAGAGTTTAGGTGCTGTGTTAGTCAGCTTTGCATTGCCATGACCAAAATACATGACAATAACAACTTAGGGAAAGTTTATTTTGGCTCGTGGTTTCAGAGATTTAGTATATATTTGGCCAACACCATTGCTCTGGGTCCAAGGTGAGGCAGACCACATGGTGGAGGAGCTCTGCCCAGTTCATGGCACCAAGGAAGCTGAGAGAGAGAGGAAGGTCCTACACAGAAGATGCACCCTTCCAGGGTACATACCCAGTGACCACCTCCTCCAGCCACACACCATCTACCTACAGTTACCACCTACTTAGTCCATTCAAACTAGGATGGACTGAGTCGGTTACAGCTCCCATAATATAATCATTTCACTTTCAATATTCCTGCAGAAACACAGGAGCTTTGGGGAGGACATCTCATTTCCAAACCAAAACAGATGCTTTTGCCACCCTCACACACAGAATTAACTATACAAGGTGATGAATATGTTACTTTGCTTGACTGTAGTAATCATTTTGTTGTATATATGTATAACAAAACATTGATATACATCATATACATATATATATGACTGGGGAAAAGGTTCTATTTTAGTTTATTGTCTCTAGCTTGGCTTATTCCCTCTTCTCATCACATCTTAAATACAGATTATTGAGGCCTTACCATACAGATATGTTCCCAGAAATTCACATAAAATATAATCTAATTTTAAAATATAGGCAATGAATGTTTTATTCCTCATAATAGTTCTATATTACTTTCTTTCATTTTCTTGCTTACTGACCATTTAATGTAAAATTTCGGCATGAAAATGCTTTCAGGGACCATATGCATCCATATTATAGATAATCTAGACCATTGTATTTGTTCTAAGAGCAAAAAAATGAGATGCAGAGATAGTCAATGTCTGTCTGAGGTTACATGACTACAGTAGAATGCAGGTTCTTTGTTCATCCTGCTTTCTTCCCACTAATCCCCACAAAAATCCAGGCAGGTATTTTACAAATAAGCAAAGTGAGGAGAGAAAGGTCATATGCCCTACATAATATACAAACAGTAAGTGACCCAATTCAAGTTTGATGGTCTTGCTAATACATACACCTGCCAATGGAAAATTATGCTTAAAAAGGAAAGACCTATAAAGTAGATAATCTACCCTCGGGAAAAAAAATCTATTTATTAAACCTTGCATTTAATTATTTTCTTATCAAGCTCTACTACAACAAATAAACAAACCTGTTATCTTTTTCTGAAATACAACAAATGCTCATAGTAAGGATTTATTGTATTTTTTCTTCTCACTGTATAAAAACTACTGTCAATTTCTCTTAGATTGTTTGGAACAGTATTAAATCTGGCCTGATGATAGGAGTATCGACTAGATAATCCCTTCAATTTGACGATGTTTTTGGTTTTTAAACAAAATGCTGATGTAAAAATGTATCATTCTTGCAGGTTGTTTTTTTTTCTTTAAACCTTCCTTTCCATTTCATCAGTGCTTTTTGTTGACAAACAGGGTTGTGAAGCATGCCCTCTGCTGGTAAAAAGGAAAACAGTCACTACTTTTCAAATTCATGTGAATATCTAGTATCTAAAGATTTGAGAAATACTAAACTACAAATAACTGATTTTTAAAATAACCTGTCATAAGTACTTAAATTGGGAATAAAATGGGTTTACAAGGCATAGAACCTGAAACTGAAGGATGGGATTTATATTTAATTCAGCACTTTACATTTACTTTGCTACTAACTGAGGTCTAACAGAGGCTACTGCCAAGGGAAAAAAAGGAAATCACCCTCAGACAGATGGAGCCCTGATCCCCAGTTTTTTTTAACCATGGTTTACCAAGCACACTGTCAGTGAAATTTATCAATTTCAAAATATCAATTGTAATCAAGTACACGGTTGTGTAAATGAAAATCATCAAATTCAGTGACCAATACCTCTTCTCCCCACTCATTTTCTATCACAGGTCTATAATAAATTCGCATCAATCTTATAAATATCTGCTTACAAGGCAAAAAGAGAAGCTCTAGCTCATCATAGATGTTCACTACAGGTTACTAAATTGTGATCTATAAACTTTGCATAATGTTATTTATCTTAAATAACTAAGTAGACAATACATACTCCTTTTTATGGAATGCTGGGGATCAGGTCTTGCCCATGATCATGATAGACATGGAAGAAAACTCTGAGAAGAGTGATGAATATCCATCCTCCTTGCTCTGTCACCTGCCTCCTCTCCTACCACTCCCCTCCTCTGCTCTTTCTGCTCCAGCCACACTGACCCCCACTAATCCTGAAGCACACTAAGCACATCATTCCCTGGGAAAGGTTGCTGCTGCATTTGCTGACCCCATGACTTCAGTGTACATAGTTACCCACACAGCCTGGCTCCAGAGCTCATGTAGAGCTTTGTGCAATGTCCCCACATCTAAAGGATGTCCCCTTATCACCTTACAGAAAATTACTATATCCCTTCAACCTGCTTTATTCTTAATATGTATCTCTTCTTATTTTTACAGTGATTTTGTTTTGTTATTGTTATGATTCGGATATAAGGTGTCCCCTGAAAAACTCATGTGTGAGACAATGCAAGAATGTTCAGAAGGGAAATAATTGAAGTATGAGAGCTATAACTGAATCAGATAATTAATCCACTTGAATAAACTAACTGGGTGGTAACTGTAGGTAGGTAGGGTTTGGTTGCAGGAAGTAAGTGACTGGGGGCCTGCTTTGGGAGGTTATATTTTGTCCCTGGCACCTTGTTCTCTCTTGCTCAGCTTCCAGGCTATAATAAACTAAGCAGCTTTCCTCCAACACACTCTTCCACCCTAATGTTCTGCCACATGTTGGGCCCAGAGTTATAGAGTTGGCCAACCAAGGACTGAATCTCTGAAACCATGAGCCAAAATAAACTTTTCCTCCTCTGAGTTATTCTTGCCAGGTATATTGGCCACAGTGGCACAAAGCTAACTAATACATTATAGTCCATATAGTCCCACTAGGAAGCAAGTTTTGTGAGGCAGAGACTTAACTCATTTAGTTCACTTCTCTGTTCACAATGACTGGAGGAATAAAACTGGTTCATAATAAGTGAACATTTAATATATTTGTTGAATGAACAAATCAATGAATGTATCAGGAAGATTACAGAGATAATTTCTGCTTAGAATGGAAGCATAATCTAAGATTTCTAAGGCCCCAATGCTCTCATGTTATAAAGAAAGATCATCTTAAAAAAAACATCCTCTACTCCTTATTGCTACAAGCTTAATTTAAAAACTCATCTCATAAGTTTTTGCAAAAGAATAAGTATAAGCAAATCAAATAAATTTGGGGGAAATTATGAAAAAAATTTAATTGGATAATTAAATTTATTCAGTGCACTACAATGTAAAATTTTCTTTCTCCTGGATTAATGTCATTTGCTTTTGATCAAACATTGTAAAAAACTAAACTGCAGGAGCTAAAAAATAATCAGTAAAGTACCACATCCATGGAAATGGTTAAGATAGTTGTTAAATATTTCATATAGTTTCTACTCTTTTTCACATTTAGTTTAAAATAGAATAATGTTTTTCAAGAACTAAAAAAGAAAAGCAGTAACAGAAAAATGTTAATTGTGTGAGCATATGCTAGTACCTCCTTTTTTAAAAATTATAACACTGCCAAGTCCTATTAAAATTAAAGTATTTTAACACACCACCATACACAAGAACATCTTATAAGCCTGATCCAAAAACTTCATGCCTCAAATTCCTATGAAGAAATACGATGATATTCTGCTCAAACTATAACTATTATTAAACCCAACTTTGGGATGAACACATTTGAGGTCTACTGGTCCTGGCTAAGGAATTAGCAAAATAATGAAATTGTTAACCTGTCCAAATATTCTTAGCTGGATTTCTGGCACTGCTATCTGTCTGGGTGCATCAGGATTACACACAAGAAAAATGATTGCAGTCATTTGTTGTTTTGAAAAATGTCTGACACTATTTTATTGCCAACATTTTAGGCCTCATATTGCACATGATGAGAGAACTGACCTTTGAAAGAAAATTGTGGGGTCAAATAGAGAAAAATCAAATGACAGAAATTGATAGAAAGAGGACTGTTGTTGCAATCATACTTGGATCATCTCAAATAACCAACTTTTCTAACTAGTAAATTTTTGTTATTTGATATGCTTCTCAATGAAACTCTCCCATTCAAGTATACATTACACACAAAAAAAAATGCCTTAGCACATATAATCAGCTTTAAAAAAAAAACAGCAAAGCCTTGGAAATTTCAGTATCTAGTCATACATTGAATAATCATATTAAATGCATAATTTTGGATCTCCCTAGCATTTTGTAAAATAAATTATTTAAATAAATTATTTCAAAATTAATTAAATAAATTTTGGGGCTACCATCGGACCAAAAGATGATACAGGTTCCCCCTGAATCATGAAATCATCATGTTTTCTTATACCCATTTTCTTTTAGTGATATCAAAAAACAGAAGAGAAGGCTCAAGATCATTTGATATGTGTCTTAATTTATTCACTTAGTAATCATTTCTTGAGTGTCTATTTTGTGCCAGGACTTAGTAGTTACTTGGAATTTGAAGATTATACATAGTTGACAAAATATATAACACAGCAGAGAGAACTTCTAATTTGGGAAATAATATTACTATCAGGAAACTTTCTCCAAAAAAAGAGTCAAAATCAGCCGAAAGCATTTAATATGAAGCACTTCAGAGGCACTCATTCAGTCTTTCCAGATTAAATATATATATATATATATATATATATATATATATATATATATATATATATATGATCATGTGAAAATCTGGTATTATTTCAAATGACTACACCCATCAGAAATGATACATTATGTTATTCCATTCATTTATCACCCCTAGAAAGTAATAAACAATTCCTTGTTTTTTAGATGAAGAAACCAAGATTCTAAAAATCTGAACATATACAATAAATGAGCATATCTTAGATCTGAACTACAGATTCATAGCTCTTAGCCCATGCTTTTTCTCATTATATTAAATTTCTCTGACCATGTAGAATAAACTTATCATCCTTCCCTTTGCAACTTCAAAGACCAATGGGAATGTGTTAATAACAAAACAGTGTGTTCAAACAACTCAATGTCCTTTGAAATTGCCCCCAAATAGCTCTTTCAGGAGCATAATAATAAAGGGAAATAGTCAATTAAGATAGTCTCATTATAACATACCTAAATGTGGTTAAGAAACACCATTAATGTTATATTTTAATTCTATATGTTCCTACTACCTATTTTTCTAGCATTCAAAATATCAACATAAAAACACTAATTACAGGAGGCTGAGACAAAAGGATTGCAAGATCAAATCCAGCCTCAGCAACTTAGCACAGCTCTAAGCAACTTAGTGAGACCCTGTCTCAAAATAAAAAATAAAAAGGGCTGGAGATATGGCTCATAGTTAAGGGCCCCTGGTTTCAATACCTGTTACAAATATATATATATATATATATATATATATATATATATATATATATATATATATATATATAAATTAATGGCATAAGACAGCCATTGAGCTCTTGGACTTGCATACAGTAGACCAAAGGTAAAGCCCCAATCTTCACTGCACTCCTTTCTAAGCCTCACTTAGGCTGTCCCATCTATAAAACTAGTGAATTCTTGTTATTTGATCATAACAAAGTTAAAAGTAACCAAGCTAGAACTGACAAAGCTATAACTGACCACATTTGTAAAATGCTTGGTGAACTCTCAGCAAATGAATGCAAATAAATCATAGTCACTATTCAGAAGCTTATAAGAATGTTTGCATTAAGTAAATTTGTGACACTTGTTTGTATTTGATCTCCAAGTGTTCTTAAATCATTTCATAGGGCATGCTCAATATACCTGTCAAAACCTAGATTTTCTAAGGCCTAATCAGTCATATCCAGTAGATATTAATAAAAGTGATTTACTGGTAATGAACTCCAATCTACTGATAAACACTAATACATTGAAAATTACCTATAAATGTTAAGCATCTAATTGGCACATTACTCCATGTTTAGATAAAAGTCCATATTTCTCTTAAGGCAAATATAGAAAACAAAACATTTTTTCTGTAATAAAACTCCTTGTCACTTTTATTTTCCTTTAGGTGAATATATACAATATTGAAACCAGTGGGAGGCATATATGTCATCTTTCTCATATTTCAGCATTTCAAAAAAAAAAAAAAAAACAGACTTGGTTTTTAAAAGAGTTTTGTTGTTGTTGTTGTTTAACCTCTGTAGATGCTTTGTAAGAAACAAAGGTGCCAATGGTAGAAAGAGACATTTCCCATTTTTATAAGGACCTACAAATTCCATTACTTACATACATACTGAAAATTTCTCAAAGTACAAAAGTATTAAAATCTCTACAGGGGTGAAACAGTATCCAAACTGTTTCATCTCATACTTTCCCTGTCTTATTCCTTAGAGTACCCTATCAAAACAAATGCTTGGAAATTTAATGGGAAAGAATCCAATCTAAAACAATGTACTCAAAATTTATACTTATCAATAACAAGTAGAATTAGTATGTTTTCGATACTAAAATACTGCTAAATATTTCACAATACAATACACTCAGAGAGAAAAAAATAAAATCCTCTTTTCCAGATTATTGCAAAGTTAGGCAAAAGTCACAGAAATCTAAACACTGGAGGAAATGTAATTTGCTGAAAATAACATAAGTGCACTCATGCTGTGGACAAACACCACCCTGAAATTTGCTCGGTTAACAAAAGAGTTCAGAGCCTCAAAGCACACTTAAACACCCTACTTATAAAAATGCTGAAAATTAATTCCTTGCCCAAGAGGAATTCCCAGCCTCATATTTAAAAATCACAAAGGTTCACAAGGGGAACATTTAGATTATCGGCAGATGATATCCAGCAAATTTACCCCATTATTGAGCTTTTGCAGTCTATGGCCACAAAATCATTGTAAATTCAGCAGGATAGCCTGCTTGAGAAGGATTAGTTTATCAAACAATAAATGAGGTTGAATTTTACTACATGGCAATCAGTGAGATAAATTCAACCTTTGTAGCTTATAAATCTGTGGTATTTACCATAAGGGCAGCACAATAGAAATCAATGCCTGCCACTACCCACCCACAAATCTCTAATCATTGCATGTAAGAAGAGGTTTGAACTAATGCATGATCAAGTAGAACACAATTTTCCTGGTTAACGTATTTTAAAAGTAAGTATGTTCATCAACACACAATAAGAAAAAGGAAAGAAGACTTCCTGCTGCTAATGGATACCATTTGAGACTTAAGTTAATAGTAAGTTTCAAATTCCAATATCTAATTCTTCAGACAAACACTACACCCAGATATTTAGCACCACACACGTCATCGTCACACAGCATGGTGGCTCTGTTGGATTTACTCTATTATAAAAATCACCCTTATTACCAGTCCAATACCACAGTGTGAGTAATGAACTGCATTGTAGGTTGTAAAGGATCACTTAATGAACTGCAATAATATGAAATTGCTTTTCAGGGGAATGTGTTGAAGTCAGGTTGCTCCACTTAATAATCTACCTTATTCACTCAACTGTTCAGTCTTCAAATCATGACCCTCTAAATATCTCAATACTGTGAAAGACTCAATATATAAATATGACAAATTGGTTTTAAGTTAAGCAATAGTATAAGGTCATGTTCAAATATAGCAACAATCAAAAGCCAAAGTATCATTATATGTTTTCAATAATTGATAGAATGGCAAGCAATAGGTTAACTCTTATTAAACCTATCCAATTGGTCTCAACAATTTACAGGGTGGGAGTTAGTGGTCTTGTCCCCAACTTTCCATAAATACTTACTGGTATGTTCCTTAAATACTTGATATCTGATTGCTGACTTAGTGAAATACTATGGAACAAATTAACCAAATCTTTAAAATACATTTTTTCCAAAGGGTGGTATGATTTTCCACAAACATTAAGTCAAAAGACTATGGGTATTACAAACCTTAATTATATCTTTAAGTACCAAAAGACAAGGAATTATAAATTTACTCCCCAAGAACACTGTGTAACTTTAGAATATTAGTAGGCCAAATCTGTCAGCAAAACACCAATACTTAGACCCATTGCTCAGTCATTTATTTTGTTTACAAGCTGGAAAATATTTAAAATCTGGTTCATTTTAAGATACTTTTTTATCTTGGTACAATTAAGTATACCATAAAATGAAAAAGCCAGGTTCAATTAGTGTGTATTAAATAGACTATTAAATATGAAGTATTGGACTGGATCTTTCCACATTAATTGCTTACTTTGATAACCGGTCAGATTTGAAAACTGCTAGTGCTGGAGTACAGAACTCCACAAAGCTCCCGGGATAGGACATAAGACCTCCTTTAAAAAGCCATGTATTTCATCTTTGAAGAGCTCTATCAGTAAAATCTTCCATGATTCATCTTCTAAAACAGTGTATCCTAGTACCTCTTCAAGCCTTTCAAACAAGTCCTCTTCTCTCCTGAATAAGAGTACACCTCTTCACAAATATAAGAAGTCATCATGTCTCCAGTCCCATCAGTTTAAAGCCATCTGCCCATTCTTGGTCTTTCTGGTACCATTCTGTTTCCTTCTCATAATTTACAACTAATATTTTTCACTTTGTGCTCTCCACTAGAATTCTCTCTGTGAGTTCAATAATTGTGTCTATTTTGTGCACCATTGTCCAAGTTAGTACCTAAACATAAATAGTGTTCAATTTGATGAATAAATGATCTGGATGCACAGGCTCTTTGTTTTTTAATAACCATAACTCATCTCCAAAGAGAATGTTGTAGGGAAAGAGTAGAAGTGCCTGATTTAGCTATTCTCCCACTTTGTAGAAGATCTCAGTAAATGATTTTTAAATAATTTTCATTTTTGAATGAAGAGCAGCAGCATTTGTTTATTCTATGGATATATACTGATTTTCCACAAAGTACAAACAAAACACCTGACACTAGTAACACAGTACTAAGCAGAATACATACAGTTCTTCCCCTTGTGATGTGATAATGAAATTTAAGAGGTTACTACACAGAGAAAAAAAGTAGAATATTTATTGCAAAAGAATTGCATTAAGTTTACATCCTTGCATAGATGTGGCAGTGAAACATCAATTCCAATAATCAGGTAGTAACCACAACAAGGAAAAACAAAAGATAGTAGACCTCAACTTACACCAGTAAACTCATGGAGTTGTAAAACAGAAGCACAAGTAGTCTGATTCATAGATAAAGGAAAGTGGAATGGTGGTCGTCAGGTTCTAGGGAAAGAGGAGAATGAGGACTTGGTGTTTAATGGGTATAAAATTTCAGTCTGGGAAGATGAAAATTTTGGAGGTAAATGGTGGGAATGCTTATACAACAATGTGGACATATTTAATGCCACTGAACTGTACACTTATAATCATAAAAATGGTAAATTTTATATTTATGTATATCTTACCATGATTTTAAAAAATGCCACACAGGGCAGTTATACTTTCAGTTTAGTAGTTATTTATCATGAAGATGTACAGATCTGCTGTTTACCATGCACTTGTACATTATGCCCATGTTCAGAACTCCTTGTCTTGAGTTTGAGTTCCATATGCACAAACAAAAAGAAAAACTACCTACACCAGGAACTTCAAGTGAAGGAAGACAATTGCATTTGACAAATGATGTATCATTATGTGACTAGCAATAAACCTCAAGGGCACTGACAGCTCATTTTTTACTTAAATTCCTTTTCAGAAAAGCTCTCCAGGACTTGGAGACTTGGTGATTATTTTTTTTTAATTCTATCACTTCCAAAACATACACACATGAAAATTTATCCTTCAAGTTAAAAAGCTTAACTTTGAAAACTCCCAGGACAGAAACCAGTAGGAATTACTTCAGGATGAAATTGGGAAATACCAGCAAAGCTAATGAAAACGTTAACTTTGCCTGAAAACTCCAACTGCTCTCAGTCTGTTCTGTATACAGGCACCAGAGAAACAAAGATTAAAATCAAGATGCAGGTGGCATATGACAAGGAAAAAACTCCTGTTCTAATATAAAATGCAGAGCATACTATAACAACTTCCTCTGAGTCCCCAGAATCAACCATCTTGCCAATCATTCATATAAATCGCAAAACCAGAAATAGTGTTACCACCAAGCCACTCACACTGTCAACAACATTTATTATTGTGTGTACATACTACTCATGAATGATGTACAAAAAAATAATACAAAAGAAAAAGACCTTTGTCTTTTGTCTTCCAAGAACTCATAATAGGAAGGATAATGATTTGTAGCATAAATTTTGGCCAAGGGAGTTGAACAAAGTGATGAAAAGATATGGCTCCAGAGTGACACAGATTAATGAGTTAATTCCAGATCTACAACTTTTAGCAGCATGACCTTAAAATTACTTAGAGGATATCATGCACTAGGAAATATGGTCCATATTCTATCCCAGTTAATCCTCCCAAACTTCACACATTAACATTATTTAATCTTTCTAAGCCTTCATTTTTTTTGGCGGGGGTGGGGGAGGTGGGAGCAATTGACACCAAACTGATACCATTGTTTTGAAAGCTAGATGAGTTAATGTGTAAAAATAGCCATCATACTGTTGATTCTTGGTGAATGAAAGCTGATACTTTCACTTCATCATTACACATTTATAAAAACAGCACAAATCTGGAAAAGTTCATCTAAAATAGCATTTGCAATAGCACTACTTTTTTATACATAGTCTGAATTGTAAACAATTCCTTGGAAATCTGGGAATGGAAATACCATTTGACCCAGCTATCTGTCTCCTTGGACTATACCCAAAGGACTTAAAAACAGCATACTACAGGGACACAGCCACATCAATGTTTATAGCAGCACAATTCACACAGCTAAACTGTGGAGCCAACCTAGATGCCCTTCAGTAGATGAATGGATAAAAAAAAAATGTGGTATATATACACAATGGAATTTTACTCAGCAATAAAAGAGAATAAAATCATGGCATTGGCAGGTAAATGGATGGCTTTGGAGAAGATAATTCTAAGTGAAATTAGCCAATCCCCAAAAAACAAATGCCAAATGTTTTTTTCTGATATAAGAAGGCTGACTCATAGTGGGGTAGGGAGGGGGAACATGGGAGGAATAGATGAATTCTAGATAGGAAAGAGGGGAGGGAGGGAAAGGGTGGAGGCAGGGGATTATCAAGGATGGTGGAATGTAATGGACATCATTATCCAAAGTACATGTATGAAGACATGAATTGGGTATCAACCTACTTTATATACAAACAGAGATATGAAAAATTGTGGTATATATGTGTAATAAGAATTGTAATGCATTCCACTGCCGTGTATTTAAAAAAATAAAATCCATTTTTAAAAAGGTTAAAAAAAAAAAAAGACAACTCACCTGGTACTGAAACGTACATAAAGACTGATGACACAATTTCTATGATAAAGGAATTTATAATCTAAAGGGTTTATAAAATGACAGATTCTATCTTATAATTAAGGCAGCTAATCAATGGCCTTAGAATGGGGCATGTTGTAAATTTTCCCTGTTCTGAAGTTATATTCAGTTATATACTCCATCACTGGTTTTCCTCATAATTGCAAGATTGCTTTTTTCCCTTAAAAATATAATTTTATACAAGGTAAGTACTAGGTAATTTCACCAAAGCATGGCTGCTCTTGTTTTTCACATTAGTGTGGTACATATTTCATAAACACCTGTATCAATTGAACACATGCTGATTTCCAATCATCGGCATGCAATTCACTACATAAAAGAAGACAGCAGCCGGCATTCAAACATTCTGCTTATAATAACAACCTAACCAACCACTGAAACTCACTACTATCTGTTATAATTATCAAAATGAATGAAAATAAGTAATCAATAATGAGAAACTTCTTATTAATCTCACATAGCAATGTGCTTTCATCTCCAAGTGAGATTTCCCAAGGTATTTATGGTAAAATCTACCCAGAACATTGATCTCAATTGAAAATCTTACAGTTTGGGAGAATTCAGGAAATTTCCCCATGGAAATGGGGAGAAATAAGATATAAGGTACTGGATATTTCTGCAGTAAATGAGTATTGAGCATGTATAAAATATCTAAGGAAATTTATAACAACAGGCACTGTAATTAATATGAATTACCAAATGCCTCTTATATCTTCCAAGGTAAATTCTATCAAAGCATATTTTTGGAAGCCGTTAACTTGCTAAGATAACATAATCATTAGTCAAAATCCATTACATTTCATCATGAAATATTCAGTATTATCACTGTCCTTCATCTTTCCAGGAAAGAATAACAATACATGAACACAGTTAAGTGATATGATCATGCACACAAAAATCAAGCAGAGGTTTAAAGACAGTAATTTTTAATACATCTAGAGAGTTCAGTTCACCTAAGCAGTTGAATAGCCTGCCTTGAGAGGCTCAGCTCACCTTGGCGCAGAAAGGCAACCCCTCCCACCCATCCTCAGTTTTGGAAAGCAGATAGATACTCCATCCTGAGCAGATGAGCCTCAAAGTCCCCCAGAAAGCTCCCAGGCATACCTCAGACACTAAGGGGCCCACTGACGTGATCTGGCTCCCAAATGGCTCTCAGACACTGACAAACTCCCCACACTCACTAGTGGGCACACTAAATCAATGCCACTTGGAGTCACCATGGGACCCCATCCCCATATGACCCATGAATGAACTCACCCTACCTAAGACAGCTATATCCCAGCTAGTGAAGCTTTGAACAGACATCTACAACATAAACCACTGACACAGTCTCAAGCATCATAAACACTTATTTTTACTGAAGACACTAGTGGCCACTTTACTACTACCTACCTGGAATCAAACCAGCACAGCACAGTCTACCTACCCAACACCCTAGGACACATCCTCAGGAGAAAGTTTTATACTATGAAAGCCACCTTATAAAATTGTTAGAGACAAGGGATGCACCACATAGACAAATATCAATGCAGGGACACAGAAGCATGAAGAATCTGGATAACATAATGCCTCCAAAGGAACACAAAAACTCTCTAACAACAGAACCCAAAGAAAAGGGTATCCACAAATTGCATGAAATTCAAAACAATGACTTTAAGAAAAGTCAAAAGGGTAAAAGAGAATTCAGACAGATAATTCAGTGAAATTAGGATGACAATTTATGATCTGAATGAGAAATTCAAAAGAGAGATATCATTTAAAAATAGCTAAGAAACTCAATAAATGAAATTAAAAATGCAATTGAGAGGCCCAATATTATATTAGTTTAGACAGATAAAAGCTTCTGAGTTTGAATAACCTGATCAGATTTTTTTTAAAAAGGAAGAAAATTATTTTAAGGAATTAAAAGACTTATGAAACATCATTAACAAATTTTTGTATGATGGGTATTCCATGAGGAGATGAGAAAGGAAAAAGCAAAGAAACCCTACTAAAAACTAAAAATATACAACTATCTTATATTCGATAAAGGGGCTAAAAGCATGCAATGGAGGAAGGATAGCATCTTCAACAAATGGTGCTGGGAAAACTGGAAATCCATATGCAATAAAATGAAACTGAATCCCCTCCTCTCGCCATGCACAAAAGTTAACTCAAAATGGATCAAGGACCTTGATATCAAATCAGAGACTATGCGTCTGATAGATGAAAAGGTTGGCTCCGATCTACATATTGTGGGGTCGGGCTCCAAATTCCTTAATAGGACACCCATAGCACAAGAGTTAAAAACAAGAATCAACAAATGGGACTTACTTAAACTAAAAAGTTTTTTCTCAGCAAGAGAAACAATAAGAGAGGTAAATAGGGAGCCTACATCATGGGAACAAATTTTTACTCCTCACACTTCAGATAGAGCCCTAATATCCAGAGTATACAAAGAACTCAAAAAATCAAACAATAAGAAAACAAATAACCCAATCAACAAATGGGCCAAAGATCTGAACAGACACTTCTCAAAGGAGGACATACAATCAATCAACAAGTACATGAAAAAATGCTCACCATCTCTAGCAGTCAGAGAAATGCAAATCAAAACCACCCTAAGATACCATCTCACTCCAGTAAGATTGGCAGCCATTATGAAGTCGAACAATAACAAGTGCTGGCGAGGATGTGGGGAAAAGGGTACTCTTATACATTGCTGGTGGGACTGCAAAATGGTGAGGCCAATATGGAAAGCAGTATGGAGATTCCTGGGAAAGCTGGGAATGGAACCACCATTTGACCCAGCTATTGCCCTTCTCGTACTATTCCCTGAAGACCTCAAAAGAGCGTACTACAGGGATACTGCCACATCGATGTTCATAGCAGCACAATTCACAATAGCTAGACTGTGGAACCAACCCCGATGCCCCTCAATAGATGAATGGATAAAAAAAATGTGGCATTTATACATAATGGAGTACTACGCAGCACTAAGAAATGACAAAATCATGGAATTTGCAGGGAAATGGATGGCACTAGAGCAGATTATGCTAAGTGAAGCTAGCCAATCCCTAAAAAACAAATGCCAAATGTCTTCTTTGATATAATGAGAGCAACCAAGAACAGAGCAGGGAGGAAGAGCAGGAGGAAAAGATTAACATTAAGCAGAGTCATGAAGTGGGAGGGAAAGGGAGAGAAAAGGGAAATTGCTTGGAAATGAAAGGAGACCCTCATTGTTATGCAAAATTACATATAAGAGTTTGTGAGGGGAATGGGAAAAAAATAAGAAGAGAAATGAATTACAGTAGATGGGGTAGAGAGAGAAGATGGGAGGGGAGGGGAGGGGGGATAGTAGAGGATAGGAAAGGTAGCAGAATACAACAGTTACTATTATGGTATTATGTAAAAATGTGGATGTGTAACCGATGTGATTCTGAAATCTTTGTAATGTTTTGAATAAAAAAAAAATGAAAAAAAAAAATAAGCTGGGTGCAGAGGCACAGGCCTGTAATTCCAGGGGCTCAGGAGGCTGAGGAAGGAGGATCATGCTAAGCAACTCAGACCCTGTCTCTAAATAAAATACAAAATAGGGCTGGGGATGTGACTCAGTGGTCGAGTGCCCCTGAGTTCAATAGATGGACGCTTTGCAAATCTTGGGAAAGATATGAACTTCCAAATCCAGGAAGTTCTAAGGACTCCTAATAGATTCAACCAAAATAAATCCTCTCTGTAGAACATTAGTCAAACTGTCAAAAGCACAAGACAGAGAATTCAAAAACAGCAAGAAAAAGCAATTATGTCACTTTTAAGGGACTAACTATGACTTCTCAGCAGAAATTCATAGTTCAGGAGGAACAAAATGATTTTTTCAAAGTTCTAAAAGGAAAAAAAAAATAGTCAACCAAGAATATTATAGCCAGCAAAGGTATCCTTCAGAAATAAGAAAGAAAGAAACTTTTTCCAAGACAAAAAAAAAAAAAAACTGAAGGGTTCATCCCTTTCTGGCCAGCCAAACAAGAAATACTTAAAGGATTATTACACTAGAAGCAATAAGTAATAACTACCATCATGAAAACATGCAAAAGGACAAATAGAAACCCAAGATGAGTAGCAGTAACTATGCTTGCCAGACAAATTAGACTATAAGCCTACAATTGTAAAAAGAGACAAAGATCACTAAATAATGATAAAAAGATCAATTTGACAAAAGAAAATAACAATTTTATATATATATATATGTATATATATATATATATATATATATATATATATATATATATATATACCCAAACACCCAAACTGGAGCACCCAATTATATAAAATAAATGGTATTAGAATTTAAAAGAGAGGGAGACTCCAACACAGTAAGTTTTAGAGACTTCAACACACGGCTGTCATCAATGGACAGATCATTCTGACAAAAACAAAACCATCAATAATGAAAACCAAAAAAGAAAAAATTGTCAGATTTAAACTATTATGTAGTCCAAATGGACCTAACAGAAACTCATAAAACATTTCATCCAATAGCTATAAAATACATATTCTTTTCATAGGCACATGGAACATTCTTCAGGATAGATCATGTGGTATAGGCCACAAAAATGTTCCAAAAAAAAAAAAAAAATTGAAACCATAGTATGTATCTGTTCTGACCACAATGGAATAAAACTAGAAATCAACATAAAGAAGATATTTTAAAATTGTGCAAACATTTGAAAATTAAACAACATACTTTTGAGTCACCAATGAGAAAATAAAGAACTCAAAATTAAGAAATTTAAAACTTTCTCACACACAAAAAAATGAAAATGGAAATACAACATCCCAAAACTTAGCAAATATAGCAAAGCAGCACTTAGAGGGAAGTCTACAGCAATAAGTGCCTGAATCAAAAAAAAAAAAAAAAAAGACTTAACAATCTAATGATGACATCAGTGAAGAAGGTAGAAAATCAGGAACAAACCAAACCAAAATGAGTAGTGGGAAAGAAATAAAGATCAAAGCAGAAACAAATGAACTAGAAACTAAAAAATAAGGACAAAAGATCAATGAGGAGTTGGTCTTTTCAAAAGATAAATAATATTGATAAATCTTCCTCTAAACTAATTTTAAAAAGAGAGAAACCACATAAATAAAATTAAAGATTAAAAAGAATTTTATAGCACAGAAATACAAACATCCATTAGAGATTATTATGAATAACTCCATGCCAACAATATGGAAAACTTAGAAGAAATTAGTAAATTTCTAGACACATGTTACCAACCAAAATTGAACCAAGAGAACTTAAAAGCTCTGAAAAAAAAAAGCAATAAATAAGTAATTAGATTGAATCATTACTAATAAGTCTCCCAGCAAAATAAGCCCAGAACTGAAGGGCCTCACTGTTCAATTTTACCAAATCTTCAAAGAACTAACACCAACTCTTCTCAAAGTGTTTTAAAGAACTGAAAGGTAGAGAACTCTTCAAAACTCATTCTTTGAAGTCAGGCAACAGCTATTCATGCAAATTTTCTCACTGAGATTGAAAATGATTTCAGTGAAAGCAAACTCCTTTATTCACTTGTCATTTATTTATTCATATATGTTGACTGAGCATCATCTCTTACTGGACATTTTGCTAAGACAGGGATTGGCAAATAACACAGAGGCCAGAGTTTTCCACAACCTGTTTTGTGTTGCCCAGGAACTAAGAATAGTTTTAATATTATTAAATGGATGAAAAATAATCAAAATAAGTACAATATTTCATGTTACATAATTATATAGAATTCAAATATTAATGCCCATAAATAAAGTTTTATTTGAATGCAGTCACATTCATCCTTTTGCATATTACCTGCAGTTGCTTTTGTGACACATGGCAGAATTAAGACATATTTCAACAGAGGCAGAATGTCCTGAAAAGCCTAGAACATTGAATAAAACAGAAAAGGTTGCTTATTCCTATGCTAGAAACGAAGAAAACAGAACAAGATCTGATGTGGAGACTGACAAAGAAATAGACCACACGATTAGCGTGATAAATACAGGGGTGCAGATAATCTCTTGATATTGTAGGAGCATACAGCTGGGACACACAGCCCAAATTGTGGGGAAGAACTGTGAATAAGGAAAAGCTTCTGAAACTAGACTGGATGAAATTTAGAGACCAAAATGAAAGACCTTACGTATCATACTAAAGACTTCAAATTTTATTTTGAAGTCAATGGCAAACCTTCATTGGGTTTTAAGAGGGCCTGTGGCTCTCCCAGTTTTATATTAGAATACTCGTACTGGCAGAAATGTATCGAACTGTACTTGATTCCTTTTCCTGGAACAGTAAACAATACTGGGATGTTACTATTCTTGCTCCAGGAAGAACTAATAAGCATTCTTATCAGTCAATCAACATTCTTATTCATTTTTCCCTCTTAATAAAATAGTAATAACAATAATAGCTGGCACTTAATGAGAGTTACTGTGTGCCAGGCACTTGCCAATTATTTTAGTTGCATTAACCCATTCAGATTTCAGTCATGGAATGGTGAAGGTAATTCCTGTTGAACCTAATGCATGAATACATAAAATAACGTGATAAGATTTAACTCTTTTCTGAATGAAAACACTTCTAGCACTCTAATCACATATTTTTTCCATTTCTAGGTCAACATATTGAATAGTTGTAGAATAACTTTAATTTCCCGTTGTCAAACAAGATAGATGTTGAGCAATCACTCATTCATCCACTAACACTATTGACTGAGTATCTATCATATCTCAGGAACTGTGTTGAGAGGCATTGATACAAGCCAACAAGTAGCTCTCATTCCCAGGGGTTCCCATGGCTTAGACAGGGGAGCAGATACATGCCAAACTCAGACTTAAAGCACAGTCGTTGTTCATTCTATTAACCCAAGGTTACATTGTTGGATACCTTTAATCCTTGAACATCTTCCTATTAAAGCACCTACCTTCTGAGTAGTTTGTGGGTGATGGTATGGTAAGGAAGAAAGATACAAGGACAGAGAGGAAAAACTTAATGAACATTGGTGATATAAATGAATCCATGAAAAAAAAGAAATAAAAGTTTCATGTGTGGCCAAGTATTGGTATTTAAGTCCCACTTCCTAGAATCAAAACTGCTGAGATAAGAAAGAATTGCTAGCTGGATAACTAGGTTAGGAATAGAAGGAAAGGGCATAGGGTTGTGAAGGAAAAACAGCTATGGTGGACAAGAGGTGGATACCTCCCTCTTTGATGTGTAGCACTGGACTTTATTTGTACCATAAAAGGTGCAAGAAATGTTTAATATCTCTACATAGTCTGCTTATGTTAAATGAGCTTGCTTTTGAGATAGAAAAATATAAATAATATAGGATATGGTGTATTTTATTGGTTCAAACATTTACTGGAAAATTAAATAAAATCAGATGACAAACATGGAAGTTGCCATTCTACTGAAACAATGCCTCAATACTACAAGATTTACAAACCAAGGCTTAAGAAACCAAGAATTAGAAACCATGACTTTGTAATTAAAAGAGTGCTGAAGCATATTTGGAATTTCCTGTAAATTTCCTACAGTATCATCATACCTTTAAAATTAACCAGAAAATAACACAGAGAGGGAGTGACAGCATTTTGTAGGTTCATACTTTTTCAATTCACCTGAGATAGATAGCTTTACTACTGCATCTACCCCTTACACTCTGTACTCGACTAACTGCCAAAATGAAGGAGAAAAGAGGGAAAGAGAAAAATTGGGTATAAGAAAAACTACAAGTACCTTTCCAAAACCCCCCATGTATACTTATATCCCTTACTCAATTTTTATCACACATGATTATTTTTATTGCCAGAGGACAACTAACCTCAATTACCTCATGAAAAGGTTCATAGAAGAGTTAAACAGACATTTGTTAAGATTGTGAAAAGTCAGAAGTGTTGATTAGTTCTAAAGTGTCTTCTTCTGATTTAATTAGAAGCTTTGTAATATAAGGATCCACTATCTTACTGCCACTGCTTGAAAAGACTCTTTGTTCTTATGCCTTTTGCATGCCTCCCATGTGGAGACATTTCCTGCACCATGCAGATCCTGCCTTCCCCTCCTTACTCCATGGTAATTTGGTGTAATCATCCTTGGCTACACTAGGAGAGACAGCAAACAGCTGCATGAACTCAGCAGCCATTCTCTGTTTTCCGCCCAGGCTTGATATACTACTGGAAAATACAGCCCTCCAAAATCCACAGCGTAAGCAGCCTCACTGTACTGTGTTGATAAAAAATGGTCATGGAGTTAGATGAATGGTTGCCTAGACAGAGATGTGGATGTCACCATGCATAAATTCTTCTAAATGATGTTGTGATAGTGTTCAAGGTGCCTACTGCTTGATTAGAGCACAACCTCTGCAGAGTGTTCTCACTTTGCAGCTAGATGAAGTTAATGTCCCATGTGAGAAACCATTCTGATTTCTACATAATGACAAACTAATATTTGACAGCCTTCTCTTAGAATGACTTAGATCCAAAAGATGTTATTATGAACTGTTTTGACTTACGGGAAACAGCTTCTACATAAAATTTATCATGCATATTCAAGGAGAGCAGGTAAAATTTAGCCAGAATATTTTATTGCTCTTGTTTTGCTACAGCTATTGCAAAAATATAAAAACAAAAACATTTTAACTTGTTTTTATCACACAGTAGAAGATAATAAATATCGCATTTAAAGGCATGTAATAATGAAAAATGTTTTATGTGGATAATGACAACAAATCAAATTTTATTTTCTAGTTTTGATTTTTATAAATTGGTTGTCCCACCTTAATTACAGTGCAAACTAGAGTTTTTACCTTCAAAACTATATTTAAGAAAACAAATTGAGCGCCCACTATGTGTACTGTAGAGGAATCCAAGATAATGAAATACTTTAGTCCAGGTTCTAAATTGACTAGTTATACACATTCACATGGCAAACAACCAACTCTACTTCATTTTTTAGACCATATATATTTCAGGACATGCAGGAACTCAATCAATGAGGATCATTAATAATTCATATTCCAAGGAGTTTAGAAAAAGCATACTAAAAATGTAATAATAATTGGGAGAGACTTTCACATCATCCTTTTTAGATGAATATTAATATTAACCATGAAAAATATTAGTTAAAATTAGCTTATTTCCTTTCTCCAACCCTGTGATAAACTACTTGTGAAATAGGAAGTTATCTAAAGTGTTCCATTTGTGTGATTTCCATTGCTTGCTTGTTTCAGAGAAAGTTTGCCTAGCTGCATATATCTATGCAGTCAAAGGAGGCATGATAAAAGACAGAAAGGAAACCTTCAACTCCTTTGAGGTCTATCCTTAAATCCCAGCTGCTAGGCCTCCCCACAAGATACAATAAGGTAAACTCATGATGGATTTTCTTCCTTCCTGCTAATATGAATTCCCAGTGTCTTGGCAAGACTGGCAACATCCCTTGTCACTAGACCAGGTTGATCTGCTTATTGATCTGATTTTCTGTTTCCAGCTCCAGCTTGACTTGACCTTTCATGTTGTACACTTCCGTGTTTGTCTCACAAATAGCCCTGACTCTTCTCTCAGAAGGCAGACAGTGTGCATTTTATCCAACTTTGTTTTGGTTTGCAGAATCTGGGAAATGGTCTGTGTTTTCAATTGACAAAATTATGTTATTTTTCAGTTTTTTTTTTCTCTGTACCTTCTATTTTTACAAAGGTTTCCATTTCAAAAGACACTCAAAATCATGACAAATCTTTTGTGGGTTTCAAGCTTAAACAAAATGGCACTGACTAAGGAAAGCATTTAGAATTATAAATTTGCATTTAAATGCTTGACCATGCTGGCATCACTTATGTGGTAATATCAAACAGCAGGAGATAAATAAGAACACAGCTTGAAATTATAGTCCTAAGTTATTTGATTTCATAATAATTTTAGGGTTTTTTTTTTTCCTTTTAAAATCAATAGCTCAAAGACTTTATTTTTTTAGGGAATCCTCTTTTTTTTGAATAATGACTCTCTTGAATAATGGTTCACCGAATGGCAATATAGGAGGACAACTTTTACAATAATTATTCCTAATTTTTAAATTTAGCTAAACAACATCTGTCACATATTTATAAGTAGAGAATTAGACAAAAATCATTGAACTGAAAGAAGACTAATTTAAAGTATGTAAATGCAAATTTTCCAGGCTGACCAAGGATTTGCATATAAGTTACTATTTTGAACTACATTTCTGTGATTGCAAGATAAAGAATTAAAATGCAGCATATAGCCCTTTGTCATGGCCCTAGAAACAGAACAGGAACTAAGAGGATAATATTTACAATCAAAAAAATTAATAAACTCGAGTGTTGTCCACAGGGCAATAGGGTAGTGGTGAGAAAAATTACTACAGAAAATTTAATTACTCTCAAGAGAAGTTATATAAATTTAAAATTTCTAAGACAATGAAATTCATTGCAACAAGCAAAGCCAGAAAACATTCATAGTTTCTTTGTGTGTGCTGATGTTATGAGTGATGACACTTTTATTTGTTCTTCACTTTTTATATAAGAATCCTTAAGCAACCTAATGAATTTTCTTGCCCAAAACCCTGTTGTTGCCCTACCATACAGAAAATAACTTTTACCAAATATCACTCCCGCAAAAAGAACCTCATATGCTGTACCTTGCTACATGACAGCCCCTGTTCAAAATGTTATTTTTGTGTTCTAAATCCTCCATGCAGAAGATACTACTGTCATCTTAGAGATGGAGAAACCAGAGTACACAGTAGTTATTTAATTTACACAATTTGTCATACATGGAAAAATATGAAACAGAGATTCTCATTCCAGCTTCTTTCTATAGAATTCACAAGCTTAATCATCAGGCTTTACTGCTTCTCTGCCCGCTTTGAAAAACCATGAGACTAGCTCTGTATTTCCGAGATGCAGTAGGCGAAGAATCCCTGGTTCCATGTTATCCAACTCAGCCATCTGTTTCTGTGTGGAAGGGGTTGGAACACCAGCTTAAGTGTTTACTTCTGACTCATCTGCCATAGAGGCAGGCTCGGGTGTCAGACTGGTTGAATTCAAATCCCACAAGGCCATGTTATCTTTGGATGTAGACAATCTCTCTTGTGTTTTTGTTAAAGAGTGAAAAATTCTCAAATGTTTTCTTTACTAACCTAGTGCTACAGCAAGGTCTTATAGAATATGTCCACAGGCAAATGTGCATACTTGTTTTCTGTGGATTTATTCTGGCCATCTACTACAGTACCCTGGATTGAGCTCAATGAACTGATGGATCTATCAAGAGCTAAAGCAGTTGCAGAAAAAGGGTCACTGGCTCTTTCACAAGGAATTCCCACTCTCTCCCCACTTCTTTACCCTCTGTACCTTATATCTCTGTCTGCAGGAAGAGAAAGCCAGTAGGTCTTAGGAAAATAATACTCTCCCTAATGCTCAGAGACAATTTTAAATAATTCTCAGTTACCAGCTAGTGAATGCTAACTACATGGCTAATTCTAGAGTCCTCTGTGACCAAACATGTTAACATAGAATGAAAACATAGAAAAAAAAGAAAAGCATCATGGGAGTCACCAGAATTCATCTTAGCTTATAATTAAATTAATACATATTGTCAGAGGGATGGGAGGAAAAGGGAGGGGGCATGGGGTAATTAATGATGGTTGAATGTGATGATCATTATTATCCAAAGTACATGTATGAAGACACGAATTGGTGTGAGTATACTATGTATACAACCCTAGATATGAAAAATTGAGCTCTATATATGTAATAAGAATTGTAATGCACTCCGCTGTTATATATAAATAAAAATAAATAAATACATAAATAAAGTTTATACATATTGTATAAACTCAGTTAACTGCCCTAAATTTCCTCTAAACTAATGCTCTAATCATAACAGAAGGCTCTCAAAGCTCCTGACAGCCAGCAGTTGCAGACTCGACCACAGCCTGACCAGCCACCTGTTGTGAGGTAAGAGCCAAGAACAAATGTGAGTAAAATCAACTTTGTTTATTAATCAGGAAAAGGGACATCTGCCACAACAGCCAGTACAACCACCCCAAAGGACAAACTATAGTCCCAACTACTTCCCAGTTCCTTTTTGCTTCCTCTTACCCCTCCTCCATGGCTAATACAGGAGTCTCTGTCAACTATTATCTGTGGTATGACAACATGCTACCAAGCCATCATTATGTTCACCTTTAAAACATAAGCTAAAACATATGCCTTTAATGTATAATTAATATGTATTAGAAAATGTACAAAAATAAGTGCTTTGAAAGACTGAAAATAAAAAACATTCTCAGCATATTTCATTTTTAATTTAAAAAAATGGGTAACATTTTAACCTCCACTAACTGATTTTAAATAATCTTTTTATGTTTTGATCCATTTCAGATATGCTATCTCAAACATTCAGTTAGGATTTAAAACCTGAAGGGGGACACACAGTAGCAGCAGGGCTTAGGTTGGCTGAATTGCCAGGAAGGGAGGGAAAAAAAAATCAATTATGGAAGACCTAGTTACATATCTGGGCTGGACAGGTTCACCTACATAATATCCTTTTAACATTAATATTACATTTGTTAGGGAGGTATTATCATAATCATTTTATAAATAAGAAAATTATCATTTGGAGACATTAGCAAACTCATCTAAGGTCATACAGGTAATAATTAGCAGGTCTTCTACTTAAAAGCTGCCAATCCTAGTGAGTTACACACTATATAGCTTCCATGTCCCATGACCAAAGAATTTAAATTAATATGAGAAGGTGGCTAATTATCAGACAGTGTGGCAAAACATCCTGTGTTGACAGAATTCACTGTTCTTTTCAAAAAAAAAGAAAGAAAGAAATGACAAAACACATGGTCTGTATGAGGAAGGGGAAATGCAAGCACCTTTTACTGGTCCATCACCTCATTCGTTAAGCACAGGTCAAGAGCCCAGGTGAGAAGAGTTGACCCCAGTCCTCCATCATGGATACATGGAAGAACCCACAGAAATTTCTCTCTCATTCTCTTATTTCTGCCTCCTCTCTTCCCCTCCCCTCTCCTTTCTTCTCCTCTCTCTCCCTCATGCACACACAATGCAGGACTCTAAAAAACGTTCTGGAGAGTCAGGATGAGCAGAGCAGCAGCATCACAGTAGTATCTTAAAGAAAAATGATCTCCGAATGAACACAGGGCACTGTTTTCAGAGCTACATTTACCTCCTACTGGGGTTTCGTAGGCAACCTCATATCAACCTCATCTAATTAAAGAGTAATCACAATTATATCCTCCATGAAGCCACCAAGTATATTTTAGCAACATAAAGGCTTACAATTTAACCTGGAGGAAGAATTCAAAATGCCCATTCCTACCCGTCTTTTCTTTCACCACGCACAGGAGAGGGGGGAATAGCTCAGCATCAAAGATACACTGGACTCCTCAGACACCCAAAGAAGGGGCTGAACAGATGCCTAAGCCTGAGACAACTGAGCAGCAAGTGCTGGGTGTGGGGGAAGAAGTGGTTCACTGAAGTTGGAAGGCACGACCATGGAGAAGCAGAAGGAACTGAGACGGTATTGGAAGGATCGTCTATCTATACACACAGGTAAATGGCCAGGAATTAAGATAGGGGTGATATGGGAGAAAATTAAAGTCAGCCACCAGAGAAAACTGCTGAAAAATGAGGAGACCAGGAGTTAGTGGGCAAGAGAAACAAGAGTAGTTTCAGAGAGTTTAAGAGCATCAGCTGAAAATGGCAATGAAGAACAAGGACGACAGCTGACCCATCCCCAAGCCCAGAGGTGTGGAGTATAGTTATGAAGCCTGAATTAGACAGGCAGTCAGTATAGCTAGGTAAATCGAGTCAGGTCAGATGGAGTCAGGCCCATTTTGAGTGAGTCCAGTAAGCTGGAGACTGTCCACTGAAGGATTGAAATGTTAATTCCTTCAGAGCCCTTCCTCCACCCTTATCAAGAACCTGCCCCACTCCAATATGTTGCCAAGGTAACCTGTCCCCAGGAATTGCCCCTCCCTACAGGGAGCTATAAGGTTGTTAATGCGTCCTTGGCTGCTCCATCCTGCTCCCTTCAGCCCACCTTTTGGCCATCCCACCCAGCATTCCTGCGCCTAGTCACACATGCAGGAAGGAGAAAGATAAGGGGAAGAGAGCAGGAGCACAAAGGAAGCCTAGGACATGTAAACAGGGCAGAACACCTCGCTTCTGATACCAGGATACCAGCTATGCCCCTTCTCCCTCCTGGGAGAAATCTGTGTTACCCCTTCTTAAATAAACCCTGCTTTATATGCTTGCTTCTCTAACGTTCAAACTTCAACATATGGGGAAGCAGAATTCGTCACCGATAACTGGTGGTATCAGGTACAGGGGAAAAAACAACCTCCTCTAGCCAGGCCTACAGTGAAAACAGTACATCAGGGAAAGCCAATTGTCAGGGCAAGAAAGTGAAAGGGACCTTGAGAAAAGTCTGAAAGTAGAGCATATTTTGCTGATAATGGTCCATGAGTTCTAGAAAGCATAGGAAGGGATTTTAGGCATGGGGGTAAGGGGATAAAAGGGTAAGACATAGTGTACAGACAAGGTGGTATGTGATCTGAGAAACCAAGAGTTCTTACTGTGACTGACTTAAACATGATTTAAAACACAAGGAGTTTGCCCCAAAGAATTAGTGAAGGTGAGTTTATCAGTTTAGGAGGTAGGAGGGATGGGTTTCCTGGACTGCCTCCTCACCCTCAATGATTCAAACAAAAGTTTTGGGGAAGCTATGGAATTAGTCTCCCTGCACAGCCAGGCCTCACTGGAACCCTCAGTAGTAGGTACTGTGATTATTCTCATTGTTATAGAAATAGAATGACAGCTAACTCTACATTGCACTTAAAGCTCAAGATCAAAGGAAACACAGATCGTAAGAGCTGATTTGTCTCTGCTTTAGTGGGGAAGGGTTCTGTACATGAAGATAGACAAGGTGCAGAGGGTGAGGATCCAGGGCCACGTGCAGGAGCCAAGAATTTCTTGGCCACCAAGAAAGTCCCTGAGGCCAGGTAAATCCACAGAAAATTATAAGAACTTCCCGTTGATCTGCACATATGCACCATGAGAACTTGGCGATTACACATTTAGTACTCAACTGTAGTAAAAATTTCTCTTTCAACCAGAACACAAATATCTTCATGTTTCAAAATGGTGACACCTCTGGTTACATATATTTTGTAGAATTTGAAGTATAAGTTGAATATTTATGATGGTCTACTTTATTGTTAGTCTTCTTTATATATTTTGTGCATGCTATTATTTTGGGGTTGACTTTTCCAAGACAATTTAGTTTCTGGTCTACTAAGAAAAATACAGCTATGTGTTTCCTTACAGGAAAGGAGGGGGGGGGAAAGACTGAGGTTTAAATCATAAATTTTTATTTACTTCTTAAATTCCCTAAGTGTAGAATAATAGTAATAATAAAATCCATGAGGAAATGGGAATCACTGCTGAGGGACAGGATATTCTCAGGTGAGAATGTTGCTTTTTTCTGATCTTGCTTTTTAGATACATATTATGAGGATTATTATATGGAAATAAAAAGTGAATTCTTTTGAACACTAGCAAAGATTTTAATTAAATCCTGCTTGCATTCTGTTATCAGGAAATATGGGATAATGTGATCCATAACATTAATAACACTGAAAATCTGGCCAGTATCTGCACTTAAGAAGCAATTATTGATGGCACAAAACCAACCTGAAAATTTACAGTGAGCCCAAGTCCAAGAGATCAGTGGCAAATGACGAATTACAAATATCTCTTATGGTAAGTTTAGCAATAAAATAATGTTTGAAATATAATGCAGGCAGGGAATAGCTATGGAGAAGGAAACACACCTAAGAAAAATTACAGGACAGAACTTCATTAAGTACTATGTCTCTTCTCAATTGTGTTCAAACCAAAATTTCTCTGCTGGAATCCAGTAATACATATTGGCATTGATTGACATGCACATTTGGATTTAATCAAACTTGCCAATATCTCTGACAACAGTTCTGAGAACTGTCTTGCACATCAAATGTATGTGAAAACATGATAAAGAATAAAAAGCATTATGCTTGTATTAATAAATGTATCTGTGATGATAGTAATTTTAGTATTATTCCTACTCAGATTAATAAGAAGTATTTACAGCCTCAGGGCCTCCTGGCATGATAGCATTGGTAATTATATCATTATTTGTCTGAGTTTTTGAAATTATTTAAATTCCTTTGTAACACTGAGCTTTGTTTAAAAAAAAACTCTTAAATAAGACTTCTTACTGCATTAAAAACAAATTTGTGGTCACTTTTTTAACAAGGCAAAGCAAACTGATTGGCTTGGAGCTACTTTTAGTTATGAGAATCAAGAGTATTAGTAGCTTCTCTTGTTCTGTATTAACCAAACAGAGACTTCAGAGTTTATGGAGCCAGGCGCGGTGGCACAGCCTGTAATCCCAGCGGCTCAGGCAGGAGGTCAAGAGTTCAAAAGTCAGCCTCAGCTAAAGTGAGACACTAAACAATTCAGTGAGACCATGTTTCTAAATAAAATACAAAGAAAATAGGGCTGGGTATGTAGCTCAGTGGTCAAGTGCCTGAGTTCAATCCTGAGTATCAACAAAAAATTTTAAAAAAAGAGTAAATGGAGGCTCTTGTATTCATCTATTTATCTAAAAACAAGATCAGAAAAAGAAGCAACATTCTCACCTCAGAATATCCTTCCTCTTAACAATGATTGGTATTTCTTCCTGGATTTTATTATCTTTATTTTATTATTATTTATTATTATTCTAGCCTCAGGAGATTTGGGGAGTAAATAAAAATTTATGATCCTAATCTCAGTCCTTTCTCCTCTAGCTAAGGATCTGCCCTGAAAGGAAACACACAGGTGACTGCCAGCCACTTCCATATCCATGTCAGACTGGTACTTAGAAAGTCATTCCATCCTGTCCACCGAGCAGGACTGAGCTTGAGGTGTTACCTTTTCTTTTCAAAGGCTGAAATTTTTGTGGATTACATCACTCCTTGGCATAAACACCACCTTCCCAAATCTCCCTATGAAATATTGCCATATGCCCGTTTACCTTATGGGATTTTTTCATGAACACACATATTCCTGTGTGACTGGAGGGATAATGTCCCTGAGCTAAGGAATTCCCCATACCCTAAGATCAAGAAATAGATAATAACTAAAAATGGACTTCATTTATTGCAGATCACTGATACAGAATATACTAGCCCCTAGGAAAGAGGTTTGCTTTATATGATTCTGCACATTGTTCCTACATTTGATCAGATTCCAAAGACCCTATACCCTAGTGAAAAGGTTTCTTTTTCTCAAGAGAATCAGTGCTTTGAGAAAGGGGTCCAACAACACTGACATCAACAAATTCTTTAGCCATCCCTAGCTGCTAATCCTAAACCAAACAACTAGCAAAGAAATCTCTATTAATGATCTGTCACATTTGCAGCAAATTCTTACAGGTTGTGTGATATATGTCACCAGCCTATGATTAGGTTGTATACAAATGTTTTTACATTCAATGTTTGTGGCTTGAGATGTATTTTTCCTATAGAACCACTGGCCTAAATTATGGCCAGTTTCTCCAGCAAGTCTATAAAAATGTATTTGAACCATTAGGTACCTAAAATAAGTACAAATAGTACTATTATAAGTTTGTTTCATTATTAATTAGAACATTGTTTTTATGGAAAAGTTAAGGAAAGTTTTAGATATACATTAGGCTGAGCTATATGAAAATATATATATTTTTAGGTCAAAAAAGAGCTGAGTGTCAGCAATTTCATATGGTTTGGTATGATTCATACATTCAAGAAGCATTAACTTAATATGTACAAGGCAGAAAGCAGTTGGGGAGAGGATATGTAAAACAAAGTCCTTAAATTTATAGGTCATCATGACTAGTTAACATATAAATGGGTATAATGGCTATATGACACTATGAACAGCCATTTGATGCATTGTGACTTAAAGAAAACTAAAAACAGACCCCATATTTCCAGTTACCTTGTAGTATCAAACAGCAAACATCTTTACCTTGAGCCCAACACCCTTTGCAAAGCCCACACTCTAACAGGGACAGGATGGAAGCTGGATAGCACCTGGCAAATAAACCCTATTAACAGGAGTCCAATGTTTATTAGACTGCCTACCTCAGGAAAGGCCAATGAGTCAGCTCACTCTCTCAAATATACTCATATATATGGCCTGTAATTCAGATTTCCTTATTACTCTCTTTAGCTGTAATGTTCATGCTAATTTGTTTCAGGTAATAAATAGATTAATCAATTTAATAAGGATATTCAGTCTGTTTGCTATTTGAAAAATCTAAAGGATGAACACTTCTGCTTTGTGTAGGCTGCCTAATTATGCTAACTACATTTGACTAAGTATATATTAGACAGGGAGCCAAGCTGGATGTTTGGCTCATAATATGATTCCATATTCTTAATTCTAAATTGCTTCATTAATCTTCAATTTAATTTCTCACAGATTTCTCCACAGTCAGTAGTAGGTATGTGTTATATTAATATTATTAAACTCTTATAAAATTATAGTTTGGAGAATTAAATGATATAATCTTAGAATCCAGTACAGCTTTGATATAATTTTAAAGTTTTAACCATCTTTCCTAATATTATAAACAATGTTCATTAATTTCTTAACAAGCAATGCCAAACTAAAGTAGAAATTGAAGCTAGCTTAACTGAGGCAAGAGAGATAGAATAAGGAAAGCAGGATGGTAACAAAAAGCAAAGAGTGACAACATTTGTTCTATCAAAACAACCACATCCAAAGAACCAAGATTATTCTACTTTGCATATAACTACTACGTAAAATCATTTATGACTAATGCAAGATAATTGTTTAAATAGAAATGCTCTATATATTTAGAGGGAAAAGATAAGCTCTCTGTGTCAAAAGTGGCAATGTGCCTAAGTCTTTACAAATGATTCTCAGGTGTATCATCTTACTTGATGACTCCCTCATGGCAGAGATATTTACTGAGTGTCTACCAAGTACAAAGCATCATGTGAAAACATGGGTCCTGCACTTCTGAAGATTAAATTCTAATGGGGAGGTAAGATGTGAATTGCACACTAAATTATTTAACAAGGTACCAAGCACAGGAACACATGGTACTTTGAGAAGAGAGGGAATCCAACCCAGTATGGGAGGATTCTTTGAGGAGTGCTATTAGCTAAACTCTGAAAAAAATCAGATTCAAAAGCCCTAAAATGAAAAGTAACAGAAATTACTCAAAGAACTGTAAGGAAGTCAGTGTGCCTGGCATGGAGAGAGCCAAGGGAGGGTAGCTGAAGATGAGGCTGGTGAAGCAGGCAGAGGTCAAATCCCTGGAGTAGTTTCTAAATCTAGTGTCATTAACAATAGTTAGAGGTCAATAATTCTTTTTTGTGAGGACCTGTCCTGAATACTGTAGGATGCTTAACAGCAGCCCTGGCCTCTTAAAAAAAAAAAAAAAAAAAAAACCCTATTAAATGCCAATAGCACCTCTTCCTTATCCCCTGGTGTGAAAGTTAAACATGCCTCCAGGCTTTGTCAAAGGTCCCCTTGAGGACAAAAATCACTCCTGATTAAGAATTACCACCATAGGACCTTATAGGTAATGTTAAGAAATTGAACCATTAACCTAAAGACAGTAGGCTGTTCTGAATTAGGTAAGCTGCCCCAATGGAAGTGGCATAGGGCCACAAGCCAAGTATCTCCCTATTATCCACTCATATATCCAAAGTTAAAATTTAGGGGCCTTGTGCATCTTTGTTCACCATGCAGCCTGACAGTGATGTTTCGTATAGTGGTTGCTAAATAAAACATTTCTTAATGAATTGCTGGAATTTCAAAATGTCTACTGGAAAAGAAGTGGAAATAAAATTAAATGAAGATGCAAACAGAATATGTAGCAAGGATTGTATTTTATGCTCCTCTGAGGAACAGTTCAAACTAGAAAATCAAATATCAAAACCAAAGCAAGTATCAAATACTGAAAATAAAGAAGTTGGGCCACCAAAAGTTGTAACCGTTTTTTAGTAAAAGTCTCAAGCTGTACTAAATTGAGACTTTTACTGGTGAGAACAGAAGTCAATCAACTGTTCCATCCTTGTTAACTCATTTCCTTCTGCTCTTTAGGAAAAATATGGAACTTCTCACTAAGAATTCTTTCTATTCCAAATCTACCACATTGCTAGTTATTTTTATTTAATGAGAGTTTGGAAGATACATAATTAAATGACAATAAATAATTCTGGATGAACTCATAAGAGATTTATTATGTATAGTCTTATTTAGAAACAGAGAAGGGAGCATTTCTTATAATGAGCAGGTGAATGTTTATTTTTATTCATGCTTTTACCTCAGCGTTAGTCTTTTCTTCTCTTGCTTGTTCCCATGTATGGGCCTTGCCAGTGAACTTGCTGTTCCTACTCCATCTGTGCTCACAAACTACTGCCCATCTGTGCAGGATGAGTTTCATTCAAACCAATAACCAAGAAGCAAGAGCCAATGTCCTTAAGCAAGCTGAATGGAAAAACACCGCCAACGGAATTCCTCTGACCAACGCGCCAGGTTAAGTCTTCAACAGCCATTAAATAAACTCATCACTTGAGTTCTGGCTCAAAGGTCTAGGCGAACTCCTGATTTTTCAAAAAACATATGATTTTAATCCAATCATGCCGCAAATAAATCCATACATCATGCTGCTTCCAAGAATTTGCTTATGAATTTTGGTAGGCATCAGAACTACCTGCACTTCCCTTTTCAAAAACATATGCCTAAAGCCCACCATAGACCTATGGAATAAGACTCACCAGGATGGGGGAAGACCATCTACACTCTTAACAAAATCCCCAAGAGAACCTGCATACCACATTCTGATGTGCACCAAAATTTAAGAATACTCTATGCAAAAGAGCAATAATTAGTAATGCTCATATAATTAATCATTAATTTGTCAGGAATAGATACATATAAATTTTAACATGAATTATTTTACTCAGTAATATTTTAAGTACTTGATCAAGTTAGATAAATAAATACATATCTACATAAATGAATATCTCATCAGATTTCTCACTCATTTGTGTATTAAAATTTTCTATACTGTATGATCTCACATGTTCAGCCTAAAATTTTTAAAAATTGAATACACAGAAATGGAGACTAAAATAGTAGTTATAGGGTACAGGAAGTGAGAGGTAGAAGGAGATGGGGAGACAGAGGTCAAAGGATACAAAGTAGAAGATATATAGAATAAACAAGTCTTGAGATCTAATGAACAACATGAGAACTATAATTAATAATATTTCATTGCATATAGGACTCTTACTAAAAAGTAGATTTTAGGTTATTTATTACAAAAAAAAAACGAGTAGCTATGTGGGATGATGGATGTTAATTTATTTGACTATAATACATCAATATGTATATCAAATATCATATATACCTTTAATATTTGTAATAAAAAATTTAAAGTTAAGCTTCTAGACACACAACAAAAGAAGAGAAAAATGAAATGCCAAGACCTTCATTTCATAGCATCACTTGGAAATGTACACTTATCAGGTTCCCCCTAAGGAAAAGTTCCTCTTGCTCACCTTTTGTATTATGAGTGTATTTGAAATTCCAATTTTAAAAAATGAAAATAAACTATATTAACATGATATTCATAAAATTCTCCAGCAGAAACAAGACAGGGATGCCCTCTCTCACCACTTCTTTTCAATTTAGTTCTTGAAATACTAGCCAGAGCAATTAGACAGAAAAAAGAAATTAAAGGTATAAAAATAGGAAAAGAAGAACTTAAATTATCGCTATTTGCGGATGACATGATAATATACTTAACAGACCCAAAAGGGTCTACAAAGAAACTGCTAGAGTTAATAAATGAATTCAGCAAAGTGGCAGGATATAAAATCAACACGCAAAAATCAAAGGCATTCCTGTATATCAGCAACAAAACTTCTGAAATGGAAATGAGGAAAACCACTTCATTCACAATATCCTCAAAAAAAATAAAATACTTGGGAATCAACCTAACAAAAGCGGTGAAAGATTTATACAATGAAAACTACAGAACCCTAAAGAGAGAGATAGAAGAAGATCTTAGAAGATGGAAAAATGTACCCTGTTCATGGATAGGCAGAACTAACATCATC
The DNA here is from genome assembly GCF_048772815.1 of Callospermophilus lateralis. Taxonomy (NCBI): domain Eukaryota; kingdom Metazoa; phylum Chordata; class Mammalia; order Rodentia; family Sciuridae; genus Callospermophilus; species Callospermophilus lateralis. The sequence continues at coordinate 114,393,572 of NC_135308.1, forward strand.
AAAATGGCGATATTACCAAAAGTTCTCTACAGGTTCAATGCAATGCCAATCAAAATCCCAATGGCATTTCTTGTAGAAATAGATAAAGCAATCATGAAAATCATATGGAAAAATAAAAGACCCAGAATAGCAAAAGCAATTCTAAGCAGGAAGTGTGAATCTGGAGGGATAGCGATACCAGAGTTCAAACTGTACTACAAAGCAATAGTAACAAAAACAGCGTGGTACTGGTACCAAAACAGGCAGGTGGATCAATGGTACAGAATAGAGAACACAGAAACCAATCCACAAAATTACAACTTTCTTATATTTGATAAAGGGGCTAAAAACATGCAATGGAGGAAGGATAGCATCTTCAACAAACGGTGCTGGGAAAATTGGAAATCCATATGCAACAAAATGAAACTGAATCCCTTTCTCTCGCCATGCACAAAAGTTAACTCAAAATGGATCAAGGAGCTTGATATCAAATCAGAGACCCTGCACCTGATAGAAGAAAAAGTTGGCTCCGATCTACATATTGTGGGGTCAGGCTCCAAATTCCTTAATAGGACGCCCATAGCCCAAGAGTTAATAACAAGAATAAACAAATGGGACTTACTTAAACTAAAAAGTTTTTTCTCAGCAAGAGAAACAATAAGAGAAGTAAATAGGGAGCCTACATCCTGGGAACAAATCTTTACTCCTCACACTTCAGATAGAGTCCTAATTTCCAGAATATACAAAGAACTCAAAAAATTAAACAATAAGATAACAAATAACCCAATCAACAAATGGGCCAAGGACCTGAACAGACACTTCTCAGAAGAGGACATACAATCAATCAATAAGTACATGAAAAAATGCTCACCATCTCTAGCAGTCAGAGAAATGCAAATCAAAACCACCCTAAGATACCATCTCACTCCAGTAAGATTGGCAGCCATTAGGAAGTCAAACAACAATAAGTGCTGGCGAGGATGTGGGGAAAAGGGTACACTTGTATATTGCTGGTGGGACTGCAAATTGGTGCGGCCAATATGGAAAGCAGTATGGAGATTCCTGGGAAAGCTGGGAATGGAACCACCATTTGACCCAGCTATCGCCCTCCTCGGACTATTCCCTGAGGACCTTAAAAGAGCATACTATAGGGATACTGCCACATCAATGATCATAGCAGCACAATTCACAATAGCTAGACTGTGGAACCAACCTAGATGCCCTTCAATAGATGAATGGATAAGAAAAATGTGGCATCTATACACAATGGAGTATTATGCAGCACTAAAAAATGACAAAATCATGGAATTTGCAGGGAAATGGATGGCATTAGAGCAGATTATGCTAAGTGAAGCTAGCCAATCCTTAAAAAACAAATGCCAAATGTCTTCTTTGATTTAAAGAGAGCAACTAAGAACTGAGCAGGGGGAAAGAGCATCAGGAAAAGATTAACATTAAACTGAGATGAGTGATGGGAGGGAAAGGGAGAGAGAAGGGAAATTGCATGGAAACGGAAGGAAACCCTCATCATTATACGAAATCACATATATGAGGTTGTGAGGGGAAGTGGGGGAAGGGAGAGAACTGAACAACAACAGATGAGGTAGAGAGGGAAGATGGGAGGGGAGGGGAGGGGGGATAGTAGGGGATAGGAAAGGCAGCAGAATACAACAGTCACTAATATGGCATTATGTAAACATTGTGAATGTGTAACTGATGTGATTCTGCAATTTGTATTTGCGGTAAAAATGGAAGTGCACAACTCACTTGAATCAAATGTATGAAAGATGAAAAAAATAAAATAAAATAAAAATAAATAAATATCAGGAAAAAAAGAATATTTATTTCCTGAATAAAACTAAAAAAATAAAAAATAAAATAAAATAAAATTCTCCAGCAGAAATTAGATTATTCCAAATCCTTCACCCAGCCTTCTCCCACATACATCCCATTGGTTGATCTGGCTGCTCATCACTGGATTACATTTTTATAACACCTGCCTCTGAAGACATCCGTGTCTTTTCAAAACAGAGAAGAGTTTCTGTTTTTGTCACAAGTGACTCCCCACACTCAACACACAGAAAATACTAGTTCATATGCCAGATTTGAGACATGGGTATCTCAAATGCAGGGGAAATGCAGAACTAGAAATAACAATGTTTAGGTTTAAGAGCATCCACCAGTTCATAATGACATTGAAGTTTCATGAACACAACATTTAATACCTTAAACTCTTTGCACCTTTTACTGGTTCTCTATTTTATTTATTCTGGATCTGTCCAAAAATGACAAATGCTTTCCTATTTACAGAACACACCATGAAAACTGCTGAGTAAGGGCAGTAGAATAGGATCTTCATTCCTAATAAATCACCATAATTTATGTTGCAGGTGTCATCCGGGAGAGGATAATAAGAGACTGATGTGCATAGCATTTCCTCAAACAAACAAAAATCACCTTTCACTGGGTTTCTTCCTCACTCTGGACAAGCAGTTGTAAAGCAAAAACATGGGATGGTTGACAGCAGAGCATTAAGCAATGTTGAAAGAGATCAGTTGCCAAATGAAGCTTAAAATAGGAGTTTTAAAGGTAACTGAGATGAAATTAATGTTACATTGCCTCAATATCAATGCTGCGTTTGCCATAAGTATGCCCGAGAATGTTGCTAAGAACTCAAGGAAGAAGTTTAAAAGGAGAGGTGGCCTTCTACCTGGTGCTTAAACAGTCCCAATACCATATATATACACGTACATACAGATATATATACATATGTAAACTCATGTTCTTTGCATGTATACACATATGTATGTATTAATATATACACACATACCTAGGTATGTGTGTGTGTGTGTGTGTGTGTGTATATATATATATATATATATATATATATATATATATATATGTTAATACACACACACATACTCAAGTTCAGTGCTTAATCTTCAAGATTCATAAGAATCATCTGGAGAATCTAAAACAGATACCTGTGTTCCACCCCTAGAGATTCTGAGGCACTAAGTTGAGGTGGGGCCCAAGCACCTACATTCCTCATTTCTGAAAATCTTCCAGATGTTGCAGAGGCTGCTGGTCTGTGGACCTCATTTTGAGCACGATTCCCCCTGATGAGTATTTTTGATTCATTTTATACCTCAGGGTTGCATCTGGATGTTCAACTTAACCTGGTAAACAATGCAAAACAGAAGTACACTAAGGGGCTTGGCTTGTCCCTCATGTATGAGCATCGTGGGTTACCCCCCAACACACAATACACACAAAGTAAAATAGCCAGATTCCTATGTAAGAGAGTCTGACTGCAAAAACTATGTTCTTTCCATGACACCACAGTTGTCATTAAAGGCACCTAGTGGATAAGATCACTTAGGGAGAAAGAGAAAACCCAAGAGGCTAAAGTCAGAACCTTCAGCCATACCACTGTAATGAGTTGAATTGTGTATGTCTCTTCCTGACACCCAGTACTTCAGAATGTTACCTCACCTGAAAATAGAGCATTTATGGAGGTGATCAAAGTAGGATGAGATCATTAGGATGTACATGATTCCAGTAGAAATGGTTTCTTATAAAAAGTGGGAATTTGGTCCTGGAGATAGACCACAATGGCAAGACAATGTAAAGACACACAGGGAGAAGACAGCCTAGAAGCCAAGAAACACCAGGTATTGTTAGAAGCTACAAGAGGCAAAGAAGGACTCTCCTCTAGAGTCTTTAGGGGAGAGCATGGCTGCAGGAACACCTTGATCTCAAACTTCCAGCCTCTACAACGGTGTGACAGCACATTTCTGTTATGTAAAGCCACCCAGTTTTGGTACTTTGTTACAGCAGCCCTAGGAGACTAATATACCATTATTTACAGGAACAAAAGAAAGTACCAGCAAAGGAGGTTAAGAGGCCCTGTTTAAAGAGAGAGAAGTGCTGTACCATAAGACCAAAGGGGAAAGGGTCAAACTGAATTTAGATTAAAGAAAGACATATAAGAATTTCACAGAAATTTCCTGAACAATTATTCTTCCTATAAAATGACCTTTCTGATCAGGTGAACTTCAACAGACCCTATGATTAGGGAATCTCAAAACATTTTTGAGCATTTGAGTTGAACATTTTGAATTTTTATCAAGAACCTTTATATATCTAACAGGACCTTGTTATGCAGAAGGATTTTATCATTCATCCTCAAAAGAATGCACTGAGGTAAGCAGTATCTCCACTGTTTGAATCCAAAAAAAAAACTGAGAAAGAACTAATTTTTACATGAAATTATAAATGTGCTGTCATTATTGATTTAATTGGTTCCTCATTAATATCTAAAACACTAGAAGGGAAAAAACTTCTGTTCTTTGCATGACAGTCTACCTGGCTCCCATATGGACTGCTGAAATCTATGAAATAATTATCAAAATGAGATAAGTACTAAAAGCGGATTTATGAAATTACAGCTTTATAATTTCATAGAAATGGTCAAAAGACATTTATCTGAGAAAACTTGTACATAAAGTAGCACATTTGCATAAAGGTAAACAGTTTATTGATACTAAAGGAAATATTTTTCCTATAAATGTATTAGTAAAATACATTTTTCTAATGTATTTTATGACTGTTCTGGTCAGGTGAATAACTAACTGGTTATGTGGTTAGGAAATTTCAGGGCAGAATTTGGAGGTCACTATCTGAATTGTGTATATTCAATTCTTCTCCTTGATAAACTGTAGTAGAAAAATCAACTCAGGACAAAACATATGGTACAATATAATAGTGTTTTTATTAATATCATGTTTTCTTGCCATAGTGAAGAATAAATAAAGCTTTACAGTTTAATAAAGATCTTTCAGAGGACTTAAAATTTTTTAAGAAAAAAAAAAACTCCTGCTTAATTTTAAGGCAATTATTCATTCAGCTTTAAATTCTGAAAGAAGATTTCAATATTGCTTAAAATATAAGAATAGAAGTATTCTTTTATTAAACACTTATTTTTAAAATTACAGAACTATTAAGATCTCTAAGAGGCATTTAATTTGTCTATGTAGTCTTAATACTACATATAAATGTATTTTAAATAGTGAACACAATAGAAATTCTCTACTGTGGCATCTGCTTCACATTTGAAGGGAATTCTCAAAACAGAGGGCAGTCCTGAGTAGGAAGTCCTACCATTCCAAAGCTCTCCTCCCCCTACAACCAAAAGCACTACAAGGCTCAACTCTGCCTGGTGTCCGGGCCAATCCTGATCTGTGGAGGAATGCTATCAAGAATTCTAACCCAGAACTTAGGGTCGAACAAATTACAGAATTATTACTTTCTGAATTCATTGTTGCATCATAGACCTCCTTGACTGCTAATCCAGTTCAAAAGCTTGCATCTCAGTTCTGATCACCTAAATTCACCCTAGTTTCTTCACTTAAGTTTCACCGGGGGGTTTATTTGTTTTATGGTAACATGCATAATGCATCTATTATTCAAAATCGAGACTTTGTCTTTAGCCAATCTCCCTGCTGGATGACAGTCTTATCCTGAGTCCTGTTCTAGTGGATGAAACCTTGAAAGTGGCTCAACATTTCTCTGGCCCTCCCAGCCTACCTGTCTGCCTGGGTTCCTCAGTAGCTATCAAAATACTTATATCTTGTCAATGAGCCTATATTTTGTCATATTATTGCTTTTTATAATGTGCCCTGCATGTCCTCAACTATACTAAAACACATATTTCCTTTCCATGTCTGTCCCAGTGCAGCCAAGACTCTCAGAGTACCTTGTCCTGCAATGTTAACTGTGCTGCCTTCAGCCCAATCTTAAGCACACCCTAGGGTGGTCATGACCTCTTAGATTCACCCCAGTAGATAAGTGTTGGCACTTTCTATTTCCTCCCCTTCCTTGCAATCTTCATCATCAAAACTTCATAATTTCTACAGATCCCAATGCTTTTATAAAATGAAAATTAGAAAAGGAGAGAAAGAGATGCCAGCCATAGAGTATAAAAGCAGAAGTAACATTTATGCATAACTAGGTTTTTATTCTAAAATAGAAATTTAAAATATGTAATTTTTAATTAATAATATTTAATATTTATCTTAAATCCTGCTTTGTTTCAGGGTTAATATTTGCACTGAATTAAAGTCACGATGGCAAGAATTAATTACATATATCTTTAAATTTTATTTGTTGGTGCTTTGTTTTGCTTCAAATTATTTTGGAACTATATCGTGTAGTTAAGTGCCTCTCAACAAGTCCACGTTCTTTAGAGGTAAGGCTACATCTTATATATAACATGTGATAGTCTTTCTGTATCTACTCCATAAATCCCTACACAATGGCATTTTATTCATATTTGTAAAAGTTTTGCCAGCGTTAGATCGAAGGCTGTATTCACAATCATGATAACTACTTTGTTAAATAAAATAAGCAAAGGAAAGCACAGAAAAGTTACTAGTGCCATTTGTCCTAGGTAGAACACCTCCAAGGCAGCAGATTTCATCTTCAATTCAAAAATCTCCTCTTAATTACTTCTTGTAACTATTCTACACAATTTGTAGGCCTTTTTTCATCTTCGAAATGCATGCTTGCAGATCAGAAACACTTGAGAGTCCACTAATCCTGTGATCCCAAAGTTCTGTATCTTCCTTCCAAGGAGAACAGCAATAGGTGTTAGAGAACTATACTATTAGAGAATGACAATTTTTTTTCTTTTGAGATACCAAGAAAACTCAGATTCCAAAACCTCCTGTAGTCCTCATATATTTCCTGTTGTTTGAATTGCCCAATGCTTTTTAGTTAAAGTTCTTAATATTGGCAAAGATGGCAATAATTTGAGAATTTTAATACTTTAAAGCTGCTACCATTTTTATACAACTTAGAGTACCAGTACCAGTAGTTCTAGTCACAGATGAAGCAGTGAGAGGAAATGGATCATAAGGACCCCAAGAATCTGAGTTTGGGAAAGAGGCCACCAAAGGGAAGCAGTGGCAACAAATTCTGGGGATAAAACATGACCAAGTATGTACATTTCCCACATGCGGAGAAAACCTGAATAGCCTGGGTCCTGGCTTACCCCAGACAGGTGTCATTATGGCACGAGCCAACAGAACCAACTTACAGACAGCAAGTGATTCTCAGCTCAGCTCCCAGCTCCTTTTATCTGTCTGCCTCCACTTTCTGCTTCAGAACTGCAAGTAAATCAACCATCTTTATCAGACATTATTCTATGTGCCAAACAACTCAGGGCCAATTGGTTTTGGAGAAGTCCATGAGAATTGAAGTCTTTCATCTTTATCTTTCCTCCTTCTTAAATATCGCTACCCAAAGGCTGGTAAACAGCTGGGCTTAAAATCACTCCTAGCTATAATGGAAAGAGAAGGCAGGCAAGCAGCCTCCTTCAAGCTTCCAGGCTTTGAGAAAACAGAATAAGATCTGGGATGGTCAGTTTGATTTCTGCTTCTCAAATCTGTCCGAAAAGCACCACCATCTGGGTTCCTTGGGTCCTTTGAAAAACACTGTACTTGACATTTTGAGGCCTTGGATACTGGAGACAACATCCTTATAGAAGGAAGAACAGACTGAACCATCTGCTGGGTGCTGTAATGGGTTTCCTTGTGGAAAAAATTAACCATTCAGCAGACACCTGAGGCACAGATATTCTGTACGTGGTATAGACATGGCCAAAGTCATACAGGGTTAGAAACAACTATATACTTGCAAAAAAAAAAAAAAATTAAAAAAATAAATAAATATATATATATTCCTACAAATTAAATTGATCTCATTCATGCTCCAGTTGCCCTGTTCATTTCCAACATTTTTTATGCTGATAACCTCCCTCCCAACTCCACTGTTCATGCTTGGGCTCACACAGTCTCTTAATCTGTTAATTATCTGTATTCGTTATTCATCAAATACTATATACTGTTGGTTGGAATGTGACCAAGAAATTTTTTTTTAAAGTTTCATACTGTCCTAGGAATAACTCATAAGAGGCAAATCTAGATTTCACCATGCGGTGCACATAATATACTCCCCAGAGAAATGGCCCCATTAAAGCAAAGCTGCTTATCCTTTTCTTTCAAAACAAAGTAATGCAGATTCTGAAATTTTAAGTCAAAAATAACACATTAAAAATATTTATGGGCAAAGATGTTATGCTTTCAAAAATTATATTTGACAAACTTTTGCCATGTCTTCTAATAGAAAAAAACATCCACGCAATGCTGAGGTGCCAGATATTAACCTGGAGCTATTTTAAATGATCCTGCTTTAAAAACTGAGAAATACTTCATGTGGAGAATCTAAGTGACATTTTTTTTTCCTTTTTCTTCTCCCCTAACCAAAATCCATCAAATTACAATGGCTCTCCAGAACAGTATGAGGGAAACCTTACCACAACACAAATACGAATAACAGCAAGGAGGTTTCCCCAACCAGGATTGCACGCAGAGAGTCAACAAAAGACAGCAAAGAATACAAACTGCCTGCTGTAAGAAAGACCAGAGCAAGAGATCTGAGAGCTGACAGAGAACTTAAGAACAGGAAGGATGATCCAAAGGAACTCAGAGAAAACAAGATGAATGGTGAAACCTCCCGGAAAGAAAGAAAACTAGTTAGAGAAATCAGGGGCCCCAGATAGGCAGGGAATCAAGGGTCAATGTAGCCCACAGCTGCAACAATGGATTCAGAAAGCAATAATTCTGTAATTTGTGCTTTAAAAACTAAGACTAGATCCCAAAAGATTAAAGTGCATTTCTGATAGTATTTGACCCCAAATTTCAACCTACTCCCATGTTTGTCGTACATCAGACCTAGAAAAATGAGTCAAGATAAGTGAGTTCTGCACTGATTTATTGCTATCCAACTAGGAAGCTCTTGGCTCACTGATCAGAAACAAAGATTAAAGGGGGAAAAAAAGACACTATAAAGGCTAAAACTTCTGCAATCTTCTCTCTCAACCAACTACACAAAAAGATATGCAGAACCTAATTTAGTATGGGCTATAAATCACTACAAGAGCTAAAGGGGGGGAAAAACACAGATATTAACTTTCAACCATGTTTGTTCTGGATTTTGGTGTATTGTTATCTCACTGATAAAAAATATTTTTAAATTAAGCTAAAAGTACCCTTTAGTTTGACTATCTACACAGGACAAACCTATCCGATGTAAAATAATATTTATATAAGTAAAAACTGGGTTTTTTCTCCCAACATAGAATACCACACAGATTTGAGTAAATGTTGTTGTGTGATTGTTATTTTGGATACTTCTTTCTAATTGCCTAGGCTTTATTAAACCAGAAGACACTGTTAGGGATCAATACATGAATAACTAACACCATGAAGCTGAGGGATTTGTCTTGGTCTGAAGGTTGTTTAACAGATTACTGTTCTCTTCATTAGAGGATGTTAATATTTCAACACATTAGGAAAGCTCAAAAATGTTAAATTGCATTTTCATTTTGTAGTCCTGAAGCTAACACATGTAGAAAACATGTGCAGAAAAACTAAGGTCTTCTTAAATGTAGGAAAGCAACAGAGTAATAACAACTAGGTCAGGAACTGAAGTATCAACAAATACACTGATTTATTAATAGGTAATGAAATTACTCTTATCAAGAGAGTTTGATCAATTCTACTGCCTACTCAGTACCACAGTGGTAGCAGGATCTATAAGAAAGGAAGGAAGGAATTGACAAAGGCAGGCCAGGTGTCAGAAAGCATGGAGTTTATCTCCTTCACTGATAAGCTGTATGATGTTTGGCAAGTCATAACCTCTATAAACTTCAATTTTCTCTCAATATAGCAGCTCATCTTATGTCCAGGATCATTATGATGATTAAATTAGATGATGTAAGCAACATCAGTTTATATGATAAAGCTCTAAATAATAGAAATATATCAGTACTGCCAATATACACCTCAACAGAGGAAACAGCCTCAGAAATAATGAAGAATAAATTTGATTAGGTGTAAGGTTTATTTGATCACAGAATCCTATTAAGTTTTATTAATTTAATTTTGAATATACACATTTAAACTTACTTATCTAAAGTGTTAGTTGGGATTTTCTTATAAATTCTTGTTAAACAGAAAAACGTCATTTAACCATCTAATTATCCACAAATGTAAGGAAATGATCCTTTTACTACCTATAAGAGATTTTTCAAATAATAATTGTAACCTTTTGTTACTACTTCAGTCTACAGGCCTTCAAGAATAAAATAGTTCAGGGCTCACTGGTGGATTACTTGCCTAGCATGAGTAAGGCCTTGGGCTTAATCCTCAGTACTGCAAAAATAATAATAATATAGTTCAGATTTCCTTGAATGCCAAAATGTGTCTAAGTGGAGGTAAAAGTGTAGAACATTCAACCACTTATCTAGTCTGAAACTTCCGAAATATACCTCCTCACAAGTATTCCACATGTAGGTCTTCAATATATCAAAACAAAAACACAGGTGCATAGACTCCTGATTTAAAGACAAAGACAGATGTTATGAAAAGTGATCTCTGAAGATAATCTTTTCAAATAATTTATTTTCTGGTGATCACTTTAGTAAGAGATTGCTTTCAATAAGGAAAATTCTCTCTCAAATATCTAATTTGAATAGTTTTGGTAAAAGCAGATATAAGACAGCAACAATACCTATAGGGTGTTGTAGCTTAAAATTTTCAACTAGTAGTTCACTTTCTCCTGATTATATTTCCCAAATTTTCTAATCTTCCCTTGTTGCCTTTTACCCCTGTGTTTATGACTGAAGCTTTGATCATAAAGGCGTTATAACAAATCATTATTACTTTGGCCCCCACTAGTTTCATTTTATTACTATAAAATAAGCCTTAGTCAAAGTAAACTCAATATGCAAATTATCTAAATAATAGAATTAATAAAGTGGAGAACTAAATGATTTTGGCTTAAAAATCATTATTGAGTTATTACATAGTAAATGAAAGCACCCACCAACAAGGTATGACTATTTCTACTGTGTATTACACACACATTGGCCACACCCAGACCAAGAAGAGTAATGTGTCACCCAAGATGGAAAATAGAAAAAAGAAGGTCCATAGGCTGAACCACATTGAGGCCGACTAGCCACACAGTTGCTCGTGCTACCAAGAAACTATCAACTAAAATGTAACAAGAGGAAACAAATTATATTTACATGAAGTGCTCACAAGGAGAAGCTACATGAAAGAATATTTTGATTCTCAAGGTGGAGTGCTATCTTCAGTGGATAAGCCCAAGTAGCTGTGGTAAACGGCCTTCTAGGCAGGTGCAGATCCATTGAATAAACTAATAGACTGCTATCATCACCCACCCCTCTCTTCCCATCCTTCATAGCATTCCTCCAAATGTTGAATAAAGAGAATTTACTTAAAGAGGTACGAAATTATTACACTACAAGGGCAGTCATATACACCTAACATGGTCATATTTTCATCTGAGATGGTGCACTCTGACAGCACTGTAGATTGGAACAGAGACTCTAAGTCACAGAGTGTGAAGACAGTTGCTATCACTCAGGCCAGAAGCATCCATCAACTGAACACATTTGTAGTGGGACGTCAAAGAAAGCACCTGAAAAAGCCCTGAGTTTAGATGAGACCTTAATGGGACCTTAGTGAGAAGAAAAGCACCCCCGCTGAAACATTTTTAGCTGAACAACAGCTAAAAAAGTGAAGAAGCCAACTACAATGAGTTTAGGAAGAAGGGGGAGAATAAGGAGAATATAAAGCATTTTCTCATCTTACAAAGAGATGTAAATCATCTTAAGGGATGTTTTATGTCATAAATAATCTTAGAAGAAAGTCAACAAATAAAGGTTGAACAGAAGGATATGAAAACCAGGTTTTCAGTATGAAGTCAACTTATCTATAAATATAATTATATTATATACATAGATTATTAAGTTTATCAAATGACATATTAACAACAGAAAGACTAAAAGAAATATTAATAAAAAGTTGCATTATGAAGACAAACTCCAGGTGCACAGCACACCAAGAAGACTGGCATAGTGTGGCAGGAAAGCAATGCTACCAGTTACCTGCAACAAAAAGTGGCTTAGAAAAACTTTCATGCTGCCAACTGAATGTTCAAAATGAATAATTTACTTAAACACAATTTACTCTCAAAAAATATGTAGAGTCACGAGTGGAAAACCAGAATAATGGCTAGAGCAATTGCAATGTGCTGGCTCATGGGGGTCAAAATTCCCAAAGCTGTCTGTTCTCTGTACCTTCAAGGTAGCTCATTCTTTTGGAAAGAAAATTTTGAAATGTTCCTGTTTCTACCACTGAAGAGCAAAACAAATACCTGAGACCATGCCCTCTGGTCTTTCAGGGGGGCACAGATTTTGAAAATTATAATTGCCTCTCTTGCCAAGATGTTAAAATATAAAAAGAATAAGAAACTTTATTGCAAACTTTACACAATTCCACTTCTTCCTGTGTACTGAAAACAAATGGTCACACCTATACTTATCAGTTAACAACATGAAACACCACATACTTCCTATTTACCTGGCAGTAAAACCCTACAAACAAGAAGTAAAATTACTTTACCCTAGCCATGTGCTAAGGCTAGCTCCTGCTGGCTCCTGAGAATTGATTTAGTGCATTTCTTCGGAAATCTGTACAGGATGTCAAGTCAGCAGCTTATATCAGCCATAGTAGGAGTTATTTCCACCATAGACAAACACTATAAATTAGACTTTCTGTCCCCTTTCAGAGAGCTGGTTGTTAAATTTTTACCAGCACACCACTTCTTTAAGCAACTGAACTAGAAAAAGCAGACTTAGACCCCTTCCCATCTCAGTCTGGAAGAGTTCTCCAGGATTTCCAAACTGCCAACATTTTCAAGTCTGAAAGTTCACTGTCTCTGAGGAAATATACCTTAACAACATCCTTATTGTTGCTAAATTATACCAGAGGGGAGAAAAAATACTTTTTTGCTAAATCAGCTATTGGTATTGCTCTAATATTTCAGTTCCGTGCTTCCTGACAGCTAGGAGTCTAATTACCACTCTCCCATTCATCCATTCAGCAATCCTTGATGATTCAGGTCGTCAACTCAGTGAGGCATAGACATCAGTCCTTCCTCCCTCTCCTTACAGAGTATAAAAGGACTTCATCCTGATCTAGAAACAAATGCCCATTTTTGTAGTAAAGAATGCCAATCATATTATAACCAATAGCCCTGCTTCTTAAGTGTATAGTCTGGCTCTATGCTGACAATAAGAAAATGGATCCTTATAAAGGGTTGAAAGGTCTGGTGTGGGAAGCAGACATTTGGACAACCATTTCCCGCTGTATTTTAAATAAACTTCCAGTAGGAGTAAGAACTGCAAGAATATTTTGGAATTCCAGGAGAAATTCAAAAATGTTCAATTTCTCATTACATAGATAGTTCATTTCAGTTTTTTAGAACCCACAGTGAGCCAGGCATCATGCATCTCTGTCACTGTCCAAGAAGATATAGAACTATAAGGACAGAAGCCAACATGCAATCAGTGAGGTTATACCATAGCATGAACATGAAACACCATGTTATGTCTCTCCACAGTAAGAGACACTTTAGTCCTTAGAACTACATGACATGTGGCCATAAGAACTATTTAAATGAATTAAATAAAAACCCAAATATACATAAGCTGTTATTGTTTCAAAATGATCTTCTATCCCAGCAACTCAGGAGGCTAAGGCAAGAGGATCGCAAGTTCAGAGCCAGTCTCAGCAACAGCAAGGCGCTAAGCAACTCAGTGAGACCCTGTCTCTAAATAAAATATAAAATAGGGCTTGGGATGTGGTTTAGTGATTGAATGCCCCTGAGTTATCCCCAGTACCTGCCCCCCCTCAAAAAATATGATGTTCTATCTACCCCTTAAAAAGTGAACTAATTATGCTAAGAGAATAATTCCCTATCAAACTCTGGATGCATTTTATAATGCTAATATTTGTCATAACATGAAACAAGTATCACACATGAATGTCAGAGATAACTATCAACTCAAAACAATATGAAATCAAAACCTAGTAATTTAGTTCCAACTAAAACCTTCTGCAAATGAGAAAATTAACATCTACTGTTTCTTATTATCAATGTAATATCAAATGTAGGAAAAAAATTTTAAAGAAACTGTGTTTATACTCTAATTTTCATTAAGATATGACCAAAATATCCAATTAGTAAGAATTAGATCTCTATACAAAAGTTAATTTCAATCAAAAGAATGCACAGTAATCTCTTCTTAAAACTGAATTATAGCAATAAAAAATGCATCTCACTAAAAATAGCTCCTAAACAAATCCTTTCATATTATTAAATAATTTAATAATTCATTATGGCATTTTAAAAATATTTTATTCCAAACCACAATACCCAAGTACATCAATTTATACATATACATACAATAACTTGAAGAAACCTTGCAAATAATTTTTATATATAACTTAGACCAGAAGTCAGCACATATTTTCTAAAAAGGGCCAGATGTTAAATATTTTAGGCTCTGCAGTACATATGATCTCTGTTGCAACTACTAAGTCTACCCTTTGGTACAAAAGCAGTAAGAAACAATACATAAACAAATGAGCATGCTATGTTCCAGGAAGATTTTATTTATAAAAATTGGCAGCACTAGAAGCCATAAGTAGCCCACAAGACATAGTTTGCCAACTCCAATTTCAATTATAAAAACAGTGAACTCAAACATCTACCTGGGTACCTCCCACATTTACCAATATCTCCTCTTTCTTCACCTTCTCATTCTGGGTAGACTGTCTTATCGTGTGTGCGCTAAGCAACTGATGGCTAGACAGTTTTATTCACTAATATTTAATTTTAAAGTCTCTGCTTGCTCCCTCAACCCTGCCATCCTAGCACTGGCAGTGAATAAGCACTTAGTAGGTCCATGGTGTAAGCAACTGGTTCCATGGTTTCCATTAAAATGATGAAAGCTGCTCTTCCTGAATTCCAATTGTTCTAGAACTTTGGGGCTTGATCCAGGACATAAATATAAAAGTAGGATTTTAAAAAGAACCTGCAGATTTTGTGGAGAAGTTCATTTTTAGTCATAAATGAAGGCTGCATCCAGAAACCGATATTGTTAGCTCAATGAGAACAGATTTAAAATTGATAACATAATTTCTTTCAAATAAGTTAGTTGAATAATTATTATTCAAAATTTACTGAGAAGGGAAATCAGTTCATTCTTTTTTTTAACAAATTAAGTTAATCTGGTATTAGCTCATTTAAGAAATAAAAGTTTATAGGAAGAAAAAGTTAAAAGGTTAATGTTTTCTTTTATTGCTCAGAAATTTCTGAATTGACAAATAAGCCAAAATATTTCAAAGATTCAATATTTAATCCCGGGACCAATAAACCAATTATTCAGGGTACCATAAAGGCTTCCAAAACAAAAGTTTTGTAATTTGAATTTGTAATTCACTGTCATTCCAATCAAAATCATGAAAGCATATAAAAGAGCAATCAGTACATTTTTCCATTTTTCCCAACTAGTTTTTCTCCTCCAACTTTAATATATATTATACAAACCAGTTAATATTTTCTCAGTAGCAGATTTTTACTTATTTGATCAGTATAAGATGCTGCTTAAAACATATATTCAATCTTTTGGTTTGTTTTTCAGAATAGTTTTAGTTATCCTTTGAAAAATATCCTTTATACATTTAAAAACTGAAAAGACTCTGAAAAGAAAATTATAATGCAGAATGTTTTAATAACAGTGTTACGTGAATAAAGTAAACAGATGTTCCACTAACTTTAAGATGAAACAAATCAATTAAAAAACGAAAAATTCTGTAACTATTGAATGTGAACTGATTTAAAGTATTTGTTGTTTACTTAAAAAATCTATTTTAGCATAAAATAAAGCAAAGCATCTATAATACCAACAAAATGGGTTTCAATAATTCAACTTCTAGAAAATGATTAAGGGAGAATTCTTATCCCTTTTCACTCCTTTGAAAGTTGAGAAGCTGAACCACACAATGGAACACAATTCCCTAATTCAAACCCTAGTTGTATCATTTAACAGATGAGTAATTTGGGTAAAATTAACTTCTCTCTGGGTTTCAATTTGCTCAGTGACAAAATTTGGGAAATATTAGAACCTATCAACTAATGTGAGATCCACATGGGATAATATGTATAATTTACTAAAAACAGCTTAATTTTCCATAGAAAATGTTGAATAAATATTAGCCATTAGTAATACACTTATATTCCTTGGTAAGTTTTGGTTTACTACAATTTGACTTTACAAATGACAAACAAGAGACTATACTGCAAAAAGAGTACTAGAGTGAAGTGGTTTGTAAGAGAAGAAACACAGAGTTCAACTCAAAATAAATGATATAGCTATGTCCCTCCAGTGAATGAGAAGAGTTACTACTGCAGACAGGATTCCAAAGCAGCATTTTTAGATTGTTACATAAAGCAGACCACACACGTAAAAAGCAAAAAGGTATGAGGAGTAACAGATTCCATGGTTTGAGCTCTGAATCTATTCTGCATGAGCAAATATTCAGACATGGAAATGAAACTGAAAGATTTATACTTTGCCTTTTCAGCCCTTTCACCCCTAATGCCATGGATTGAATATAAAGGCTCGTTCATAGTATTCCCAACAAAGCAACATTTCAAAAATAAAGTTCCAAGAAGCTAAAAAACTTAAATCTCAGATCAAGCAAGATATGGGAGTTCACTTAAATGTCTTCAGCCTGAAGGAAATGGATTCAAGGTACAAGATACTTAAAGTATTAGTCAACCAAAACCTATTTTTTTTAAGAAAGGGAAGGCAAATTTTAATTTATGAATTGCATTTTAAAGCAAAGACAACAGAATGGTTACTTCTGGAATCTCATAAACTTTGAATAAGAATGTAGCAGTTTCTACTTAATGCCACTTTTTATATAAAGCTCTTATAGATACTTGAAATGTGGAAGTTCCTACTTTACATAAAATAACATTATATTCCATGAAGCTGTGTTCTAAATATATAACACTTGAGTACATTTCATGATATTTTAAAATGCTTGGTTTCCTGGACCTGCATTTACTGGTGATGTCAGGGGTAAAGAATTATACAGCAGTATCACAATTTAAGATATGAAAACATGATTTTATCACAGAATCTTATTTTTAAGATAGTGCATTTGTACTCTAAATAAGATTAAGAACCAAAAATTATTCACATACATCTCTAAAGCACTATTTCATAGATCTATTGCTATAGACTGAGTGTGTTCCTCCAAAATTCATGTTAAATTTTAATGGCTAATGTGATGCTAAGAGAAGGCAAGGTCTTTGAAGGGGATTAGGCCATGAGGGTTGAGCCCTCATAAATGAGATAGATGCCCTTACAGAACAAGCCCAGAGAGCTTTCTCCCCATTCCACCATGTGGGGATTCGCACAAAAATGACCACCTATGAACCAGGAAGCAGCGCTCCTCAGATGCTGTCTCTGTCCCTGCCTTGATCCTGGACTTCAACCTTCACAACTGTGAGAAATAAATTTCTCTTGTTGACATGCCACCCAGATGTGGAATGTTTAAAAGCAGCACAAATAGATTAAGACACTCACAGCAGCCAGTACTTAACATACATATTTCAGAATGATTTTTAAAATGCCTGAAATAGAAAAGAGACTCCAGCTGATACTTCCAAATATCATTTAGTCAATTTACTACAATGATATAGTTATTTCTATATTCAGTTTCCACTGGGTTTAAATTTTACCTTTAGTAGCAGAATTAACTTATCAAAGATGATTGTGTGTTATGAAGGTCACAATGACTACTGTGCCAATATTTCAATGACAAACTAACAATACTGAAAAGTAAATGATTTCAAGTGATTGTGTTTAAATGATGTTTTATAGGGGGGTGAACAGTTATCTAAAGAAATAACAACAATCTAATTATATTTTAGGTAGTATTTTTCAAACCACAGGTTGTAAATTAGTAGTGGGACCCAAAAATTAATTTTGTGTTACATAGCCTGCATTTTACAGTAAAATGACAAATTAGAATGAAATAGAAAGGAATAGGAATATTAGAGTACATCACACCTATAATAAAATATCTTTTCATAAAATGTATTTTTAAGTTAATGTATGTAATAAAATATTGGTTTGCAATCAAAATGTATTTATTATAAGTTACCATCAAAAATTTTGGAAATCAATTATTATGTATAATAATAAGTATTAAAGTAAGATGTAAAACGCCTGACTCTTGCTTGTAATTTTCTTCCCACTCAAAGCCAAGATTTTAATACATTCCCAAAATATGTAAAGTTCTAGGAAATATAGAAAACTTATTCTTTGTATTAAAGTCCAAATTCATCCCTGATGCTATGACTTATATTTTTGAAAACTAAAAATACATTTTTCTTCTTATTGTTCTATCGACTTCCTCAAACTACTTTGTTTTTTGGAGGGGAGCATATTTGAAGTTGAGTAGAACTAAACAGTCCACACATTAGCCTGCTAGAGTTTAAAACCTTCTCTTCTTCAGTTCAGCAATAAACTACTGTAGTAACCAATATTCCCTCTAATTTCAGAGAGTGTGAATAAAATATCATGCAATAAAAGCAACTAACCAGAATATCTGAACATAACCTAGAACAAAATCATCCTGAGGTATAACACCATCAGGGTGGTGATATAATTAAATTTAAATTACTATTATCATTTATATATAATTTAATCAGTTTGTAATAGTGCCTTTGCAGAAGATGGTTCTAGAACATTCAGGAACATCGGAGTTTGTGGTTCACAAACTTACCCAACTAACCTCAGTTCCCATACAACAATACCATTCTGCTAGGGTTCCATCTCTGCATTCTGCAACTTTCCAAGGCCAATTTAAGTCAATCCCTGGAAATTCTGTGTCTGCCAAGACATAGATTTAACACCTGGGAATGAGCAAACCCTACATCAAAACATACTGAGATCACAATTGTTTATTCATGGATGGAAAATGAAAACTGAGAATCACCTCAGACCTGCTGCCTACCGACCACATTCCCTTGATGGCTAAAAAAGTACTGCCTGCCTCAGGTATAACCAAAAACTTCTTCTTAGCAGTGGAGTGAAAGTTGCTAATAAACATTAGCTGGTATTCTGTTCAGGGCTTTTCTCCCTATCTCTAGTCTTCTTCTCTCACACTGTGTTCTTTTCTGGTCTGGTGTCAAGACTACATTGTACCTCCCATTGCTATTTTCTGGAAAAGTTTGCCATGGAATACTAAAAAGTTTGTTCTTTGAATGTTGAGATGAATTTACCTGTAACACTGACTATGTGAGTCTGAAGTTTAATTTGGGGGAAGATTTTTACTGATTTAATTAATTTCTTAATGCATCTAAAATTTTTCACATTTTCTATTTCTTCTGAGTTTTGTAGAAAGTAATTTTCTAATTTTTCTCCACTTTTAAGTTTTCAAATTATCGTTATATTATTCACAGTATCATTCTACTCTTATTGTATCCCCTTTTTAAATTCTTATTCATAATATAATTGTGTCTCCTTTTTAAATTCTTAATAATTTTTTGCTTTTCCTCTTCTTTCCATCATTATCTCAAACTATTTTCTTTCTAAATCATCATTATATTTGAGTTTATTACTATTATATTGTGTTTTCTATTTTTCTCTCAATTTCTATGATTCCTTTATTTCTTCCTTTCTTGCCTCATTATAAGTTATTAAAATTTTCTTTCTTTCTTGTTCTAATTTTTACTTTACTCAATTTGGAAATTATGTACTCTGCCCCTTTTCTTTGAGTATTACCCTTGAATTTTCACTATGCATTCTTTTTTGTTTGTTTTTAGATATACATGACAGTAGGGTACTTTTTGACATATTATACATACAAGGAGTACAACTCATTCCAATTTAGATCCCCTTCTTGTGGTTGTACATGATATAGAGTTATACTGGTTTTGTACTCATATGAGCGTAGAAAAGTTATGTACAATTCATTCTATTGTCTTTCCTATTCCCATCCCCCATCCCTTCCCTTCATTCCACTTTGTATAATCCAATGAACTTCTATACTTCCCCTCATTGTCCTCCCTTGTTTCAGATTAGCATACCAATATCACAGAGAGCATTCAGCCTTTGGTTTTGGGGGACTGGCTTATTTCACTTAGCATAATATTCTTCAGCTGCATCTATTTATGGGTAAATGCCATAATTTCAGTCTTCTTTAAGACCAAGTAATATTCAATTGTGTATATATATCACATTTTCTTTATCCATTCATCCGCTGAAGGGCACCTAGGTTGGTTCCATACCTTGGCTTTTGTGGATTGAGCTGCTGTAAACTATGTGGCTGCATCACTGTGGATTTTAAGTCCTTTGGGTACACACTAAGGAGTGAGATAACTTATCAAGAACATGGGAGGCGGCCCTGAGTTTCTTGCCATGCCACCTTCTCTCTAGTGTATCTCACAACAGAACAGCTTGCAAAGCCACCAGGAAAATCTCCTTGCAAGATGTTCAATGTAGCAATATCATGACCACAGAGATGACATTCCACCACCCTTGCCATATTCTTCTGAATAAGAGATGAAGGTGCCACCAACGTTCCAGGAGAAGACACCACACACGTGGGTATGAACCAGGAAGCAGGCATCACAGGCACAACCTTTCAACTGCTGCTACAGGATCTGATCTATTTTCTAATGTTTTGAATTTTTTCTGGGGCCATGTTTCAACTTTGAAGTCACTCATTACCTTATTTAAGGAAATTCTTGATGGCCTAGATAGAAGAAATCTTCCTCTAGAAGAGACGGCTTTGTTTCTACGATTAGCCTCGGGGGAAAAAAATGAAATCTAGAACACATCAAAATCAGTTTCTCCTTGAGGTTTTATATGGATTGCACAAGTGGCAAGAATTCAAAGTTCACACTCATGAGAAGGGCATGTCATTCTTGTAGATTCTCAGGGGGATTTCTGTTTTCCCTATAATTCCAAAGCAATGTCGAGATCTGCAGATCCTCTTGCCTTGCTTTGCTGCACACTGAGTTTTTACCAGTTTACTCTTTTGCTAAAGATATAACCCTTTGTTCTCTAAAACCACCTACTTTGGGTAGGACTTGGACTTTAGCTCTTGACTTCTGCCCTGAGCAGTCATGGAATAAAAGTTGCAGATGCCCCGAGGGATGTTGTTAGTGATAAATATATCCTACAGTGGAGTGGTAAAGGAAAAGTCACAAGTCATGAGAGAGAAATGCATACATTTCACTATGTGCTTTTAATATAATTTTAATCAAATCACCACTAGGAAACTATTCATTTTATGAGGAATGAGAATTAATTTTGGAAAGTGGAGGCACTACAGAAACAAGAAAAGCTAAAAGATACCAATGGAAAAGTAAGAAGGCATCATTCATTCATTCATTCATTCCATATTTGTTGAGCACCTGAAAGATATGAGATTTGACAATTATATAACTTATGAAGACATATTAGTGGATAAAAGTGACAAAAAAAAACCCTTGCCTATAAGTAATTTAAGTTCTAGCAAATATTCCAGTGAACACGGAAGGTATTCCAGTGAACACTTGTATATTGTGAGAAAGGGGAAGACATGGTAACAAGAGTTCCAAAGGAGCCTCAGGGTAAAAAAGAGATTCAAAACATAAGACTCCCCCTTAGCCACTTTACTCATAATCAGATGCAAACCTTCATTCTAAAGATCATACTTGCAGTCTTAAAACATTTGCTAAGTCTGTCAATGATATAATCTGTCATCCAGGGGGAAGTCAAGCTTCCTGCATCTGAGTTGGGGATACTGATGGGGGATAAGAATAATATTAGAACATATGGGCTTGACAAAAGGCTAAAGGCCTTCTTCTCTTGATGTATACAGTATATTTTTAATACTTTGAATTCCCTTTTTTAAAAAATATTTCTATTGCTCTCTTGATTCTCAGCCTCATTTTGAAGTGTTTGCCATCACAAGTTGGCATAGAAAGACAGTCCTCAAAGTGCCTAACTAGGAGTGGGATAACTGGATCAAGAACATGGGAACCTTTGAGTGGCTGTTAAGTTATATCTGCTTTAAATCTCAGGAAGAAATGTAAGACTTTTTTTTTTTTTTTTTTTTTTTTTTTTGGTGGAGCACAGGGGGACTGTTTTCAGTCATATTTCTTATACCAGAAAGACAACAGATGCTGGAAATTCATGCACGGTCCAATGCAGTTTACAAGGGTCAGGATTTAGAGCCAAAACCTAGTGACAAATGGAGTTTTACATCAAAGTATATCATCTTCAGGTTTTCCTCATGACCCTGCAGTAGGAGGGTAAATCTAGCTTGATTAGTTTTCTATTGTTGCCATAACAAATTTAATTAAAACAATGCTATTTTATTGTTATCTTACAGTTCTGTAGGTCAGACACACAATAAAGACCTCACAGACTAGGTATCCTGGCATGATGCATTCCTTTCTGAGGACTCAGGGAAAATCCATGTCTTGCTCATTTGTGTTGTTGACAAAATAGGTCCTTAAGGTGGACATCAGACATCTCCATTTTTCTGCTGGCTAGAAGCTAAATGCTTTTCTCAGCTTTTAAGGGCCATCAAGCTCCATGGCTCATGATCCCCTTTTTCTGTCTTTCAGATCCCCTAAAAGTAGACAACAGTGGATGGAGTCCTTCTCACATTTCTTTCTCTTCTTTTCTCTCTAACCCAGCAAGAAAAAAAGTGCTTTACTTCTAAGGAGTCATGTCATTAGAGAACTCACTTAGAAATTCCAGGGAAATCTATCTCCGTGCTCTTAGCCTTGATCATATCCTTGTCATTTAAGGTATACATTCACAGATTCTAAAGATGAGGACATGGACATCTTTGGTGAGCCATGTGTCTGCTACACAACCCTAGTGGTGTGGCTCCATGGTGATGCTTAAGCATGAGAGCTGCTCTGGCTATAAACAGAAGCTGGGCTGGGAAGATGAAGGAAAAGATTTTATTAGTGGCCTCTTTGGGTCATGCACAAAATAACATGGGAAGCCCCAAATCAGAGTATAGTTAAATTACTATTTTATAAGAGTGATTTGAAGAGTTTCAAGCCAGGAAACAAACTTCCTAAATGTAGTAATTAGAACAGAACTTTTTATTGGAGTCCATGTATTTGGTGATACAGAACTAAACACTAACTTTGTGAACTACATAATATTAAGTTCCTATTGCACAATAGAGAAACGTTTCCACAAAAACTTTAATAATGACAAATTAAATTTTTGCATTAAAATGCATTAATAATGCATTAATTTCTTTCTTTCCCTAAGTTAATACTTGTAGTACTCTATCACTTCAGGATAATTGTCTTTTTTGTAATCCAAGTTTTTTCCATTCATTCAGTCTGAAATGGCAAATTTAAAACTGCTCTTTGTGATTTCTGAGTACATTTACTTATTCCCTTTAGAAGATTAGTTTCCTTCTGTGTATTACTTAGTCATTTTAGCATTTTTATACGTGATAGCTGCTTTGTAGAAGGTAAAAGCAATTATCTCCTCTTACTATTAAAATTCCCCCTAAATCTTAACATGAAATCATCCTGCAACTCCTAGTGCTAATCTAAACTAATAACTATCATTTTGCCTTTTACATATCTACATTGTGTTATGAATAAATCCAGGAGCCATATCTGATCATAAAATTCTTATTCACTTATCTGCTAACATTTATTAGAGGAAAGAGAAATCTGTATTCCATTTACAGTTTGGGTCAACTTTTAGTCAACGCCCCTGGGAACTTTCTATAGCAACAGAATCCACTCAGTATGCAACCCTAGAAAAGGCACCTTTGATAGAAAGGCAGATACAGAGACACCAAAGTGTTAATGATTAATCAAATCATATTTCATCGTCTCTCCATTTTCCATGAATGCTATTTATACAATAAATTATTTGTTATAGAAAAGGACATCAGGTGTTTTGATATATTGAATATTGTGGTCAGAGATTTGCAGCATATAGACTTCCTATAATTAAACTGAATCACTGTTGACAAAATATAGGTTTGAATCATTGTTCATGTATTAGATATGCTGAAAATGAGTCCAAATACAAAGCAAGCTAATAGTGTATGTTTGCCACACCTAGGAAAGGTGGCTAGACACACAGATAGAATAGACTGGGTAACATTAATGTTTATGGGTTAAAAAAAAAAAGAAGTAACTGTAGAAAAACAATAATGACAGCTGTTATCTGTTGTTCACTTACTGTTTCCTGAGACAGTACTAGGTACTTAATATACACTATTACATTCCATATAACACCTGTGTAATTTTTATGACATGACCATTTTAGAGATAAGGAAATTAAGGTTCAAAGGCATTTGTTTTTTAATTTATTTTTTAGTTGTAGATGGATACAATATCTTTATTTATTTTTAATGTGGTACTGAGGATCGAACCCAGTGCCTCACATGTGTGAGGCAAGCACTCTACCACTAAGCTATAGCCCCAGCCCCTCAAAGGCAATTTTTAAAGCTTATTTTATTTAAATTCAAATATCTAATAAGTGACAGAGTTGGGATTCTAAGTTCAAAGTTCTGAGTTTTAGTTCAAAGTTCATGCTCTTTAAAATTTACTAAAAATTTCACCTAACAGTTTTAAACAACAGTTTCTCTTCAATTCTTGGGAAGAGATAATTCTGTGGGCTTTAGGAGAATTTTACCAAATTATATAGAGAATTTTACCAAATTATATCCATGTACATATAGACAAAAAGTTCGTGTCAACTTAAAAAAAAACTATAGTTGTCAGACAATAAACAATTTACCTGTGCTTTCTTATCAATATACTGCCGGTAGATTAAGAGGGAACACAGCTAAGTTAAAGATTAAAAACAGTACAGGGGGAATAAAGAAAAAAATACACATCATTTAAATATGTTAGATTTTAGTTTTTCAAATTTGGCTTCAGGGGAGTCAACAGAGTATACATGATGCTAAAATTATTATCAAAAAAAGGCATTTCTGCCCAAATAACCATTATTTTATCATACAAATTAATTTAACATACAAATTAATGTTTAAATAAAAGTAACTTTTGACTAAGCAGTACTCTCTAATAAATAATATTGAGGTGCACATGGGTTCACTATGTATTAATCCATTTTAAAGAAATGATGGTCAAAACTAGTTTTCAAATGAGTTTGGTTTTCATATAATCCACAAAGCCCTGATAACTATCATTATAGGAATACCACTGAGAATCCTCATGGTAAGCCTGCTATTGAATCTGCACCATTTTATGAACTCGGAGTCTGGTTTCTATTGTCTATATTTCCCTGAATCATAAATATTAATTTTACTATTTTGACTAACAATATGTGGTTTTCATACATAATTGAATGTTATATTTAATATTACTTTAGATAGCAGTTTTTGCTATATTTTTAACACTATGCTCCCTCAAGATTGAAACCATACAGCCTTGTTTTTCCTCCAAGGAGTTCAGTTCCAAACCCAGCCATGGTGCAAGCATTTTCTGCAAGCTATTTTCATAATGAGTACAAGCTTTTCATGAAATCAGAATGTAATATACAACTTACATGTTTTACTAAAAAAAGAGCTCATTAAGATGATATAGCTCATTTTCAGAAGAACCCCAGCACCTAACAGTGGTCCAAATGTCAACAATATTTGTATGTGGAGTAAATAGGAGCAGGAATTTCCAAATTACAAAAACTAAATATTCAGCAACCTGTTGCAGGCTAAAGTTCTGTGAATTCACAATCATGATCACAGTGGACAGCCTCTGTGCTCTCATTTCCCTGCCTAATCTTACCAATGAAAATACTATAATAATGTTGAAAAAATGTGCACATAAAAACTCCAAATCACATCCAGACTTGCAAAATCAGTGTTGAGGCTGATAGATAGATGTGTGATAGAATCTGTGGTACAGGTCCAGAGTCTATTATAAATTTTTTAAAATTTATTCTTAGTGTTTTTCTGTATCACACAAAGGATGATCAGGCATAACCAATTTTTTAAATCATACAGTTTGATTAGCCAAGAGGCATCATGTATACAGACAAAAATTATGATGGCATGGGTTTATGCTATGAAATAATGGGGGTAGAATTAGAACTCTGAGTTCTACAGATAGGATATTTTGCCTTAGTAAAAACATTTACACCTGTGTTCAGTCTTATTGATAAAATGATAAAAGGAAAAATCAAGTTTTATCATGCATGTAAATTACAGAGAACATCAACGGGCTCCAGAACCATACCACCTTAGGAACAGCCCATTACAATTACTACAGCCAGTGCAACCTGGAGAGCACCAGTGCATGTAGGCAAATCTGAAGATAAATCCTGTCATTTCTATGTAAACAGAACAGCAATTTTTTCAGAGGGAAGGGATTACTGAGAATTAGTAAAAGTAACTGAAAAGTAAAAACAGAATTTCACACTCAAATAAAAGGCGAGATAGCCCTCCTTTTCCTGGAATAGCCTAATTTCTTTAAATGACAAGGTATCAGACATAATTTTACTCTCTTTGCAATATTAAAAGAAACTTCCAAGAAATATTCAGGTGTCTTTTAAATATTCAAGTATCATTGAAAAAAATCTAATAAAACATCAGACTTCACAATTAGATTTGCATTTTTATATTATGAAATGATTTATTTAAACTTGACTATGTGTCTCTCTATTGCTTTCCCTTTCTTTTTAATAACTTTGGGTTTTACCTTTTGTTTCCTTCAGGTTCTTCTAAAAAGGAAAATTATTAGTCTCAGATCTTCAAACCTACAAACTCCATTCCACAGTTCTATAATAGAAAAATTCCATAACCTACAATTCTTCTTACAAAATTAGAAAAAGAAGTCTCATCCACCTCCCTCACTTTTAAAACACAGACTCCAGTGCAATCAGAACAGATCTCTTTGAAAAACTGAAAAATATCAAAGCTAAGCTATTTTTCCAGCAGGTACCCAAAGAGCAATGATCTTCTCTTCCATCTACCTCCTTGGAAAAGTTCTTACGATAGCTAAGCTAGGGGTTCATGTGTCATGCAAGTCAAATCATTAAATGGGCTTGCTTTCTGTTAGAATATGGAAATGGAAAAACTCAAACTCAAAATATTACTCCCTCCCAAAAAAAAAAAAAATCAGTTAAGAGGATTTCTCCTTCACCAAGTCAAATACTATCTTAAAGTTCTTTAGGTTTTTAGATGTTTTGTGCTACTTGGACATAACTGGAAAATATGAATGAGCAGTCTGCATGATAGCATCTATCAGAAACACTTCTGATCCCAGGTAATCATTTAAGTGTAGAAATGATGAATTCCTACTTGCTGAATGCATCAGTATTGCCAACATCGACACCCTCAAGGACAAATGGATGTCACTCTGAAATTAAAGCCCAAATGTCACAAATTTTTCTTCATGTTTTAAAAGTTTCTTAGTGGGAATATCATGAAGCATATACTCTGTAGAAATAAACAAAGACAGCTTGAAAAATCTTTATTCCAAAAGAAGCAGTGGAATTATTTTATGCAATCTACAAAGTCACTGATGCTTATGGGCTCCAAAGTAGCCTCTTGTTCTCCAGGCTGACTCCTGTCTTAGAGCTCCATGACAGCTTGTAACCCTTTTTATTTTGTCTGTGACTATAACAGCAAATCCCTATTGGCACAGAGGCAGGAAAGAATCAAAATAGATTTCTCTGAAGGTTTGTTTTGTTTATTTTCTGGAAATCACTAATCTGCTATTATGACTCCAAGGAGACAGGATGTCATCTAATCCTTTATGTTCCACACAACTAATACATGACCCCAAACGAGGAGTATATTGAATTACACCCCTCCAGGTAGATCTTAAGCTACTTCCTAAAAAGACAGCCACTGTCAGACGCTACACACCCTAGGAGGACACTCACATTGTATTTTAACAGCATGTACAACTTCCAAGAGTACATGAACAATAGACAAGGAATTTGTAAATCTATAATGACACTAGCTAACTAACAGGTGTTGAGCAGTTCCCAGGTGCCAGTAACTTGTAAATAAATTCCTTATATATGTACATTAATTCCAAGGGCTCATTTTTTTTTTCTTGAAGAAAATAAAACAAATTATATATCTCTACTCAGGACTCACTTGTTCCCCTTGATGGTTTGAATATTATTTTTTCCACATAACAACAGTGACCATATTGTTTCAGGTTCAATGTGCTTGTCCAATGCCTTCATCATTAATACTGCAGAGATTTGTAAACACATTTTCCGATAAAAATAACTTTTGAATTGAGAATTGTAATTTTTATCACTAGTGCACACATGTTGAGCTCTTTATAATATTTAAAATGTTTCAAGGTAGCCTCATTTCCTGAAGATATTTATACATCCCGGTTACCTAGTGAAAAACTCCTGATCACGTAGGACCCAAATAACTCACCTACCAAAGAAACAACCATGAATGTCATTTTTTTATATCATGAATTGTCAGTGTCTCATTTATTTTTACTCATTTTTTTTCATGTTCCTGTTTGCAGGGGTCAGTGCATAGTTGATTATAGTCTCATTTCCTAGCTTTTGATCTAAATCCAGAATATTTTAATTACACCAAATTTGAAATACAATCATTAAATCTGAACACATGAATTAAATTGACAGAACCCTCCATCACTCAAATATAAGGCAAAAAAAAAAAAGTCTTTCAGTAAATATTGCAGACAGTCACCATTCTAAGTACTGTGAATACAAGACTGAAGAGAACCTGTAGAGTTCCTCTCCAAGCTTAGAGCCTAATGGTTGAGGATGTCGAGTGCTAAAGAAAAACCAAAAGTACCCATGAGATGCAAATCATGGGATGGGCCCACACACACACACACACCCTGAAGGTGGCATTTGGACTGAAATTGTAATGTTAGGGAGAAACAATCACATGACTACAGAGAAAGAACTTTCCAGGCAAAGGGAGGTTTGAAGATTTCTAGACATAGTGAGGATAAGAGGAAGATCACAAAATAAACTTGTGAGCAGGCAGCTATAAACCATGTAGGACTTCATAAGCCTGAGTAAGGACAGCAGATTTTTCTTCAAGGTAAGATGGACAACTTTGAGTTTAAGAAGAAGAAAGCCATGATTCCATTGATATATTTAAAACATTGCCCCAACTGCTCCATAAACAATGAATTGTTGATAAATGCTGAAGAGGATGTGGGGGGAAATGAACACTTACATATTGTTAGTGGAATTGCAAATTAGTGGGAAAGCAGTCCGGAGGTTCATTAAAAGACAAGGAATGGAACCATCACACAACCCAGCTATCCACTCCTTGGTATTTAGTCAAAAGAACTAAAATCAGCATGCTATCGTGATATGTACATATTTATAATGGCACAATTCACAACAGCCAAATTATAGAACCAGGCTAAGAGGCTAAGTGCCCTTCAACAGACAAATGGATAAAGAAAAATTGGTATATATACACACAATGGCATTTCCCCTAGTCATATAAAATAATGAAATTATGGCATTTGCTGGTAAATGAATGGAACTGAAGAACATTATGCTACGTGAAATAAGCCACACTCAGAAAGTCAAGAGTCCAATGTTTTCTCTCATGTGCAGAAGTAAAAGAGAAAGAAAATAATAAAAAGGGAACTCTCACAAAAATAGAAGGGATAACAATAGAGTAGATATAGGGGATAGAGAGGGAGGGGGAGGGAAGGATACTGGGAAGTACTACGTATGAAATCTCTCTGAATTATACGAAGTCCATGTATGAATATGCCACAATGGTTTAATATATACATAATACAGTACTTGAAATAATAACAATAACAGAAAGGAGATAAGTAGGGTACAGCAAGCTGACCAGAGAAAGGGAGAAAAGGAAGGAAAGGGAAAGTACTCGGGAATGAGATTAACCAAATTGTTATATGCATGTGTGAATATAACATCATGAATCCCACTGCTATATATAATTATAATGCACCAATAAAAAATTTTTTTTGAAGAAACGATTGTTGGAAAACAACAATACAAGGAAAGATTCAAAGAAAGATGATTCTAACTCGGGACTAGGATGTTAGGAGAAAGAGGAGCACATTTGAAATATATTTTGAATAATATTAATAGTTAATCATAACTGAATGGTATAATAAATGTGAAGAATAAATACTAATTTCTAGATATTTGCCTTAGACAACTGAGTGTATAATAGTGCTGGAACTGAGATGGGGAGAACTAGAAAATGCAAATTTGGGGGAGGGGTAATACAGTATTCCATAAGAGGTACCTAGGCACACTAGTTCTTGGTGTGTTATCAAGTAGCATGCTTCGCTACTCTGATATTCATAAAGGTTGATAGTATCATAACAGGCAAGGAGACTAAACTTCTGATATTATGCTTTAGGCACTATTTTGTCACATCCATTGTTCTCCAAGTATCCTGACTTAGACAACATTGCATCTTTGAAGAAAGATAGGCATTAGAATCAACATCATTGGGCAACAACATTTTATAGTCTCAACGTTAAAATAACCCATTCCAAAGAGGAAAACCCTGCTTGATCAAAATAATAGAACAAAATGAAAAAGCAAATAAATTTTCTGGTCAACTGACAAAGTGACTTTCATGCCAAGGCAGGTTATTCTTGTACAATGAGGACTGTTTAGTTAGAAAAAGAAATCAGTGTGAGACCACAGTTCTTAGTTGATAAGGGGAAGCCCATCAGCCTGAAAAATGTTCCCATCTGAAGCCACTGAGACCTTTACAATCCTCGCCATCAGAACAGCTCAGAGGACAGAGGAAAAAGTAAAAGCAACTAATCCAAGATAGTGCTTGTGATACCAGGAAGGGCCACATCCAATTTAGAGGTTATGGAAAACAAAAATAGGAAATACAGATCAGCAGTTATAAGCCCAAGAATAGAGACTGGAATCTGAGAAAATACCACAAATATCTTATCCTAAACACTCTTGTCTAAAGATTTCATTATTACTCTGTTACTTTTGTACACTATGCAAAATAATATATTATATATATATATATAAAAAATATGACATATAATATATACAATATATGTCATATATATGTATGTATGTAATAAATATACATAATACATATATGGAATATATAACGTGTGTGTGTGTGTGTGTATCTCCTTCTTCTATTTAGTCTTCCCACCAGGCCTATGTGGAAAGCCAATGAGAGCTCATGCTCAGAAAAGGGAACTTGTACAGGTATCATTGTACAGATAGCATTGCACAGCAACAGAGCAAGGATTTGACTTAAGGTTCATTTAACTAAACTCATGTTAGTGCCTCCCTATTTTGTATAATTTGCTGGATTCATTTCTGATCGAACAATAGGTACCTCAAACAGTTTGTTTTCTGCCATGATAAAGTAAGTGACCACTGAGATCTCTTCCTATGCTATCACTGTATAAATGGAAATGAATTCTCCTATAGAAGGGTAAGAGCTGGAATAATGCCTAATAAGAAGAAAAACCTTCATACATGCCCACTGCTGAATAAATTAGATTTCTGTCTTGACTATGTTACAGTATATAATAGAAGTGTTTTTAAAATGTGCCTAATGAATTTGAGGTTCATGGATACAAGCTTGCTTACCAGAGCATTAAATAGTGGTGTAACAATTTCTCATTAAATGCATAATAACTGATGCAATACAGTGATAAGTTTTATACTCATTATTATTCCTTTCCAGAATTAAAACACACATACACACACACTAATATTAACTTCGGGTTTCTATGTGCAGGCAGTACATAAAGCACCAGGCACCACAGCATTCCAGCCAGCAGGACAACACAGGCAGAGTTTTATCGGCATATGTCATTAAGTGGTTTAATTTTGCATTACCAAAATTCCAATATTTAATACTGCTTCATTTTGAAATTGAAGGGCTCATTTAAAAGGAAGAACTTTTTTAAACCCCTCAAATTTCAGACTATAATTTAATTGTTTAGGAAGTGATATGTCTCATAAGCTAATTCATAATTCACAAAAATTATAAAGCAATAATAAAATTTATTATAAAGAATTTTCAGTAAGACATTATATATTTCAAAGTTTTTTCACACCAAATAATCCATAGATACAGAATACTCTGAAAATAAGAAAGTCTATTTCCTCTTGCCTCTGTAGTCACATCCTTTAATCACCAGTTTATCTCAGAACAGACAGCATAAAGCAAGCTTATACATGGCAATATTCACATCTAGTAGATCCAGAATCTTTTTGTGTACACAATTTTAAAATATTTAATGACTATAGGAAACTTCTTACACATGAAAGACAGATATAATACATGT